>NC_137121.1:15943052-16088052 GCF_949357685.1 Gobio gobio | reverse complement strand
ATATACATCATTGATATGCATCAATCTTAAAATAGGGCACTGCAGAGATTTGCGATTGCTAAATGGAAAACTCCTTTGCAGTTAAAACAAACCCTAAACAGCACAGCTTTTCAGTTCATAAATGAACCACTTTTGTTTTCAATTCTTCCATTTTTGGTAGAAGTGACTTAAACAGTATCATTAATATTGACCTTTTGTTTCAGAGTTTGTGTTGTGACAGTAGGGGAAGCTCTTGTCAGCAAAGGCGACAGGACTGGTTTTGCTCACTTACCTAACCAGTCATTAAACTTCTTCACTTCAGACGGCAGGCCGAGCTCAGTAAAGTCGCCCGTGTGAAGCAACACGTCACCAAAAGGCATCTGGATTCCATCTGTCCTCGAGTGTGTGTCTGAGACGCAGACGAAGCGCGTATGACCCACGGGCTTCGGCGCATCGTAGGGAAGTGGCTCTACCCTGTGGAAATTAAGAGTGTGTTTGTTTCTGAAGGAATATTTGTTTGTTATATGTACAGATTACATTTATTAGCGAATTAAGAAAAAATACCAAAGAATGTCCATTCAATGTAAGTCAATGGGGTCCAAAACATCTTTGGTTGAATGGGGAAAGTCGAACAGGTTTGCAAATAAATGTAAGTGAACTGAAAGTGTAAGTGAAGATCCCCTTTTTGAGCTCTTTATATATTATATCATAGTCTAACTGTTTTCCCAGCACTATTGCCATATATTGCGCTTATAAATTGCTTTGTACTGCACATCTGTACAAAGTACATCGCATTGGGTTACATAATAGAATTTAACGACAAGTAGACGTTTCTTCCACACTTAAGCTAAAAGCAATTCAATGGCACATGCATCCTGGTCGATCCCTTTTGCTTGTGCTGATGTGCCTTAATTGCATTGTACCATTAAAGCAGCAAAGGCTCGGCTAATCAGGCTGCTCCGTTCTTTAGTATCTGCACCAGGTCTCATTATGCCATCATCAGCATCAGTCAATAATCAGGTTTCTTTAGAGGTGAGCTCTGACCCTGAGGTCAAAGAGCTATTGTTAAAGAGCTAATCAACTCAACTAACCTTTGACCTTCTTCTGGTTAATAACAGTCTTACACTGTTTTAGCCTTAACATCTTTATTACGATTACAAGAAATTTAGGCGCAACTGCTTTAATGCTGGGAAAAATTTACATGTATTGGTTTGATATATACATAACTAGGGCTGGGTTTCGATTCAAATTTCAAGAATCGATTCGATTCCGATTCTCAAGATCTTGAATCGATTATCATTATTCGATTCGATTCGATCCGATCTGATCCGATCTTCGAGCTTTAGATAAGTGTTTTTTAAGAAAGCATTTTTTTCCAGCTGTTACCTGAATTACAGGACTGTAGTTATGCAACATATTGGTACTATTATTATAGACATTCAACTGCAAATTAATGGAGTATTGATGGTTGCAAAGAACAATCCCCCTTCTAGAGTGTTGATACAACTGCTTTCACAAACTTGCACTGGTGTAGACGACAGAGGACGCAGATATCAGCAGCAGTAGACCAATTATTTAGACGCGAACCTGATGTATTATTAAAAATGACATTAAGAATTGACATTAAGATCGCAAAGGTAAAGGAGGCGCTAAGCGTCACCGTAAAGTTTTGCGCGATAACATCCAGGGAATCACCAAACCCGCCATCCGTACCATACGGCTTCGGAGGATAAACGCCTGAAATCAAGAGAAACCACAATCTGCCAGATCGCAGCTTTTAGCGTTTCTGGAGTTTTCAAAGATACCATGTTCGTTGTTTTAATGTCCTTCCACCTCGCGCGAATGTGTGAATTAATTGACGCGGCAAATTAAAATTCACGGGGAAAATGTAGGCCTATTATTAAATCGATCCTCTGACTTACGGATCGATCTTTAGAAATTAATATGAAAATCGATTCAGAATTGGTGAATTGGTTTCAACACAGCCCTATACATAACCTAAAATGTTTATGTGTCTATGGTTCTTGCGTTCAGTCTAAAAGAACAAAAAACGAAGAATTTCATTAATTTAAAATCTCATTAAAATGCCTAATCTGCAACAAATATTAAGTTAAAAAGGTCACTTTAATTCATTACAACAGAAGTGAAGCCGCAGGAGCCTCTGATCACCTGGCAGCGTGAGATGAGACAAAAGCGGCCAGATGTCCTCTCTGTCAGCATTCTGTTCTCTCTTCAATCAATCAATTAAATCAATGTTTCAGTTACAGGAACACTGTACACAGACACTCACATGTGGACGTGAGGGGGCTGGAAGCGGCTCTGGTTGATATTGTAGTGGGTGAAGGCCTGGGTCGGGTTGGAGCTGTACTCATCCACGGAGATGGTGACCTTCCCCTGGGAGGATATTCTGCGAGCCATGGCACCTCTGGTTGGGGCATGAGCAGGTCACAGTGGTACAGTGCAGATCCGGTGAGCAAGCATCCTTTAGTCCCAAGGCTTGGATCTGAGTCACCACATACACCAAGATGCAAAAGGTTAATGATGCAAATACAAACAGAATTAAAAAAGAAGTTACTGAGGCAGTATAAACAATATATTCAGTAATCTGATCTCAAGGCAAGTTTAATCTATTAATTTTTGGTAGAAATTGTCTTATATATGCTGCTACTGATCTATTCTATATTATATTGAAAAAATATTATACAAAAAAACATAAAAGTGAGAGTTCAGCGATACATTTTCGGAGCACCAAAGTGGACATACGGAAAAGATGAGATGGCTGGAGAAATAAAATTTGCACAAGAAATTTGCATTTGTGAAAGAAAGAAAAACCTTTGCGTTGCACCAAGAAACTTTGGTGCTTGACATAAAATTAGCTGGTAGAAAAAATCAAAGTTTCAAGAGGGAACGCAATACTTTGCGTAAAACACTAAAGTTTTGCAAGCAAACACAAGAACATTGACATATCATTTTTCCCCATCACCATATCCCTTTAGAGGTGTACATTTTCACAAGGGAAGTATTATATCAGTTTATGTAAATCTAATTTGTTTATATATATATTAAGTTTGCCTAATTAAGTTCTTTTCATATCAACACAAGCGAAAATTTAACTGAAGTATTCATTTTATGGCGAGCATATAACCTTGGCCATCTATCAAAGGTTTTATGCTCACCATAAAATTGATAGTGTAGTAAAAATCGAGAAGATCAGGAGTCCCAAAAATTACTTGGAAGAATAAAGAACCGGTAAGAAACGAAGAGCTGAATATCAGACAACTTAAAATAGAACAAAATGTGTTACATTGTGCTAAATGTGATATGAAGCAACATGAATTTTTATATAAGAAACATATATATAATAAAATGTGTTGCACTTAGCGTTGCGTCCTAACCATCCTGTCAGGGTGTATTTTGTTATAATGACAATTTAACTGTATATTATCCCTTACATAACTTATTCTTCATAATTTTCCCCCTGGCTGAGAACCTCAGCTCTGCTTCCTGTTGTTCTTTCAACATGATTTTCAAACTGTCAAATGCACCTTTCCCACAATGCTGCCAACAAAGACAAAAGCTCAATTCATTGTTTAAAAATTAATCTATGAATGTCTATTTATCGTTCTTAATTCGTGTTAATACGTTTTGCAGATAATTAAAAACACCCAAGACAGCTTTAAGGAAAAAATCTCCCTCATTGTTACCTGCATCCATTTATTTTGTTCAGCAGCACCGCCTCACAAACAAACGCGCGCACACACACACACAGTCTCTGGCTAACCTTTTGCCATAAACTTGAACTTTACTCACCCTCCCTGGACGACTTCAGACCGGTCACATTAATAACACTTATGACCAACAGCTCGAGGTGAGCTGGCAGCCTCTGACTCCATAATTATCTGTCAACAAAAGCCAAGCTTCTGAACTGGCGTCAGACTGCACGAGGAAAGTCTATATTTCATTGTACTGGTGGTAATGCAAAATCTGTTCTTCTTACTATAAGGCAGCAAAATCAAAACCGTTCATTCATATAGCATAAATAACGTATAATTTGTGCACAAAGCAAGGCACGAGTAATCCTAAGCACATAATAATCAATAAATATACCGCTTTCCACATAATTCCTTTATTCAGATACCGAGCTATGAAGGTGAAAGAAACTTGACGGCGCGAAAATGTTACAATGTATCGCTACGAAAATGTTATAATGTGTCCCCTGCGCTGGTGTAAAAATGTTATAATGTATCCGAGGCAATTCTAACCGATTTCCCTCGAACATGACAACCAGCCACCTCTAACCCATTACCGCTTTGTGCCTCGCTATTTTTTCCCCTAGCGCTCTTCTTCAAAAGCGACTTGTGTGTACCTTCTCTTTTGGCCCAAAAGCGCTCGGGGGTTGTCCGCTGATGTGTCAAAGACGACGGTCATCGGATATTTCTGAAGCCGAGAGGGGTTGAGGTCGCGGCGGCCAGGGCAGAACCTTCGACCCCCGGGGTCTCTCTCCACTAGCACTCTCACTGAAATGCGACAGACGAGGAAGGAGGGAGACAGAAGAGAGAGAACAGCCTCGATGTAGGAAGAGGGGGAGCCCGAGAGAGGAGTGCAATGAGCGGTAGCTGCCACTGGGGTCAGAGAGCACAGCAGTGGAGTCGAGGGGTAAAAACAAGGACAGCCATTGGGTAGCACCTTTCACCGGAAGCGCACGCGATAGGTCAGACAGCCAATGAATTTGACAGTGCTATTTGCATATATTTTATAATAAAGATAGACTGTCATTAAGGTAAAATCTTTATATTTTTATAAGCAAGAGCTGGTCCATATATCAGTTTGGCTTTATGGTCTAGCACAAAGGTTTTCAAATAGGCCAACATATATAATAATTTATGATAAAAAAAAAGTTCCAATTTGTAGAACATTTTTTGCAATTAGCATTGTTCCAAAACAAATAATAGTGCCTTACAATTCCCTATGTTAAACATATGTATTATTTTAACACATTAAAGGGATAGTTCACCCAAAAATGTAAAAAAAGACTTCCATAGTATTTTTTCCTACAATGGGTGTGCCGTCAACTGTCTGGTTACCAACATTCTTCAGAATATCTTCTTTTGTGTTCAACCATTTTAATTCTTGAGTGAAATATCCCTTTAACAGCCTTAAAGTCACCGTGATATCAATATTGACAATTCCTATTTTTTATGGAACATTGCCGTTTTTGTTATAAATGATTTATCAATGCACATCATTATGATATTTTTAATTCCTGTGCCCCTGTATTTCTTAATCAAATAACTTGCCCTCCCTCTTGCAACGACATCTCTTCTCTGATGATGTGTTTACTGGCACGAGGGCGGGGCAAACTGTCACTCACATGACATCACAGCAGTAGCAAACCACAACCCTCCAATCCCCGACGGACAAAATCAAGTCCCTCCCTACATTTTTTCTTGTTCGAGAAGCCTTTTTACTCGGATACACGTCGCAACGGGAAAGAAAAGACTATTGCAACTTCCGTTTCATGGCAACTTTAAAAATGTAAAAACTTTTTTTTTTCCTTGCAGCTTGCAAAGACACGGTCTAGCACAGTTACCTTTCACTTATCACTAAATTAATTGTTATCGCTAATAAATCGTCATCAGTTTACAGAGTTCATAAAAGCAGAGCTGACATCTGGTTGATAAGGGCAGCGGCTGTGTCAACATTACAAAGCTTTAGGCAACTCATTTTTCATTACCAGCAGGGATACTGCAACAGACTCCTTACTGGCTAAAAAATTTAAATTAAAAAAAACATTGGACAACTGCAAGCTCATAGAATGCTGCATACAGAACTGAGCATTTCACATCAGCCTTGGGCATCCAGTCACATATCAAACTGATTTGAAAGTTTGCTTATTTATAAATCATTGCAGTTATGCTTGTAGAATAGAAACATAATACCCTTCTTATGTTACCTACAGTTGGAACCAGTTATTTTATTTCACTTTATTTATACTTCATTTAAATTTCACTTTATTTCTCATTTTCTTTATGATACAGATGAGATTCACTTTGAAATACTATACAAATTGAATACTGTTTATTTATTGAATTGTTTAATGAATGTAGTGGCACTGCTGAGTAAAAGAGATCAAACCTACATGCTTGCATGCACATCCTGAAACCTTAAATTTGTTCTTGCATGGGCACGGTTGTCATTATTGTGTATGCATGTGTGTGAGAGAAGAGACATTCTTTGAAGAACAGTGGGTGAGGGAGGCAGGGAAAGCAAGCTGAAAGAGAATTTCACTTCCATGGCAACCAGGCTGTTCAGGCTTCCGTGCCTTCTGTCATACGGCTCTATACTGACAGAGCCTGGCATCACCAGCACTGCTCTCTTGTCTGTTCAGCACAGGAGAGCGAGCGTCAGATCATTACTGCTGTTTTCCATTCAGTTGTATTGGTGTATGTGGGATTGTGGATGTGCTGGTGGGTGTTTTGGTTGGTTCTATTGCAATATTAGGCGCCTTTGTTGTGCATATTCATGGCTAAGCCTTTTAAGGTGATAAAATATGATAAATGTTCTCAAGGGATGGATCAAGATCAAATCCTCTCATGTCGGGATGATTCTCCCTCAGGCGATGTACCATATAGAGCATATAGTGTTTATGATGTTGTGCTGCTCGGATTCTCTGTTGTATGTTTAAAAGAGCTTTAAAGATGAATGTAAAATCATAATACTATTTTTTTTTTTTTTTTTATAAACTGCAATATTTCAATCGGCCTTGATGATTATTATTTATTTATTGTTATTTAATAAATAATATAGTGTACAGTCCAACCAAAATTCTCACAGTTTATTCGCTATAACCTATAGTTTAGAAAATGGTAATAAAATATGACAAGAACTCAGAGTTAAACTGTGTCGGAACAAATTCATCTTGATAATGTCAGATAACTTTGATAGAAAGGTATGTAATGGATTACAATCCACCAATCAGCTGTCAGCTGTTAAATTTAAGTACACAATTAGATAATACCAATTTAGGTCAACCAATAACCAAGCAAAGCTTCATTTTGTTCAGTCTGTGGTGTAAAAGGTCACGTTAGCAATTAAAGAAAAATATACTTAAGCAAAACATGGTCAGGTCAAAGTGTCTGAATAATTTTGGTCCCAAATTGTTATCAATTTTACTGGTAGTCCACTGTATGAAGAATTTTTGGGTATAATATGTCACAGTTTACTTTATTTTGCTATCCTCACTTACATAAATGAACTAAAGTGTCCTGCACCCACTAGTAAAACAAAATATATTTCTGGTATCTGAATAATGTTTGGTTTGACTGTATATATGGCCACAGCAAAAAATCTAAAAAGTAATTGTCAATACATTTTTATTTATTCTTGCAAATCAAAAAGAACTTGGATTGCATATTGACTTTACGAAGTATTCATTAAAGACAATATTCAAATATATTTTCCAGCAGCAAAAACCACACACAAAGTACAGTACAGTAAAACGAATCCCTTTTTAAAAAGATGACCGTTAGCTGACCTCCAAAGTAATGAATAAGGGAACAAATCCATAATGTAGAAAGGATGAATCAATACACACTAATTCCACATAATGCAGTGGGGTTTGGGGCCTCGGCAGTGGTCACTGGGCATTTGCTGTCCCCTGCAGAGTTCTCACAATTGCAGCAGCTTGCCAGGAATCATTATGAAGTGAATTGACTCTGGGCGGCTGGGGTAATTAGTGAGGGGGGTGAAGGTCCGCACTTCTTTGGACTGTCTTCTCTGACAGTGACACATTCATTTCAATTATAAGACAGCAGCTGATTCAAACAATTAATTGTGAATATTTGGAATATTTGGGGTTAAAATTAAATAAATATGTAGATGGTGTAATATGAGAGAGTGATACATTTATGGGTAAATTGGCCAGCCTGGTTTATTTGACTCATAATAATGCTAAATATAAAATGGGAATGTATGTCTGTCATTGACTGTAGAGTTTGATATTGATTGCACAACCCAGCTAACCCAGTTTATGCGTCTTTCATGAACAGGAATATTTGTCAATATGTCAAAGGTGACATGGCACTGTCACTTCCTGGACCTTTGGAACTCCGGCACACAGTGTAACCCCCTTGGAGGAGGAAGGCCTGGTGCCCTTTGACCTTTTCAATAATTACAGGAGGATTGAGGAGTATAATAATGGGGCACGCGGCTATTCCAACGCATAAGGAAAGAGGGGGCTTTTCTCCAGCGCAGCTGTCAGTCTTTGCAAATGACATGTAGTCAATAGTAAATGTGCATTCTCAGCATATGTCAAAACAACAGGATGTATACTGTATTATTTATCAAGGGGTTATAAGAACTATAATGGTCGAACTGAGATGTGCAGTTATTGATAAAGGACATACACCAATCACTGATTGAACTGCCATGTACAGTGGGTGCTGTTTACATTGGCTGTGTAACAAAGTAGGATTGCAAATTGATTTTGAAGTTAACTAATCATTAGAAGAGATTCCCTCAAGCTTTTCTCACATTACTGCATGTATTGGTGCTGCTTTCAGATACCAGACACATCCCTTGTGCCACTTGCTTTGCAAAATGTTAGCTATTTCAAAGACAATGATTGCTCATACCTAGGATTAGGAGTCCTTTACTACCAGAACACAACCACCTATCATACCTTAGAAACTGCATTAAAACATTCCACTCACAACCCCTAGCATGCTGGCTTTTGATTCACTCACAATTTCTTTAAAAGGTGTACTGCAACCATCTAGCAACACCCTAACTACCCAGAACACCCTAGCATCTGCATAGCAACACCTTAGCAACCACTCAAAACAACCTAGCATAGTGCCGGCTTTTGCGTGACAAGATTCACTCACATTTTTTTTAAGAAAGTGTACAGCAACCACATAGCAATGCCCTAGCAACAACCCAGAACATTCTAGCATCCACCTAGCAAGACCCTAACAACTACCAGAACACACTAGCATCTGCATAGCAACACCGTAGCAACCACTCACAACAACCTAGGATAGTGTGCGCTTTTGCACTTTCAAGCACCACTCACAATTTCTTCAGAAAGAGTAAAGCAACCACTTAGCAACACCCTAACAACTACCCAGAACACTCATGTAACCACCTAGAAACGTCCTAATAACCACCCAGAACACCCTACACTCTAAAAAAAAGGTTCTATATGGCACCAAAAATGGTTCTTCGTCGTAATCATAGAGGAACCACTTTTGGTGCTATATAGCACCATATCTTAACATGTTCTGTATATGGTAGCGGTGCTATATAGCACCATAGTTAGCGGTGCTATATAGCACCTTAGTCAAAGAAGAGGTGAAGAACCTCTGAAGAACCGCTGAAGAACCACTGAAGCAACAAAATTGGTGCTATATAGCACTTAAAAAGGTTCCACTATGATTACGAGCCAAGAACCATTTTTGGTGCCATATAGAACCTTTTTTTTAGAGTGTAGCAACTACTCACAACAACCTAGTGTCAGCTTATGCACTGACAAGCACCACTTACTGTTTCTTCAGAAAGTGTACAGCAACCAATACCCTGGCAACAACCCAGAACATTCAAGCAACCACCTAGAAACATCCTAACAACTACCCAGAACACCCTAGCTTATGCATAGTAACACCTTAGCAACCACTCACAACAACCTAGCATAGTGTCAGCTTTTGCACTTTCAATTACCACTCACCATTTCTTCAGAAAGTGTAAAGCAACCACCTAGAAACACCCTAGCAAACACCCGGAACACCTTAGCAACCACTTACAACAACTTAGAATAGTGTTGGATTTTGCACTGATGAGCACCACTCACCATTTCTTTTAAAAGTATAAAGCAAATAAGTGACATTCTAGCAACAAAAAAGAACCCCCAATAAACCACATAGGAACTCTCTATAGAAGCCACACAGAACCGCTTAGCAGCCATGAAGCAACACCCTAGCAACCAGCTAGAACACCTTAGCAACTGCATAACAACACCCTAGCAACCTTTACAACGCCCCAGCATAGTGCTGGCTTTGCACTGAATAAAATGCAAAGCAAAACTCTGGCAACCATTACGTCCTGGCAACCACCTGAAAATGACCACTCACATTTTCTTCAGAAAATGTAAAAAATACATTTTCATGAACACATCAGCTTTAAACTGTGACAGCTACCGCAGTTCAGAAGAATCATCTCCTAAAGATGAAACTAATGGGTTACATTAAGTAGGATACTCATCAGAGTACAAATCAGAGTTTTGGCTCTTTTCCCCTTTCTCAATTAAATCAAGCAATTAGCAAAACAACTTTCATATGAATTGCATTAAATGTTCTTTCTCAAAAAGACAGTGTTCGCAGAGATGTAAAAATGGAGTTTAAACTTATACAGGGCCTGACCTCACAAATGTGCCTTGACTTATAATGGGCCTGTGCCCTCTCTGACATTTATCAGGTCTTGGGAAAATTAAAGGTCTTAAAAGGAGTTTTTCACCAATTCCGATTTTCTCCTTTTTTCACAACAACTGATAGGTTTGATAGGACAACGGAAAGTAAATCTTGCCCAGCAAATGAAGTATTGATTTGTGTTTCTCTGGCCTTGCTATCACCTTGTCCTGAACGCTGTGATACACTGACTTGTTTCCATGGGCTACAGAGAGAGGCTATGTCATGTGTCTCGGTAAAGACCTTATTTAGACCTCAACCTCGTTCCCACCCTTCCTGTCATCTCAGGACCTCTGTCTCTCTCAATCTCTGATTCAATTAATTCTTCTGTCATCAATCACTGATGTTGCCAAAGCAGGTTTATCAAAGGTTACAATTCTTGCAGTCTTCCACAAAGGACAGACGTACTTACTACTTGTTCAAATGAAAGAACTGAATTCTATTAAACACTATCAGTCCCATGTCACACATACCTCCAGATCGCATGGGTTTAGGACCACAGAGAAATTTCATGAATTTTAATGCCACACTTCTAATATGTGTTTCAAGTGGGGAGCTAGCAAAGCAGCAGAGATTACTGCAATGATATGCATCTTTTTGTGTCATAAATTTCCGGCCGCCGCTGACAACTGTCGGGTTATTATGTGCTCACATTGGCGAAGCAGCGAATGAACTGCCTCGTCGTTACTCGCTGACAGCACAGACAGGAGCTTTGTTTGAGGAATTATGGTATTCAATTTCGCATCAGTGACAAACTCTCTTCCTGTGTCATAAAAACAACGATAACAGGACAGATTTAATGACCATCCTCCTCGGCCTCCGTCGCTCAAAGTGGCCTCGTGAATTTCAATGGAATGAAACAAAAGAAAGGGTGCATTTGTTTTCCCGCTGCAAAATAAGAAGTTTGATGACAGTCTTGGAGTTTTGCCTCAAGCAATAACAAACAATCTATAGCCTCTGTTCCTCATTATACAACAATTCTGGTTATCAAATCTCCAAGAGAGCTAATATGTATTCCAGCAACACTGTTCCTATATCACTCTACTTGTTTTGTTTCAGAAAGACTGATGCCACATCCACACGAAGCCAGAGCTTTCCCTATCCAATCTTTTTCCCCCCTCGTATCAAGAAATATCTGTGTACACACGAAACCACTGAAACCAAATACATGACAGACCAGTATGTGGCGCTGTAATTCTGTCACAGAGATACACTTAAAACGGAGAAAAAGACTTTGGCTGAATCCGAATTCGCCCCCTAAACCCACATTCACTATTCCCTACTTTAGTCTACTAATACAGTTCACTTGAAGGAGTGAATGAAAACAGGTGGGCAAATTCGGACAGCCGTTGATCGGCTGTACACTTGTTATTGCGGTGCAATGTGGGATAGAATGAGTGCACTCAATAATGTCCACTATGGTTTCGGACACCACTACAAATGACTGTCCCTTCAAATAGTGCCCTATTGCCTATTTAAGGGTATAGGGGACGATTTCGGATTCAGCCTTGGAGCATGCACATGCTGTGTCTGACTAGGGTCGAGGCGTGGAGTGATGACGTCATCGTTTCACAAAATATACGGATTTGCTGTACACACGAAAACGCAAGGGTGTGTTTTAAAAAAATAGCGGTCTCAGGCTCCCAAAACGAAACGGACGAAAAATTTTCAAATTTTCCGTATGCAGTTAAACGTGTCTCCATGTGTACGGGGCCTGACTCAATCTTTCTGCAGGTTACATTGTTACGCCAGTAGGTGGCGCCAAGTGAATGTCATCAATTAATTAATTCAAACAATCCATTCAAAACAATGGCTGGCTGCATCTGAAATTGCATATTCTCTTGAGTATGTACTTATTTTGAAGTACTTACTTTGTGAGTGCTAAAAAGTATGTTCTAGTAGTACTACATTCCATGTTGTCATTATCATGTGACCAGTGTCAGTTACGTCTCTGCCATTCACAAATCCTCTCCCGTGGCCTTATGGGATAGTAAAGTGTCCATCATATGCACACTTCAGAATCTTTCTGGAAGTAGTAGGTCATCCGAGTATTTAGTAATTTGAAGTACTTACTTTGTGAGTGCTAAAAAGTATGTTCTAGTAGTACTACATTCCATGTTGTCATTATCATGTGACCAGTGTCAGTTACGTCTCTGCCATTCACAAATCCTCTCCCGTGGCCTTATGGGATAGTAAAGTGTCCATCATATGCACACTTCAGAATCTTTCTGGAAGTAGTAGGTCATCCGAGTATTTTCTTTCCTGGTTCGGTTGAAACATGCCCCCATAATCACAGCCCAATAGAGCAGCATCAGACTCATATTCTAACTAGAATCTGAGTATGACGACGTCAGGCTATCACCCGAGTACTCTTTTATGAGTACTGTGAATTCGGACATACTTCTTTTGTCACATATTTTTTCGTCTACTATAAATAGAGAAGTATGCGATTTCGGATGCAGCCAATGGTTCATTCAGGAATGAAACAAGTGACTGTCTGTGTGAGTGAGTCATTTAATTATTTGCTCAACTGATACGTTCAAGACAATGATTCATTTGGGAACTTAACATGTAAGGGTGGGTCACTGAATCCTTCACTCAGCTTATTCGTGCAAAATTCGAGAATTAAACAATGACTGTCTTAATGATTCACTGAAATCATTTATTATAATAAAATAATTTATTATATTTTTTTATAATCATTTATTTACTCAAATGTCTCGTTCAAAACACAGATTAATTCAGGAACAAAACATGACGATTACGCATGACGGTTTCTTGCTTTGTTTACAACTTTTTTCTTTGGCAGAGCAAAAATATACAAAGTAACTGCATTTATATGTGTAAATTCTTGTTTATTCACATCACTGGGCAAATCAGTATAAATTTAACATGAAACGAATGAAAACGATATCTGGTCACGGTTATACAAGTACAGTAGCCAATACAGTTGCTTTAGATGCTTGGTATTGAGCACAGATGCTGTAACCTATCTCTTTCAATCCCTGATATTACCTTCCTCAACATTTCCATAATTCTACAGTATTAGACTGCAGGTAGGAAATTGAGTCGGATGGGCAGTCCATCAGAGACTACAACTGAACTGTCATGTCTTGTATACAGTACATGAGTGAGCAGGTATATTTGCATACAAATCAGTATATTTTTTTCTTGGTGCTTTCCTTTTGGCTAAAGGGAGTGAATCTGTCTCATCTCCTGTTGTCTTAAAGTGTTAACAACAATGCAGCTAACAAAAGACCCCATACAATTGCTGTGCCAAATATAGCTTTTGAATACTGCATTTTCGCTAGATATTGTGCAGGTTTGTAGCTATTTTAAGTGTTACTTTTTTTACAGGGCTTAAGATGAGATTTCATAATAATAAAAAATAAAAAAATTCTTTATGTGGTCTGAAAACACACATAATTATTAATATATATTTAATGTTAAATGAATATTTAATTTAATGTTGAATAATTTTAATGTTAAGGATGATGATGATTTAAGGTTTAGACATTCATAACCCATGAAATCCTGTCGGCCTGAAACTAAGGACAAGGATGTGAATATTTATTATGTGGGATTTTAGGCCATCTGATCACACAGTCCAACTAATTCTGTAGAATTGAGGCAGATCTGAATAGAGGAGTCATGCTCAAGATCACAGATGATGGATCTTCAGAAAGCCATGAGCAAACATGACACCTCCTCTCTGTCTTCAGACTGTAATCCACAAATTAAACCCTTAATCAGAGTGATGATGACCCAAATCCCATTAACAGCCCTGAAAGCGGCTGTTGCTGAGCTTAATTAAAAATAAAGTTTACTCATATATCTGTGTAATTAGCAGCACCCGAATGAGATAACAGTATTTGATATTATTATTTATTAAAGAGAATTGTATCCAGTAACAAATTATCTTTCATTATTTATTTATTTATTTATTTACAAGTTATTGTTTTGTTTGATATTTAAAAATGTAAGACTCGAGTCAACTGTTGGGTTGTTGTGGGTACATTTCTATCGCTGAATGCACACTGACTCGTGGGAACTCGTGTCACCGTGGGGACCTAAATTGTGGTCCCCGTGAGGGAAAAAACGTATAGGCCTAAATCATACAGATTTTTTTTTTTTTTTTAATGTAAAAATGCACAAAGTTTTCCGTGATGAGTTAGTGTAAGGGGATAGAATATAGAATACAGTTTGTACAGTATAAAAACCATTAGGCCTACGTCTATGGAGAATCCCCACAAAGAAAGTGAATCAACACACATGCATGTGTGTGTGTGTGTGTGTGTGTGTGTGTGTGTGTGTGTGTGTGTGTGTGTGTGTGTGTGTGTGTGTGTGTGTGTGTGTGTGTGTGTGTGTGTGTGTTTCTCCGACGTATGGGCGTTCTATATTGTATTATGATGTCTGTTTTAGCTCTCTGGCGCCTCTTGCTGTTATAGCATGAATGCCACACAATGATTACAAAAAATAAAACAAAACAAAAAATTAAGAAAATGATAGATAGATAGATAGATAGATAGATAGATAGATAGATAGATAGATAGATAGATAGATAGATAGATAGATAGATAGATAGATAGATAGATAGATAGATAGATAGATAGATAGATAGATAGATAGATAGATAGATAGATAGATAGATAGATAGATAGATAGATAGATAGATAGATAGATAGATAGATAGATAGATAGATAGATAGATAGATAGATCTAAATACAAAATAATGGCGTTATATTTTTGTTGTTACTTTTTTGGCTGAAATGATTTGTTTCACATTTGTGTGTATTTTTATGAGTAGTAACGATGGAAAAGTTCAGTAGATTTTTTCCCTAGTCAATACAAAATCTCCCCTGGGCAATATTCACAAGAATAAAAAATGTGAAGTAAAACCAGCCACAATCTCCTTGTGTGAATGTGCGAGTGATTGGCTCCTCTAGATGGCGTACAAATTCTTCACTAACAAAGTTCCCATGGCAACGATGAACGCTGCTGATAGACGGGGTGGGATTGGGGGGGGGGGGGGGGGGGGGTTCTTTTGGTATGGCCATGACGTCATTAACAACACCGCTACTTTCCCAGCCGGTTCCGCATGCAACACCCGAAAGAAGAGTTCCACCGTTTTTGTAAACCAAATGGAGTATCATACTGAGGTAATTTCCTTTCTGTGTCTACTTTTTCTAGTTTTCTGTTATAAAATTGCTGCCTGGGTTAAGATATTGCAAGGGACTGTAAAATCTAAAACGGTCTTGCAGAGTGTAAGGTGCAAACGATTTGCTTAAAGTGATTTAGTGAAATGAATTAATTAGTGAATTTAGCCTAATGCAAATGAACTTGCATGTCTACTCAGTTGCACTGAAATTGAAAAAAATTTAAAGGTTTCTAAAGTGTGTCAAAACTCATCCTTTTCAAAAGTTGTTGCCATGAGAGATGTTAAGTTGTACAGACCAGTTTCTGACACATGTACCTTTACTTTCCTCTCTCCTTTCCCCACTCTCTAAGACACACACACACACCCTTCTCAATCCATGCGTGACTCTAGGTGGCAGAGGATCTCCAACATGACAGCTCTATGGCTAATATGAAACGTGACTTGAGATGCTCACTCGTGCATCGCTGGAGAAAAACGAACCTTCTAGGATTGACTGAGCCACCCTCGGCCCCCCAGCAAGTTCCATTACTCCTCATTTGGGATCATGAACCAAAGATCAGTGTCTGCAGCTCCTCCATCTCTGGTTGTGCTGGACCAATCCATTGCGGAGCAGCCAAATGAAGGTTAGGAAAGCCCCTCGTTTGATTGTAGCTTTAATGACCAAATTTAATGTCTGATAAGGGGGAACATCTTGATCGAGGAAGGATCCCGGAATATCTCGCACGATTCGGAGTGTAGATTTGGTTGGGAGCCCCGGGGTTTCCGATATAATGGAGGTAGGCTCAGAGACGTGCCAAAACCTCTGTCCCCATCACCAGCTTCACCAGCAACAGCAGCTCCAGCTGAAGAGGAAGACTGTCACCCATGCTCTCGAAGACCAGAAAAAAGTAAGTTCAGCATATTTTATTCACATTGTCGAAAAATTCATAGCTATATTTTGTATTTGATGCAAAAACATCTTTGAAATCTCCTTGCCTGTTTTGCTCGCAAGGTGGACGTTTGGAAAAGAGGGTTATTTCTTTAAGACCACATTTGTCTCATTCAAGAATGCTTGAAGATGGAAAAGCAACTTTTAAATTGAAGACTTATTTTACCCAATCCCATGACTTTCCCACTCTTTCTTCAGTAGAACACAAAAGATGATATTTTGAAGAACTTTTTCAATTGAAGTAAATGGGATCCAACACACATTTTTCAAAATATCTTCATTTGTGTTCCAGAAGAAGAAGAAAAAGTTTTTGAACAACATGAGGGTGAGTAAATGATGACAGAATTGTGATTTTTTTTTGGGTGAACTATCCTTTTCATAAACAATTACAAATACAAGTACTTAGTAGTTTCCACATGAATGGTAATTTCCGAGCCTTCGTTCACTGAATATTCCAAAACACGTGTGCTTAGAATAAATTAAAGTGAGTGTTCAAGCAGCACGTCATCCATATGGTCTTTAGAGTGTGGAGTGTTTCTATTGACACTCGTACCCCAGATGCCCATATTCGAACAGCTGGGGCACCGCATCCATGCTCAAGCTTTGAAGAAGCCACATTCCATGTTAACTGTCAAAAACATTAGTTAATTTGCCATGATAAGTGAGGGTGATTAGATCTAATGATTTGCTGGGTGTTAGACAGACCTAGAGGCCCTCGTAGGAACTTAAACATCATAAAGAATCAGGCTCAAAACCCTCCTGATGTATGCCTGGCTAATTGTCTGGATGAACTAGGCTTATGATTAGCAGCAAGTGTTACTTCAAAAATTGTATATATGTATATATATATATATATATACAGTCAAACCAAAAATTATTCAGACACCAGATATAATTTTTTACTAGCGGGTGCAGGACACTAAAGTTCATTTATGTAAGTGAGGATAGCAAAATAAAGTAAACACTGACATATTATACCCAGAAATTCTTCATACAGTGGACTACCAGTAAAATTGATAAAAAAAAATTTGGGCCCAAAATTATTCAGACACTTTGACCTGACCATGTTCTGCTTAAGTGTTTTTTCTTTAATTGCTAATGTGACCTTTTACACCACAGACTGAACAAAATGAAGCTTTGCTTGGTTATTGGTTGACCTAAATGGGTATTATCTAATTGTGTACTTAAACTTAACAGCTGACAGCTGATTGGTTGATTGTTATCCATTACCTTTCTATCCAAGTTATCTGACATTATCAAGATGAATTTGTTCTGACACAGTTTAACTCTGAGTTCTTGTCATATTTTCTAAACTATAGCAAATAATCTGTGATAATGTGAGAAAATATTGAAGGTGTCTGAATACATTTTGGTTCGACTGTATATATAAACTTTGGTGGACAGTACTACCCTGATTTTATATGCCCTAAAAATATCTATATTAATTTTAATTCAGAAATTAATTTACAGAAATGTTTACATTAAAAAACATCACAATGAATAAGTAATAGGCTATTTTGTGCCTTGGTTTTGAGGCTCTCTGAAAAATGTTCGGTTTTGATGGGCGTACCGCACTGAAGACTTGGAAGTAAACGACCACGGCTAGGATTGGATAATATTTGCATATTTAATGAGCTTCTGCTCCCCTGTCAGTGACAGCGTGTGGCAAACGGCAACCGGAATGAATCTTCCAGCCCACAGCCAGGGCTCGCAAAAATGTATTTATCAAACAAACACAATGATTCATCTCTCATCCACCCGCGATTGATTGGAATGTTATTTCTGTATCATTTCGCTCGATCATCAGTGAATATAACCACGAACCGTACACACACACACACACGTGCGCGCGCAAGAAAGGAATGTTATTTCCCTACAGCCCGTCGGCAGGCCGGTGATAGCCCGTCTGAAAAACACATAGCCCCGGGGCTTTGTGAGCTGGTGTATTACAAGTACGAGTCTGATCACGAATGAACCAATAACACCTTCTCCAGCCTGTGACAGCGTGCTAAGGTATGTAATCGATATATATCAAACGACCTGTAACAATGCAGTACTAACACATATAAAAAAACATGTTTTACTCACATAAGTGTGTTGCACAGTTCCTGTCGGATCCAAAATAGAAGGCACAGCATTGTGTTTTAATCTCAATATGTCTGCAAATCTAGTTTCGACCTGTATCTTGTTTACAATCGATTCCGCGGTGAAATGAAGCGAACAAACGCAATGTCTTACGCACGTGAGCTGGAACCGGCATGTTTAGCTCCACGAGTCGGTGGGCGAGCTTGAGGCGGTGCTTCTGTGTCCTCAATGGTCGACATATTGTGAGAGCTCGCGTTTTCTGGGCCTGATGTCTATAAAAGCTTTTCTTTGACTAACAAGGACGTTTTCAGCTCTGAAACTTACAGGATATTCTTATATCACGATTAACTTTTATATACCAAAGGCTCAGTTGATTTCTCAATTCATCACCCCTTTAAATATTTTAATATCTAATGCAAATGGCATGCAATGAAATTGCTAATATTATTGAGCATAGCTTTTATGTCAGAATACTTTTTTAGGGTTACTGCATACTGGCATGTTCTTATTCCTTGTAGAATGTTGAAACGTTCAACTTCAGATTTCCCCTCCTTCTGTGGCCAATAAAGAACGAGTGTTTGCTCAGTTCACCTGCAGTGCAGCTGCACATTCATTATGACAATAAGGGTGTCATGGCTTGACAGTTCAACAAAGAACAGGTTGTTCTCAAACCCTTGGCATACCCCATTTTTCTGAATTAAAACGAGATGTTGATTTTATGTATGCAGGTCTTCTCCAGCAACCGTTTATATCGGTGTGTGTGTGTGTGTGGTTTTCCAGCAGAATTTCCACTGAGGTCTGCAACATAAATCCAGATTAAATTGTTGAAGTCCTCTCAGTCACCCCCCTCTGAATGCTTTTCTTTCACGACCGAGCTGAGCTCGGCCTGTGGACTTGTGTGTTAATTCACTGTTAGCCCTGTCATCACCATTAACTGGTTCCACTGACACGGAATCTAATCACTTTATAGGGGCCGTGAGGAACGAAGAATTGTCCAAAGTCCTCCTTCTCAATGAAGACGAGCTTGCCAGTAGACATTAGGCTCTACTGGCCTGACTGACTAGCAAAGCTAAAGTTCTTTTCGCTAAACTTTGCTGTGAGTCTGTTTGATGCACATGTGAGCTGTTCTGATTTAGCTTTATATTCCAGGCACTCACCCAATCAGGTTACACTGGGGTGAAGATCAACATTTCTGGTTTGCTTTCATGTCTTTTGAGTTTTTCAATGCACAATTTTTCAGTTGTTGGTTCACCTGTACTTAAAAACAGAGAACGTGGTCCAGCGTATATGTTCATATTAAATTCTGACACATTTTCACTATTAATCATTGAGTACTGAAGGTTGAATATTTGTACAAGTAAACTTGTTGAACCAATAGGTGCATTAGGTTAAGCCACACTATGAATAATTACAGGAATTAATAATAATAATAATAATAATAATAATAATAATAATAATAATAATAATAATAATAATAATATGTTTATTTTTTATAGCGCCTTTTAAGAACCCAAGGTCACTTCACAATGTACTAGTACAAGAGTACAAACAATTGACAATCAAAATAACAGTCAGCCAGCCAGCTCATTATTACAAATAAACAAATGTTATAATTAATTAAAATGTTATAATTATTTAATTTTAAGTTTGAAGGGTGTTTGACACAAAAAACATTACAGCACAAAATGTAGCCTACAGTATTATTATACAACTGCCTGGTCCTAAAATTCGTTCGGCTGATCGCCGTTCACCAGTAGGTGGAGACAAGTGACTGTCTTTTATTCATTCATTCAATCGATTCGTTCAGAAACACTGATTCATTCAAAAACGACTCAAGTGTCAGTGAATTATTGAATCATTAAGTCAACTGATTGTTCAGAAACATTTAGGCAGCGTCCGAAACCTGCAAAATGCTGCCTTCGGAGGACACATTTCAAGGCAGGAAGGCATCAAGGCACGTCCGATTCTAATGTTAGCTTCACTTCCTGTCTCCTGAGATACCTTCATCTGATCGATTTTCGAAGGCAGCATTAGGAACAAGCCGACTGTGAGTGAGACATTAGCTAAGTCATTCACTCCGATTAATTCAGACTGATTTAGGGTGCGTCTCAATCAGCTCCCTAGTTCAGTAGTCAGGACACTGTTCAGGGAATCAGCCCATTGATTTATGTCCTGATCTGTGCCCTGACAACTGAACTACGGAGCTGATTGAGACGCACGCTTAGTAACCAACTAAGTGTTTGAATTGAATCACTGATTCATTAGTTCTCGTGTGGCGTTGGACGGAGTTGACAAGAGCTAGTAGGCCAGCAGGCGATATTGTGTCTGAATTCTGAAATGTAAGCTACTTAATATTAACGTTGGTGAACTGTTGTAGCAACATAAAGTGTGCAGGTGCTATTTTAGAATTTTTTCTTGTATTCGGTTGCGTTAAGATGAGTAAAAACAGCATTGCAATGCAAAGATGAATGCACTGTTCAGTCCTAGTTTACTATTCTATTGACAGGGTTGTTTTGTCACGTTTTAAGGTTCTGTTTCTTGTGTGATTGTTTCTCTCAGAAAATGTACCATCCGCTCCGCTGCCAATGTATGTTTTTTTCTGAAATCTTCCTGGGCTTTCAAACAGACTTTTACAGCGGCTCACGATTGGTCAGTGTTCAAATTCACAATGAACTTGCATTTATAAATTCAAAAGGTAATGCGTTGGCCGGGAATCGAACCCGGGTCAACTGCTTGGAAGGCAGCTATGCTCACCACTATACCACCAACGCAGATGTTTAGATGTTGGCGGCTTGTGCAGCCAATTCTCGCAACACACTAGCAGCGGGCATGTGCAGCAGAGTAGAGCTGTTGAAAAACAGTTACGAGACTTCCATAGGAACGGAGGAATGCGGAAGTAAAGCGTGTCATGGAGCGACCAATAGTTCCAGCATTGAACCCCGTTCATTCCAGTGTATCTCATGCACACTCTCTTTTTCTATGGCTCTGGTGCAGAGGAACTATCTCAAAGGCATAGTTCACCCCAAAATTAAAATAAGCCCATGATTTACTCACCCTCTTGTCATCCTAGGTGTATATGACATTCTTCTTTCAGATGAATACAATCGGAATTATATTAAATAAAAAAATGTCCTGGCTCTTCTAAGCTTTATAAAAGCAGTGAATGGCTATTTCGGTTTCGAATTTGAAGTCCATAAAAGTGCATCTATCCATCATAAAACTGCTCCACACGGCTCCCCGTGGCTAATAAAGGCCTTCTGAAGTGGTTTGTGTGAGAAAAATATCCATATTTAAAACTTTACAAACTGTAATCATTAGCTTCCAGTCATACGCTGGAACGCCATTCTCTCGTGATGCACGTACAATATTTTTCTTACACAAACGCTTCGCTTCAGAAGGCCTTTATTAACCCCCGGAGGGGTGAGGTGTTTTTTTTTTTATGATGGATAGATCCACTTTTATGGACTTCAAAACAGAAACAGCCATTCACTGCCATTATAAAGCTTGGAAGATTTTTTAATATAACTCTGATTGTATTCGTCTGAAAAAAGAATGTCATGTACACACGTAGAATGACTTGAGGGTGGGTAAATCATGAGCTAATTTAAATTTTTGGTTGAACTATCCCTTTAAATATGAGTTTCCTAATAGGAAATTGGACATGAACTCCCTCTCAAATTGTATTTACTGGGAATGAGATTATTTTGATACCCAAGTTTCTGAGTTGGGCATGCCATAAACTGTAGCGAAGGGGAGAACGATTGCTGCGGTGACTGGTATTCTTCATCTGTTTTTTTTCCACAACATACACCATCATTAAAGTAGTGCATATTTACATATATAAATAATATTTTAGAGCATTTTGTATGTTTTATACACATCGAAAATCGCCAGCAAGCTCACTGTCTAGAGGGGTTAATTCACACAAAAATAAAAATTATGTCATTCATTACTTCCGTTCATCTTTGGAACACAAATGAAGTGAAATGAATGATTTTGAATGAAATCTCAGATATTTCTGTCCCTCCATTGACAGCTTACGCAACTACCACTTTCAAGCTCTGGAAGGTAGTAAAGACATAAAGTAATCCATGTGACTCCAGTGGTTTAACCTCATTTTTTTGAAGCAGCGCAAGTGCTTTGTTTGCGCAAAAAACTCCCAAAAAACATAATTTGCCACTATATTTACAATATATTGATCTCCAATGTGCGTTCACGCAACAGCGTCTGCTCTCGCGTCAACACAGCATGCGTCGTGCTCTCGTGAAACAGACTGTCCCAAATTCATAATTCATTAACAGCATGAACTGTTTCTTTAAATTTTTATGCTTGAACATCGTCCTCTCTTGCTGTGCCATTGGATAACATTCTCTGTATTTGTTTCACATCAAATGGAAAATATTGCATCCTGATTTTAAATGTAATTGTATTTATTGCACACTTCACAATCCCCTGGAGTTTAAAAAAGCAGAACTGATACTACTGCGATACTTATCAGTGCATCGCTGCACCTTTACGGGAAACATTTTTATGATAGACATGTTATGTCTGTCTGAAATCCATTGGAATTTAAGATAGGGATATTTCATGATAAGGAAATACCTAGTCTTTCTTAGCAGATCCCGTACCCCAGCCAATTTCCGTTCTATTTCTTTTTGTCCTTCCTTTGAGCTGGAAGCTCAGTGGCACAGTGTACTGTAAATGGCCCCTGTGATGTGATGGGAGATGACTGGTGTTCTGATAGACTCGGGCAGCTGAGTTTTCTTTCCTTTTAACTCTGCATTTGGCTTTGCTATAGTCTCTTAGCCCGGTTTCTTTGTATGCTATTGAAGCACACTGGATAAGATCAGATGCATGTAGATAAGTTTAGGGTGAATTCAGGTGAATGTGGCTACTTTGGTCATATCAAAAGTGGCCTGATTTACCTGAATTCACCCTAAATGTAATAAGGAAAAATTAAATAAGGTGTTTTTTCAAACTACCCAACTAATATACACCGATCAGGCATAACATTATGATATAATATTGTGTTGGTCCCCCTTTTGCTGCCAAAAAAGCCCTGACCCGTCCAGGCATGGACTCCACTAGACCCCTGAAGGCCGGCACAAAGATGTTAGCAGCAGATCCTTTAAGTCCTGTAAGTTGCGAGGTGGGGCCTCCATGGATCGGACTTGTTTGTTTAGCACATCCCACAGATGCTCAATTGGATTGAGATCTGGGGAATCTGGAGGCCAAGTCAACACCTCAAACTCGTTGTGCTCCTCAAACCATTCCTGAACCATTTTTGCTTTGTGGAGGGCGCATTATCCTGCTGAAAGAGGCCACAGCCACCAGGGAATACAGTTTCCATGTGAGGCTGTACATGGTCTGCAAAAATGCTTAGGTAGGTGGTACATGTAAAAGTAACATCCACATGGATGGCAGGACCCAAGGTTTCCCAGCAGAACATTGCCCAAAGCATCACACTGCCTCCGCCGGCCCGCCTTCTTCCCATAGTGCATCCTGGTGCCATGTGTTCCCCAGGTAAGCGACACACACAGACCCGGCCATCCTCGTGATGTAAAAGAAAATGTGATTCATCAGACCAGGCCACCTTCTTCCATTGCTCCGTTGTCCAGTTCTGATGCTCACGTGTCCACTGTTGGCGCTTTTGGTGGTGGACAGGGGTCAGCATGGGCACCCTGACTGGTCTGCGGCTATGCAGCCCCATACGCAACAAACTGCGATGCACTGTGTGTTCTGACACCTTTCTATCAGAACCAGCATTAACTTCTTGAGCAATTTGATCTACAGTAGGTCGTCTGTTTGATCGGACCATACGGGCCAGCCTTTGCTCCCCATGTGCATCAATGAGCCTTGGCTGACCATGACCCTGTCGCCGGTTCACCACTATTCCTTCCTTGGACAACTTTTGATATATACTGACTGACCACTGCAGACCGGGAACACCCCACGAGAGCTGCAGTTTTCGAAAAGCTAGCTATCTATCTAGCTATCTATCGTCTGTCGACAGGTCTTCTTTAAATTATAGGGGGTTTGGGTGGTAGAATGTAGCTTGAGAAGTGTTTGGAAGCTGAATTTTTACCCTAATTCATCCATTCGTCCTCCATCTTTCCTTGTGGAGAAACGAGAATGTGGCTTTTTAATAAGTAAGTGACTGGGACTGAGGGTGTGAAGACCACCTCATGGCAGTGGTGCGTTTTCAAAGGGCAAACCTCCCCCATCCATGGCTTTGCTTCTCTAAATAATAGATGAAGTCTCAGAAAGGCCTCACAATCAGAGTAAGGGGCGGCTGAACACAAGCCTCTCAAAGACCCCCAGATGGAATTCAATTGAATAGTTTCACAGCGAGTGAGTAGTTCACTTACATCAGTGTGTTTGGTGTGAGCATGTCGGATCACTAACATTTATGCACATGGATTTTATTTTGCATTTGCATTCTTTAATTTTCAGCGAAGCAAAGCACTTGCAGTACAAATCCAAAGTATATTCCCTTGCAAAAGTGAAATATTGATGTCTTCATGTGAGCATAAGAACATTTTGCTGTCTTGTATGGTATTTGAACTGTTCATTTACTGCCCTTTGCTGTAATACGGTCAGTATAACAATAGGTGGCAGCACTGCTGCAAATTGCACAATGTAATGATTATTCTCTATGACTGATTTTAAATAGCATCAGATTATGTCAGATTTTTTTTTGTTTATTTGTATGCACTACAGAAACTAATAAAGCTTACACATAAGGTTTGGGTTCATAGTAAAAAAAAAAAATCAAAGGCTAAAATAATAGGGGTTAACCTGCTAACTCATTAGGAGTTGGAAATTACCACTTCATTGCATTTCAAGAGAAGATGATATCTATAGTTTTTCAAATTTAAGTGTGCTTAGATTTTATTTATTTTTCAAATGTTTTTCTGATATTAACTTATATAAATTTGAAATTGTTCTTAATATTCTATAATTTCTAAATCTACAATTTCTGCCTGAATTTTAAAATGTTACAAACATATCACAATATCATAAAGATGTTGAAGGAGTGACCCAGCCTTTATCTGTATTTATTAGTGCTGGGTAATCAATTAACCGCGATTAATCACATCCAAAATAACATTTTGTGTTTACATAATATATGTGTGTGTACTGTATAATTATTATGTATATATAAATACACACACATTCATATTTAAGAAATATTTGCATATATATATATATATATATATATATATATATATATATATATATATATATATATATATATATATATATATATATATATATACACTGTATATTTATATAATGTGTTTTATATATAAATATAATTTTTTTATATATAAATATAACATATTTTTCTTAAATACATGCATATGTGTGTATTTATACATATTTATTATACACGGTACACACTATAAACACATATATTATGTAAACATATTTTTATTCATTTGTTTAATTTTGCAACACTCTATCATTGTAGTGGTCAGTTTTGCTATGTAAAAATCAAGTTACTTTTTTACTTCTTGCTGTATTCTGGAATCATTGCCACATTTATGCGTTAATCCCACCGCTAACTCACTAGACGCTTGTAAACGTACTTCCTAAAGTAGTTCCTGACTTAATTTGTCCCAGTGGTTGCGTGTAGGCTGGTATATTCTGGTTCATTTTGCCATGAGCTCAGAAGTTTTTGGGCATGAGTGACATCACACATAGATTGACGTGTTTTTGGGTTTTTGTGTGTTTCCTGCAATTAGCGTTAAGTTGGACTGCGGAGTCTAGAATCGGGTGTGTGTTTGACCAAATATCAAAGCCATGAGGATTTGGCAGCGAAGGAGTCTACAATTGAACAGCCCCAAATATGACATTAATCGGATGGTTTGTTTTTATTTCTATCTGGCTCTGTAGGCAATTGATTTAACATGTGTTCTTCCTTTCCTCTAATTCAAACCACCTAAATGAGACAATTTGGAGAACTTCTAAGTGGTGTATTCGTTTCTAGAAGTTTCTGAGAATGCTTAAGCTTTCAGCATTGCTCCTTTCACTTGAAAAAGCAACTATTTATCTCGTATTGCTCTCCGATGGGAGTGAGAAGAGCACAATCTCGAATCCCTCAGACACCTCTTGTCTTATCGGAGGCATTGTTCCGTGTGTGTTCCTGTTTCACACGTTTGCTTCCTCCAGGCCAACGGTGTCTCGCGTCTTGTGCCACTGTGATTCTCTTCTCTATCACCTTCTATTTATACCACCATGTTTTTTCTGTTCAAGCAGCACTGCCCAAGGCTTTGACCTCCTAGCTTAGGAAGGAAGGCCATTCGGGACGTGTAGAAGTGTTGTGAACCATAAAGATTGATTTCAGTTGAGTAACTTCTCCCATTCCTTTTAAATGGCACAGTGTATGTGTATTGATGAGTATTGCATACTCTATGAGTGGTAGTGGATGGTCTGTTAGGTAACTTGGTCTGGTAGAGATACTTGTGGTATGGATTTTCATTAGATTATGCCGTTTTATGCTAGATATCTTATTTGCTACTTTATAAATCATTTATATGTTTTTTATTAAATATTATAATATATTAATTTTATTTTTGTAATTTTTTTAATTATGTTTCACGATCAGCTGCATCAAAGTGGACAAACTTCCTCAGAAATTAAGATTTCATGCGAAAACATAATTATTCTGATATTTTGCAACTTATTCATTAGAGATGGACTGATAATCGGTTCGATATATTTAAAAAAAGTTATATGTTTTTAACGTTTATTATTCTAACCTTTTATATTGGTTAATTAATATCAGATTGGTCTATTAATATTTAGAATAATTAAGTAATAATAATTGATCTACATTTAATAATACATAGTTTTAATAATTTATAATTACAAATGTGTTAAATCCAATAATAATAATTATATATTTAATGATTTAATAATTTATCACATAATAAATAGCTGTTATTTATAATTGTAAAGGTATTATTTAATAACACTATTAATAATTTATTTTATTAAATTATTTAATGTAATAATAAATAGTTAATTAAAAATAACACTTATAAATGTTTTATAATTTAATTATTTAAAGTAATACTAATGTAATATTTAAAATAATAAATAGTGATACATAATTACTTAAAATTATTTTAATAATAATAAAATAATGCTAATTTATTATTTAAAATAATAACAATATTAGTTGATACATTTTTTAAATAATTAGTAGTTATAGTTTTAATAATAGTAGTAGTAGTACTACTACTACTACTACTACTACTTCTACTACTAATAATAATAATAATAATACATTATTTACATTAGTAATACATTTACAATAGTAATAAATGGTTAATTATAAATAACAGTATTAGTTTAAAAATGATAAACACAAGTCATTTAATAACATTTTCATAATGAATATGGTTTTTCAAGGTTGATGTTAGGGCTGTGCGTTATTGAAGAAACATGCGATATCCTTGTTAAATAATGCGATATTCGATATGCGATACGATATTGCTTTAAGTGTGTAAAATCTATTTCTTTCCCAACTGATATCTTTCACTTAAAGCATAACGGACTGTGTTTACATGAATACTCATCAAGACAGCCATTTTGACACATTTGATTTTGACAGTTTGAGTGTGTAACAAGACACGAAAAAAAGAACGGCTTGTGCACATGTTTCGGTGTGTGTGTGTGTGTGTCAGACAGCCCGGGACTGCAAGGAGTTGTTTTTCGCAAGTTATTGCGTTTAATAACTCTTTTAAACGTCAAGCAAGTCACATAAGTAACAGTCATGTGCTCAGTCTATTCTCTCCTATTTGCATCAACCTAAAACGGACACTTTTCACAATGTTGAAGTAGCATATTAAAATCATTCAGATATTGCGTGCCCTTGCTATATGCATATTTCGATATATTGCGTAGTTGAAGTTCATAAGTTCCAGTTTGTTTTAAAGCTCATCACAACAAGCAAGCGATGTTTTCACATATTCAACCTCCAGCTGCTAGCGAGGCTCGGGTGTGCATGCTAACAGCGTAATAAGCATTAGGCTAAGATGCTAATCTTGTGTGATATGTCACTAAAGCCCTTATGCTATCAGCAGTTTGTGAATGTTGCTATCACTGCTGACTGCAGACTGAGCAGGAGATTGGTTGTGGTTGTGTTAAGAGGATTCAGAAGCAGGTGGTGTGACGGTGTGACCTTCTGTGTTTGATTCTGAGCAAAACAACACATTAGTTTACTTTGGAAACACCTTGTGACAGCTGAGACGCCTCCTTTGTCCTTTTTCTTCGTCTCCATTTGAACTGTTTTGTGAAACGGAGCATTTACGAAATTATCGAAAAGGCTCTTGCTGAATGGCAATCCAAAGGATCAATTGCTCATTTACTCACCCACATTTAATTTGTGATTGAAATATACCTTTAGAGGGTATTTATTGCTTGAACGGTTATTTACATGAACATTGTATCACCACTGGTGACATTTGACATGAATGGCAGTGTATTTAGCTGTGATCCCGCAGAAGGTGTGATCTTCCTGTCACCGAGCCCAGCATATAAGCCAGTAACAAGATTGTTTGCTGACTGGGCACGCAAACTGTAATCTAATCATTGGCTTGGAAAAGTGGAATAAACTGCATTGCCAAGAGTCTGTCTGCTGCCTCTCACTATAGCTTGTGAAAGGAAATACCTGGGGTGGAATAGACCTCCATTATGACCCTGAGTTTACTAGGTCAAACCATTTTTTGCTGGTGACCACATCTTTAAAATTCATTAAATTATTACAGGTCTGCATCCTGTACCTTTAAAATATCTACTTTAGGAGAATACAATATATTTCAGTAGAATAAGATCTAAGGAACACTTTCAAAGCTATACTACCATTCAAAAGTTTAAGGTTGGTAAGATTTTAAGATTGAATGTTGAAAGAAGTCTCTTATGCTCATTAAGGCTTCATTTATTTGGTCAAAAATACAGTACAAACAGTAATATTGTGAAAAATAATTACAATTTAAAATAACCGTTTTCTATCTTATTATATTTTAAAATGTAATTCATTCCTGTGATGCAACTACAGTCTTCAGTGTCACATGATCCTTCAGAAATCATTCTAATATGAGGATTTGCTGCTCAAGAAACATTTCTTGCAAACATTCTATGACTCTTTCTTAAACATTTTATCAATGTTGAAATCAGTTGTGCTACTTAATATTTTTATGGAAACCATGATGTTTTTTAGTTTTTTTTTCAAGATTCTTGGAATATACATTTCAAAAGAGCAGCATTTATTTGAAATAGAAATCTTTAGTAACTTTACACATGTATTTACTGTTACCGGTACTTTTGATTAATGTCCTTGCATTTAAATTTCTTTGCTGACCCCAAACTTTTAAACGGTAATGCTATTTTCATGAATTTATAATATAACAGCATTATTATGGTATGTTGTTTTGTGAATTCATAACAGTGCAGTTGCTAAAATATTATTTTTGAATAGTTTACAGTTTTTTACAATCGCTATGACTCTACGACACTTTTAACAAATTTCCTAAACTCTTAACGCACCACCACACCTACATCACACAATTGGCAAAACGGTTAATTTCATGTTCAAAATCACACATTGTAAACTAAACTCTAACACTTATTTTCTAAATAAAATAACACACTACAACAATACACTAACACATGTTCTCTTCCAACAGAAACATTTAGTCAATCATAGCACAATGTTATAATAACACTAACACTAGATGGAATTACAGAAACGGCATTATTTTTTGTGTCCGGTCTGCCCTTATACAATAGACTGTATATTTTATTGATCATAGATTGTGTGTCGTTTGAAGACTCTCCACATTTGTGTTTTGTTGGGTTTAGTAAATGCATGCATTTTGTTTCTTTTGCTGCAGAAATTCAATACAAAAAATGAATAACCCATCTCAGAGTAGATTTTTAGAATGCCCTTCAGTTTTATTTCATTATCAGCAATCACTATGTTGACAATAGCAAGTTCCTGTTCTTCATTTAGGAGCTTTCCTCTGCCCCCTGAGGGAGGTAGATGTTGAATCCTTAGAGGGACAAAATACAGTTACATATTAGAGACCAGAGGCATACAGTCACTGAAATACATGGTAAAAGTATTTACACTTTGCAGAAGGAGAAGCCCTTATACAATATCATACCTGTTGGTTTCTGGAAAAAAATCTGGATAATGGATGCCACTGTGTCCCGGCTGATATTTGGCAGTACTCGTTCACCAGCCCCTCTGATAGCCTGTGGTTTATGACATGGTATATGATAGTAGCTCTTATTTCATCAGTTACCCTAATTCTGGCCCTTCTTTGAATGTCACCATGCATTCACCCTCCTCAATCTCTACCTTGCCCATGTCCAGGCATTCCTCTCCCTTGCTCATGTCCAGGCATTCCTCTCCCTTGCTCTTGTCCCATTCCTCTCCCTTGTCCTGGTCCTCATCTTCCTCTCCCTCATAAAGGCATTTTCTTACTTTCTTTGTGTTGCTCTATATTCCTTTTCCACACAAGATCAGCCCAAAGATGTCCTCTTTTACTGTATACTATGGTCATGTGAAAGAACATCAACACCTGAACAATTCCTAGCTGGGATTTATATATTTGCATAACTTCACTCAGCTGTTTCTCAGTAACTGGAATAAAAAACAGGGGATGTATTTGTGTTTCAATTCTCAATATAAACAGCGGTTCACTTTTACTTTAGCCTATAAGGTTAGGGGTTAGAACACAGTGTTATCTGTTCTGACATACAGTGGTAAAGCATTGGTAAATTTGGCAGTAAAAATCCATTGTTTTGGTATTGGTTGAGCTTGTGTGTATAAGAAGTTCAAGCATTTTACATTTGTGTTAACTGTATGCATTTTGTGTAAAAGCAACAATAAATGTGTTAATTGTATAGCGTACACAGACAGATGTTGTGCTAACTGCGTTAAGAGTTTAGGAAATTTGTTAAAAGTATTGAAAAAATTGTAATAGCGATTGTAAAAAACTGTAAAAAGTGAATGTTCTTTGGTCCCCTACAAATTGGCAAAATATGGCAAAACTATTAACATTGTTAAGTATAGTAATCTTTTTTTGAAATAAAAGAAACATTATGTCTCTGAATAGGCACGTCTTTGAATAGGTTGAAACAGTCATTCTCCTGATAGTGTATCGCTATCTCCAGGTCTGCATCCTGTTCAGCAGAAGCTTGCCACTGTCGATGTGCAGCTGACATTTGGCCATGCTCTCGGTTTATTGGACAGTATTGCAGAATATGCCTCAATATACTGTTTTGTGCTGATCCGTTGTGGACAGCATATATACAGCATGATGCAAAAAAGTTGGAGAATTATTTGTTTTGTTTTTTTGTCCGAATCATTAACAGGAATGGGAGTGTGTGTGTCCATGTGTGCATGAAGCTGTACCTTAAAGTGCCTGTGTGATTTTGGATTCGGACGTGATTGTGTTACGGTCAGCAAGAGTGTAGCTGATAGTCATGTGACTGTCCAGCACTGTGGAGATTTGCTGAAGTGGTGTGTCTGTTTCACATCCTGCACACACTTTTGTCTGATACGGTCCATTGATGCCCTCTGGTTCAAATTGTTCCAAAAATGTATTTTCGTGAGTGATGCCATAGAAGAACCAGTTTTGCTTGGCCAAAGAACCTTTCATTGATTCTTAAAAGAACCATTTTGTCTTAGAGTGAACCTTTTTTCACTATAAATAACCTTTTGTGCAATGGAAAAAATTTCCATGGATGCTAAAGTTTCTTAATCGATACTAAGGGTTAAACGGATTGTAGTTGATCCGTGATCCGTACAGACCAGGCCCCACGGTTCGGCACATAAATTGATTAATTGAAAAGTTTATCCATCATAGAGTGAAAGTTTATCATTTGCATATGTGTTTTGTCTTGCCAGTTTACACATTCAAGTGATTGAATCAAAAGAGAACTCAATTTGGTACTCGTGCGATGTTACGTACACACAGCTACACACACCCAAAGAGGCGCGTTTCAGATAGCGCTTAAACTCCAAATTGATTTTGCATCTCCTTGCGCTTGAACACATAAACACAAAATTGTCAAAATACAGGTATTCTCGTAAGTCAGTTATGTCTTAAGTCAGTGGTTCCCAAACTTTTTAGCGCGGAGTACCCCCTGAGGCATTTACCATCCTTCTGCAGTAGTACCCCCTCTCTTCCACTCACATCTTTTCCATTAAGGGACAACATTTGCCCCCTAAATTGACAGTGCACTTTTTTACCTTTATAAATACCTTTATATGATTTAATAATGTTTTAAATAAAAAAATAAATTCAATACAGAAATTTGCAATGATAATAAAAACGAAGTGATTCTGTGAAATATTAAACTAAAACCGGCAGTAGGTGGCGGTAAGTCACTGTCTTAATGCGGAAGTCATTCATTCAGTAACGAAGCAAGTAGCTGTATTTTTTTTTATGAATCATTGAATCAATAACTTTGATTCAATGATTTGTTTTTGATTCGTTCAAAGCCGCAGATTCGTTCACGAAACACCACTGTGTTGCAATTCTGCTGTGGCTTTCATTAGAACTATTATTTTGTTCCAAAATAGAGCAAATAACCCCCCCATCCAAAAAATTATCCGACCCATGACAAAAACCATAATATGATCTGAACCATGAGTTTTGTGATACATTGAACCACTAATCGATACCATTTAAAGAACCTTTATTTTTAAGAGTGTAGCATGGTGATAAATGACTAGTTTCACACTTGTAAAAGGCTAATGCTAAACACAATGGGCCCTATTTTAACGATCTTAGCGCATGGTCTGAAGCACGTGCCGCAGCTTAACGGCATAAAAAAACGTCTGCGCATCAGGCGCATGGTCCAAAAAGGGTTGCACCTAGTCTCTTAATGAGTCATGTTTTGGGCATAATGTATAATAAACCAATCAGAGTGAAGAGGAAGAGCGGAAAGAGTGAACACCCCCCCCCCCCCCCGCCCCCTATAAGTGCATATTACTAACACTCCCTTTAAATAACCCCAAAAAATTGTAATTTTCAGTTGCCTCAAAATAGCAATGCGCCAACAATGCGCCTGAACACACCTCGTTTTCAGACCAGCACACCCATGGGTGAACTGATGGGTGTGAGTGCTAGTTAAACAATGCGGCGCTGGACGTGAAAATGATAACTGTGTCGGGCTGAAGCTGGCAAAAACCACTCGCATTGCGCCTGGCGCCGCATTGTGCCAGGTGTATGATTGGCCCAATAGGTTCAGCAGGTTCATTGTCCATCCCAAGACCAGCGTTTTGTCGACCTGTCCTTACAGTTTAAGGTAACTCTGACCTAAGAAGTTACCTGGCACGCTCTGTCCGCAGAAACATATTGAGTGTGAAGTGGGCAGATGTCCACTTACAACAAGTGACCATATGGAATAAGCTGCTTCTCTTGGGCTCTGTTTAAAGGCTAACTTCGGTGAAAGAGTTGTTAATGAACTGGACAGTCAGCGTCAGATGACCCCCTGTGGTGTGCACAGGCTTTCTCTGGTCTTAAAGAGAAAATACGATCATTTGCTGTTCCACGATCCAGTGAGCTGCCTACACGAGGAGCATTTTAAGCTATCATAGCTGTCCAGAAGGTGTTGTTTATGATACCTCATTTCGGAAAGATTTTAAGGCAGGCTATATATATCTTTCATAGAGATTGAATTGTAGAAAATGACTTCAAGATGGAGGATATAAAGCAGAAGAAATGTGATTACTTGTTACAGTATTGTTTTGAAATTAGTTTCCATTTTATTTTTAGCATGTCTTTCAATTTTGTTTAATTTTTGTATTTTTAAAATTAGTTTTAGTTTAGTATTTTTAAAATTAGTGTAGTTTTTCCATCCATCCATCCATCCCACACTTTTTTTAATTGCCAATGTGTGAACAGCTTGTAACGAAACTTGTCTATGAAAGCCTGTCAACAGTGTAATTGAATTACTTCATCTGTCGACATGATGCCGGTGGGTGAACGTGTGCATGAGTGCGAGCACAAGCAATAAGTTGCTGGCTGCAGTTCACTTAATGGCCACCAGTGGTGCTAATAACAAGGGTTTCTGAATTCTACGTATAGCCCCTTTAAGGACTCGTTTTAAAAAATGAAATGTGGGTGAAATAGATTGGGCATGTACTACCGCTCTAGATTGTTGCCATCCAAAAGCAATTTGCCTTCAAGGAGTATTCTTGTGGGTTCAATGATCAAATCCAGTTTAACAAGATGGGTCTGTAAAACTGATCCCATGCTGCGTGTTGTGGTTGCACATGTGTGTTTACCAAAGCCTCAACCTAGCAACCTGCACCTACCACCCACCATTCCTGTGGTAGGTTTATTACTGTGTCCTCTGCTTGATTCCCAGTGCTGTTTTAATGATCTGAAATGAGTATAATGAGAATCCAAGTCCAACACGCCAATATCGGTGCAAAAATATCGGTTTGTTTAACCATTGGAAGACGAATAGAGGGTTTGGTGGTTGAGTAATGTCTCTTTTGCACCTGTTGAGATACCCATTTTCATTGCTCTGTTTATCTCAAATTCATAAGAAAACATTGGCTGACACATATCTGTTGGGTAGTAGTTAATGTTTCAGTTTTTCAGAATCGTGTTGGACTGGCATCATCTCCAGTTTTGCACATTCAGTATAGTTTTCAGAGTCAGTGGACAGTGGTTCTCTCTCTCTCGGAGGAAACAATGCATCAGTGCCAGGCTTCAGAGAGGCAATGGGTTTGACTCGTCCCCACAGGGATTATTGGGTTCAATCTGCAGACACGCAAAACTGCTGCTCCAACAGAATTTCATCCTCCCAAAGCCTCGGCTCGGGCTGCGTGAATAACCAAACACTCCCTCTCTCAGCATGCTGTTAGAAACGCAACCAGGCATGGGAATTCAGCGACTTCCGAAAAACAGGGTGAATGAGACCTAACATTTCAATCATGGTAAAACCGCATACAAAATTTTAAATGCAAGTGAAAATGCTTAGGCTTCAATGCAGTTCTGGTCTTTTACTGATTTAATCGTGCCTAATAGATGTTTTTCACAGTGGTTAAATTGCTTTGTTGAGATGACAACAAGAACAAACAATTCCCCTTACCATTTGCCTCAATTAGTTGTACTTGTAGTTAGTTATAATCGCACAGCCAGATTGTTAAAAAGTATCCATTTGGATTTTTTTGGAACATAATTATAGTGAGAGGGGTTTTCAAAATGGGGTCACTTGAAAAGTTCAGAGAATTTTTTTTTTATCATAATTATTTATTATAACATATATTAGTTTTTTTATATCTTTACATTTTATTTAAATATTAGAATATATTGTAAAAATCTGATTATTTATACATATTATTTGTATATATTTATTATTTTATAATAGTTATATTTATTTTAAAAGTTTTTTAAATTTTATTTAAATATTTAAAAATATATGTATATGTATATGTTATAATTATTTTTATATATAGTTTTTACACTTTAAAAATGTTGCTGTGAAAATCATGACATTAATCACAATTATCTTATTAATTTACTTTAATAGTTGGTAGAAAAAAGATACATTGTCAAATCAATATTTTCCAGATAATATTTTTTTGTATTTTCTAAATTTATAATATTTTTATTTTCCCACAGTATAAATGCAGCTGCCTTTTAATATATATATATATATATATATATAAAATCATATTTCAGGGTTTGTGGCATGAACATTTTTTTATAGACGCAAACTAAAGCAAGACTTTTCTTCTTTGCTTGCTAATTATTCATTTTTCTGGTGCATTGGCGAGAAGGGTGACATTATGGCTGATTAGGCTGTCTCCCTGGGGTGTTAGCGTTGCATTTTCCCATAAGACACATCTGCTGTCTTGCTAATGGCTTGTTAATCCGTCTCAAGCTCAAGAGTCATGCCTTGCTGCCACTGCATCTGGAGGCTGGTTACACTTCCATGTACAAACTGTAGGTTTCTTCTGCTCTGACAACAAATTGCATCCCGCCTTCCCACTTATCTGTGATTTCTGCTTGCCAGAGAGTGTCCGCTTCTCAGCAGCGGCTGCGCTGGGCTATATTGGGCGACTCCTCGCTGCTGTGGAACTAGGAGCAGGTGGCGGGCGGAGTCCAGATCTCAAGTCGAATATGGAGTACAGCTTCATTGGACGAGAAGAACACTGAAGATGCTGATGACGGGGAAGGATTTGGCTGATTGTCATGGGAAAATCACATTATTAGAAGGTTTAGCAAGACGTCTGCGTGCTGCCAAGCTTTCCAGTGCTGCATGAATGTGAGTTTGTGGACACACTTCCCACTGCATTGATCCAGCTGTTAAGTCAGCGTGTGCGGTTGCTCCGAGCCTTGTGCCTCTGCAACCAGACAACTTTGTGCCAGCGTGTGCGTGGTTGAATGTAAACGGATAAGAAGATGCCTGCTATTCTAGTTGCCTCCAAGATGAAGTCGGGATTGCCCAAACCTGTGCATGGTACCGCGTTACCCATTCCAGCTAGAGTGGCGACCCAACAGAATGGACCTCTGAAGCCCATGCAGCCCAGCCTCATCCCCTTGAAGGCTCCCATCTTCAGACAGCAAAGTCAAGGCACTGCGACTTTACAGAAAAAGTACCAGAATGCCAAAGAAACATCAGGAGACCCTCAGGTTGGAACACTGATGTTTAATTTGTGTGTGGCTTTGTGGTTGCATTGATTCTTGTTCTAATAGATGATCTTCCTTGTATGGATAGTTTGATTCCACACAGACAGTTTTATACTTGTGCATTGACCACTAGGTCAGAGACTTGTTGCTCATTTCATCTTTATAGTACTTATTTTATAGATGGTCTTGCACCCTTTAAAAGACCCTATCAAAAATATCATAGACTACAACAGGGCGTTTTTTTTTGACGACTTTGTTTCTCATGATGTCAACTTTATATCTCAGAATTGTGACTTTTCTCATACTTGAGAGTTGCGACTTTATATCTTGCGGTGTGAATTTTCTCGTAATTGCGACTATATTTCGCAATATCATGTTATATCTCACAATTATGACTGTGTCTTGTAATGGCTTCTTTGTTAAAAGTTCATATTTTTTGTAACTTTTTATTTAACAATTGCAACTATTTTTATACTTGCAATTTTATATCTGCAGTGTGACTTGTTTCTCGTAATTGCAACTTTATATTTCACAATGTGTAACTATATCACACAATTACAACAGTTTCTTGTAATTGCTACTCTATATCTCAAAACTAAAAAAATTATCTCATAATTGAGACTATCTCGCAATGTAACGTTATATCACAATTATGACTTTGTTTCTTGTAATTGCTGTGTAATCTGACATTTGCGACTGTTTCTCATATTTGCGTCTTTATATCTCGCAACTACGACTTTGTTTCTCATAATTGCAACTTTATATCTCACAAATGGGACTTTAAATATCCTCTCACACAGTGACTATATCTCACAATGTTTTGTTTCTTGTAATTGCAACTTTATATCTCTCAGTGTGACTTTATATCTCACAATTGCGACTTTTTCCTGTAATTGCGACTTTTAGATATGACATTTGCGGCTGTTTCTCATAATTGTGACTTTATATCTTGCAATGTGACTATATCTCACAATTGCAACTTTGTCACAATTGTGACTTTGCATCTCCTTTATCACAGTGCTATATCTCACAATGATGTTTTGTTTCTCATAATTGCAACTTTATATCTCGCAATGTGACTTTGTTTATTGTAATTTATATCTAAAAACTACAAATTTCTTTTACAAATTACTTTTTTTTTTACATCATAATTGGGACTGTTTCTCATATTTGCAACTTTATATCTCGCAATGTGACTTTATATCAAAATTACGACTTTGTTTCTTGTAATTGCTACTTTAGATCTGACATTTGCGACTGTTTCTCATGATTGCTACTTTATATTAGCCTAGAAATCTAGACGCACCCTAGCGGCAGCAAATCTAATTTGCAGTCAGGGCGTCTAGCGACTCTCCGTTGGCTTGCGAGCTGGAAAAAACTAACTCTAGTCAGGCCAATCACATCGTTTATAGAGTCTGTGGGCGGGCTTAACATAATGATGGCAGAGTTGTGGCGGTTTCGCGTGCTACTTGTAAACAAAGAAGCTTGCGAACAGTGGCCTTTCGAATCGGCTTTGGCCGCGACTCCGGAAGACTTGGAGATAAGTTTATCTTTGAGGAAAGAAAAAAGAACGGCACTGAAATCATTCTTAAGAAAGGACGATGTGTTTGGAGTTTTACCGACCGGATAGCGGATACGGCGAAAGTTTATTCTATGTAATAGCTCCGCTTCACCTTCTTCGTTGCTCTGGTTGGTTGTAGTGCTATCCTATTGCGTGCAGAGGGAATTTGAAAGACAACCGTTTATCCCGCCCCCTCGGATTGAGCCCTGCCAGTGGTGTGTTCCCAGACCCAACATCTTGATGTGGGTCTGGCTTGTCGGGCTAATTTTGCCACAATTGTGACTTTACATCTCCTTTCTCACAGTGACTAGATCTCACAATGATGTTTTGTTTCTCGTAATTGCAACTTTATATCGCGCAATGTGACTTTATATCTCACAATTCCAAATTTGTTTCTTGTAATTTATATCTCAAAACTACACATTTTCTTGTACATTTTTTATCTCATAATTGTGACTGTTTCTTATATTTCTCGCAATATCACTATATCTCACAATTGCGACTTTAAACCTTACAGTGTGATTTTATATCTAACAATGATGTTTTGTTTCTTGTAATTGTAACTTTATATCTCATAAAATAACTTTGTACAAAAACCTAACAGTTATTTTTTAGTCTATGGTGGAAACAGGCTTCCATGCATGGTGCTAATTGTGTTTATGGAATATAATGAACCGAAAAGGCCATGTATTTGTATCTGCAAAATGTTTTTGTCATGTTGAAGTTCAAGCTTTGCCGAGTAATGCTTGTCTTTGCATTGTGCCCAAATTCCACCATGACTTGACCTACAACAACTGTGGGGATGGTATTCATGTCTTCAAAACAGTTTCTCTCTGGCCACATTACCACCATTGTGACTACTGTTTGTAGAGCTTCCCGTTGAAAGCTCATGTGTTTATACATGTACATGTTAAAAATATTATGCTTTGTAAGAATAGATCCTGCTGACCTGGTTAAAGCAAATTGCCTATGAAAAGTCGCAATATTCTTCCTTTGGTCCACGGCAGCGGTGTGTAAGTTTATGTCTATGTGTGTATGCGTACATGTGTTTATATAGCTTCATACGTTCAGTAGAGCTTTGAAGGCAGCGAAGAGCCAAGTTCTTCATGTGGCGGGGTAGAATGAAAAGCTCAGCCAGTTGGCCTGTAATTACAGTGCACACGCACACATAGACACGGTCATGGAGGTTTTACTACAGTGCTCCATTAGTGGCGGTGAGCCGCACTGCAGGTGGGCATTTGGCCATATGGACGGGACGCCACACACACCAATCCCAGAGGCCAATAGTGGGCACTCTTTCGCAAACACTGGTACTAATATACTACTATGCCCTCACACTGCACCTCTGTCCCTCTTTGTTCTGGCCAGGAAGCTGGAAAATGCTTCACATTAACGAAAATGGCACTGAATGTGTTTTTGGGACAGTGTTGATGTGAGCCATTTCAGACACGGTTGACTGCCTTGTAAAACAACGTGACGATTGCAGTTACTAGTTTGTTAAATATCTGCTTTTAGTCATGTATTTTGGAAATTATAGGAATTACCATAAAAGACAAGGAATGGAAAGTCCATTATATAAGTTAGGGACCACTTTTTGCTTTCTAAATGGTCCTGCACAAATTGAATTGCTCGGGTTTTATTGAGCTGATCTTTAAAAACTTGATCTTGAACCTTAAATGGAGAAATGCAATGTGGCATGTTTGCTCTGTTTTAAGAAAAGTGATTTGGCGGTACCATAGATTGGTGATGAACTTTGATTTGGTATTCATATTTAAATTTTGTATTTACAAGTCTGTGATACTTCAAATGACATTAGCATGGGTAAAAGTCCAACAAAACCATGGTAATATAAGTTGGTACTACTATTTTTTTTTTTTGGAAGTATCTTGTTTTTTGTTTTTTTGAATTGTTATTGTAGTCCGCTATTAAAAAAATATGTTTCAGTTATTGAAATAAAGCTTAAATAATAAAATAAAATAAAAATATTAGATGAAAACCTTCAACTGAAAGTAAAATGAACATTGTTGCTGAATTGGGCTGAACTGAAATAAGTTTACTAAAACAAATACAAATAAATCAGTTTAATACTAATTATAATTATTTATTTATTTTACTAGTTTTTAATTTTTATACTTAAAAATACTTATTTTATTATAACGAAACGAATACAAATTACAGAAGCATATAACAAAATTACTCAAATATAAAATAAATATGAATAAATAATATATTAATAGTATCATATAATAGTATATAAATAATACTAAAATATCATTGGTTTTTAGTCCATTGACCATCAAAACACTTTTAATCTTGAATCTTAACCCTCATTTTTTTTGTTGAGATTGACATGAGGTTGATTTATGTTGGGACATGTTTTAACAGTTCTCATAAGAATAGAAAAAGTATTAACCTATATGTTTAAGCTATTAAAATGACTGTGGGGTCTTTTAGACACCAAACAGAACATGATGGCTAAAGGCTGATTTGTTTTAATGTTATTGCGTTAACCACGTAATGCGTTTTCATGTTAACATGGAACCTGGTTACGCATACCTCTTCCCCTATGTTTTTATTATTCAGGATTATTATTCCCACATGCTGTCCACCGCAGCCTAGAGGTTTTGTTTATAGTGAAGGGGTGGAGCGGTTCTCCTGGCTCTGTGGGCAGAAATACAAACAGCCCCCCGCAGAACTCACAAGGAGTCTCTGTATTAAAACCAGCAGTGGCTCCAGTTTTAAATGGCCCATGCTTGGCTCTGATCTGCATGATGTGCAGTCACACCAGTTCTTTTGTACCATGTAGACCCATTTAGACATAACTAGACCAGCAACAAAACACCTACAGCCCTTCATTTCTGACCTCTGTACTACTGGTAGTCAGAGACTAGTGGCCTATTGAGACTGTGCTGCCTCCCAATGCTCACTTTTTGTAGTTGCATGATGATTATGAAGAAAATAGAAAGGCATCAGGCATGTTTGGAATTGCATAGGACTATATTACACATGCTAATTTTGCAGTATGTTTACCATAAAACATACCCAATTAATTTAGTATCGCACAATACAATGTGCCTAACTTGATGTACAATTTTTGATAGTAGTAAAAGATCCAATAACAACCAAACTTTTTTTCAGACTGCTACTTTTTTCCAATTTATAAATATCTATGTTTTAATTAAATTATTTCTTTAAATATGTATTCAAATAATAACAACAAATATTATATGTGACCATTTTTCATGTATATTTGTGCATATGTTTTAAATATATATACTATATTATATGTAAAATATAAAAATATTTAACAATAATATTTTTCATCAAACTGCCATGTTTATATGTTTTTTTAAAACATTTAAAAATATTTATTCAAATAAATACAAAAACGTTTTTATTTTTTACACAATTTACACATTTTTGCTATTTCTTGTCGGCAAAATAATTGGATTAAAATGGTAAATAATCAAATATGTTCCCGAAGATAGCAGACAACTGTTTAAATTGTTTATCACTTTTTGTGTTATATAAATAGATATTATCTATATATTTTTTTTTAATTAGATGGACAACCTGATATTCCAGTCAGGAAAAAAAGACCCTTTTGACAGCTTTCTTAAATTAATTTTCTTGGAAATTTCCCTGTCTACACTATATATTTAAATGGTAGCTGATGGACCACAATGTGGCATTTGTCTTTCATCCATGTAAGCTCTAAACCCGGAGTTAGATGTTAAGTGCCTTTTCCTCATTCGGTCTCTCTCTATTTTTCTTTGGATGAATAGATTTATACAGATTGGGCCAACCACTACCTCGCCAAGTCCGGACACACACGCCTGATTAAAGACCTCCAACAGGATGTTGCCGATGGCGTTTTGTTGGCAGAAATCATTCAGGTTGTAGGTAAGATTAAAGATATAAAAAAAATCATTTTCCATACTTCAACAAACCCCTCTTCTTCCTCCAGAAAAAATTAATACATAAAACCTACAATTTTGCTCCACCATACCAGTAAATCTAACCATAATGAGTAGGTAGAGGAGGAGGACTGGGAAAGAAATGGACACACAAGTATCAAGAAAACTCACCACCTTTGTTATTTTGAATGTGTTCTGAAGCTGTTTTATGAGATCAGTTTCTGAAAAGGGCCAATTTGTGGATGGTTTATGAGGCTACAAACTGAGTTGTGAACATTTTATTAAGCCAAAATGTAATAAATGTATGAAAGAGGACGATACGCATTCCTATTCTCATTCCTATTACAAATACAAAAGCCTGAAGACCACACCAAGTGGATGATGTGCTCATAAAACCAACTAGCAGGTATAAAAGGGTGTTACTTTAATTCAGTGCCTCTGGTTTTTTTTCTTTTTCATTCAGCAAACGAGAAGATTGCCGATATCAACGGATTCCCAGAGAGTCGCTCTCAAATGGTAAGACTCAAAATTGGTTTATCGTCATTTCTGTCCTACGTGATGGGAAAAGAAACAAACCTGTCAAACTCACAATCAAATATTACTGTCACTTGGTGGTGGATCTGGTGAAGAAACTGTCAGTGATCAAAATTTTGAAGACGTTGAAAATTATAGTTTTGAGAATATGGTAGAGATCATGAATATGAGCTCTGATGATGACAGTGATGATGTCATCTGCTCAAATTGAAACCTTCCAAGTTTTATATTATGGTCGCTGAAGACCCGAATATGTAATGTTTTGCGAAACATTCATGCATTTAAGGGTAAAGATTTAAAGAAATTAAATCTGTACATTTATCCCATTCAATTAGTTACCGTTTCAGATGCTTTTAAAGATGCTTTTCTTTTTATTCTCTTGATCTTTTTAGGCCATCAACATTTCCAATTATTAACCTTTCATTTCCATTTCTGACTTAACAGTGTGTGACCAACAGTTCTGTGTTATTTCCAATGTTATTTTTTAGTATTTTTACTGTTTTAGTATTTATTAAGACTTTAAATTACCTTTTTCATTTAAAATGTAAATTTTTAGTTTTAGTAATAAATTTTTTTTTAATTTTGTGCTTTTGTAATTTTTTTCTTTTCTATTTATCTTAAATTTATTTTCATTTAATTTTTTTTTAATTGTAGTATTTCAACTTATTTTGTTTAAGTTAGTTGCTAAGACAGCATTTCTATTTTTTTTATCTTAATATTTGTATTTCATTTTAAATTTTTAGCTTGATTTTAATCAGCTTTATTTCAATTAGCACCATAAAAGTAGTCCATACGGCATGTGCTCTATATTATAAGGTTTTGTTTGAGGAACACACTAAAATTCCTATTCATTGAAAATCTTCCATTTAAGTCAAATAAACATGACTGCAAATGAGGGTGAGTATACAATATAATTTTCATTGTTGTTAAACTGTCCCTTTAAGAAACAACCTCAGGGATGACAATTGCAGGTCCTGTTGACCTTAAAATCCTGGTGTTAACCAGCATGCTGTAGTCTGTCATCTCGCCAGTGGTCATGATATACATTGTAATGTCACAGGAACACCGCAGGACGGACCCACAGGGTTGTAAAGCTACCAAATCTACCCTATTGAGCACCATCTGTTTGGTTATGTTTCTGTACACCTGCGTGTAGTGTGCAAACCGGCCGTGGTGGGGTCACATTTTCCGAGGGGCTATTTAAAAGTGGGTTATTAGACTCGATTTTCCACAGCAAGCTCTTGATTTATGTCTGTGTTTCTCTCTCAAACAGATTGAGAACATTGATGCCTGTCTGAGCTTCCTGGCTGCTAAAGGAGTGAACATAAAGGGACTTTGTGCCGAAGGTGAGTGGACTTTTAACTAATGCTCATTAATATTTGAAACAACATGTCAACAAGATTCTTTTCTTTTTCTGCCAAACCACAGAGATCCGCAATGGCAATCTGAAAGCCATTTTAGGCCTTTTCTTCATTCTGTCGCGCTTCAGGCAGCAGACTTTGAAACAGGCCTCCAGCAATGTCCAGATTCTCCAGAACAACCAGGCCCACCGATGCGCCAGTCCTGCCCTGCTTCCTCACACTTCTCCCTGTATCTCTCCCTGTCCTTCTCCTATCCAGCAACACTACACCTCCTCCCCATGTGCACAGAAAACACAGACAGAGCTGCAGTCCAGGTATTATTCTCCAACTCATCTACTGTATAGCTTTTTCATTGACAGACAACATATGAGCTGGATTGAACGATTCCAAGCGCGATTGTTCCCGGCGCCCCCCGCAGCGTTAGTCTGGTTTTATTTGCATCCATCTTATGTCACCAAAAATTTGCACGCCGCATGATAGAAAACAGAATGCGGTCAATGGTCAATATATTGTGTTTTTTTATTCATTCGGTGCTATTATGCACAGCTGAGAAAACAACACTTGGGTTTACTGTATTTGCGTCACATGAAGGCGGCTTTCTGCTGCTTGCAAAAAGGATTGCCATTAATTTGCCGCTGCCCTGATTGCACTTGCTAGTGATGGGCGATTTGGAAACACTGCTTCATGAAGCTTCAAAACCTTTACGAATCTTTTGTTTTGAATCAGTGGTTCAGAGCGTGTATCAAACTGCCAAAGTCACATGTACCCCTTTTCCACCAAGGCAGTGCTAGAGCTAATTCAGAGCCAGAGCTAGTCCCAGTTCATAGTTGGTTCGACTGTGGAGCTTTCTAAGAACCGTTTGCTTTTCCACGGGCTGAGAGCCACAACAGAGCCAGGTCTTACGTCACTGTATACGTCTCATCTCTCTCAGCAAAGCTAGCGAGGCAGCGGCAATGTTGCCAAGTCCGTGGTTTTGCCGCGGGCTGTTTTTTCATGTCCACGGGATGAAGCGACCCCAATTATGTGATATTTAGACCCATATTGCGAATTTTAGTAGGCAACCATGCCAAAAAACACATATTTTACCCCCAAATGTGATTTTTACTGGGGAATCCCCCCTGGAACGCGATTGGGCTTGTTTTGAGTAGCAATTGGGCGGGTTTGTTGTGAAAACCTGGCAACCCTGCGGGGAAACACACACACACACACACACACCAGGCTTGTTCGAGGCGCATCAGCGCTTGCCAGACCGATCCACATATGATATAAAAACGCATGAGTGAATCAAAAGCATAAGGAGTCATGTGCTCTCGCTGGACTGGTTATCATACGGCGATCGGTCTCTGCACCGCTGCAAACAAGCCTTCCATCAACAATGCAAACGTTGCGTTACTATTGATTCACATGGCTTTACGATCCTACATCGGCATCAAAACACAACGCAAACACAGCGAATCCAACGCATTCATGTAGTTCGCCGTAATTTGTATAGACGGAGATTACAAACGAGCAGCAGCTGTTAGCTCCATTAGCTGCTATTTCAACAATGGCGGATCTCTAGTTTGTGTTGGTCTTGTTGACCCCGCCCCCAGCGCCTGACGGAATCGGTTCTTACTTCTAGCCCTGTTCTAGCCCAGCAATGTTTTGGTGCTACTTAAGAACCACTTTTCCTGGCTCGGAGCCAGGGCTTTGGGTGTGGAAACACAAAGAACCGATTTGAAACTAGGCTCTGGCTCCGATCTAGCTCTGGCTCTGCTTTGGTGGAAAAGGGGTACTAATTTCAGTAAACGAGGCTTTGTTCAGTCAACTGTTTCTCTGATCAGTTTTATACATTTGTAGACGTTTTAATTTGACATTAGTATAATTAAAAGGAATAATCGTAGTTAATAGTCTCTTATTGGCCTGTTTAGCTGAGCCATCCATGGAACAAACAAAACAAGCCCTAAAAATTGACAATAGAGCACATATTATACAGGTATTAGATGATTAATTAATTGCATTGGATAGATTTTTCCTTCAATAAAACATTTGCAATGAGTTTGTAAAAGGTGTTTTAATGCATGTTTGGCCTGAGTTTTGTTGCATTTCCACTGTTCTGACCAGCAGGGGTCACCAGCGTTGTGGTGTTTCAAACACTTCGAAACAATTGGTTCAATTGATTCGAAGCTTTGAAAAGCTTTGTTTCTCCCATCATTAGCACAAATATACTCTTTCACTCTCGAGTCGTTTCCAAGGTAAATCATCAACACTATCATCCCTTACATGTGATTTATTGAACTAAATACATCGGCTAAAACGCATATACAGGTTACTTTACTTCCTGAACAAGTGAGCACTCAAGTCCGTGTTGCTTTTGCATTCATGTGAATTGCGCCACAGTTCAAGTGCAACCGAACTCAGCCCACCTTCAGGTGGTCTCGGGTTCGGTACCCAGGTCCACATGACCGCTTTCACATACCAATTCTTCAAATTTTTCATGCGAACCGTGAGTTCCAACTAAACTACCAGTGTGAAAGCACCCATAGATGCAAACATATTACATTTTGTCAATTTGATCCCATTCAGTTTGTTAGTTTCAGATGCTCTTATACTGCTCCTCTTTTTCTTCCTCCTGTAACTTTTTATGCCCTCTGTTTATGTGCCTCTTCTGTTATTTCCAGTGTTATTTTAGTATTATTTATATACTATTGTAGTATTTTTTTATATTTTGAGTGAGCTTTGATTTTGAACTTGGATTTTTGTTTAATTTTATGTGGTTTTGTAAATGTATTATTATTCTTTTTTATATATTTCTGTTTAGCTTTCATTTACTTTAATTTCAATGTAATGGATTAGTTTATAAATTTAACTTATTTTATTTTGGTTAATTGCCAAGGCAACATTTTTTATGTAAGCTTTTTTAGTTAAAGTTGTTCATCTAATATGAAATATTAGTTATATTAGTAATATTAGAAATATGTTCTTTTATTTCAGCTTTATTTCAATTAACAAACACATTTTTAATCATTTTTGTTTTAGTTAACAATAACACTGGTTATTTCTCGAACTCTTTAATTCATCCCTTTTTCTTTCTCTTTTGTTTTTCTCTTGATCTTGAAGTCATCCATCACAAGGCTCCGATCAGAAAAACGCTGTGAGACTCTCAATTGCTCAGAAAAAGAACTCTAGGTCAGCTTTCCACATTTCTATGTCCACCCTTGAAAACATCACGATGTGCCTGATTTACATCCCCTTGTCCTCCTAGTTAATTACTACACAACAGCACCATCTACTGGTGATCTTGTAATTCTACACAACCCTATCTTGTTTCCTCAGGCCAAAAAACATGTGAATCCCCTTCAATAGTCATTTTGTTCTCGTTCATATGATCAGATGTGGACTTTAATATAAAAAGGTCACTGAGGTTTATTTATATAATTGTCACTCCAGTCTTGAGTTTTTGCAGCATAAATAGTTATTGTTTAAAGAGAAAGGTTGAGTTTGTTCTGACTGAACTCTTTGTCAGGCTTCAGAGCCCCTCTGTGAGGGCGGCTGGAACGGTTGGAGAGAGTAAACCACGAATTTCAAACACCAACAGACGCAGCCAAAGCTTCAACCAATGTGACCGATTAAAGCCGTCAATATCTCCCTGCGCTCATGAAAGAGGTGAGTTAATCACACTCATTTACACAATCTAGAGAATTTTCCATGCGGGTTATGCAAGAGTATGTAAGCAGGCATTTAGCAAAAACTGTTATTCAAGCATGCATATCCGAGAGATTTCGAGAAAAATCATCCTGAAAAAAAAAAAAACTCTTTGAGGTATTCGAACTTATAACCTTTAACCCAGATTTTTAACCATAAGGCCACACCACCCATGGAATCGGCAGGCTTTATTCCAGTATTATTTTTTACTATAATTACCTGTGAAAAAATGGTTCTAGAAATTGTTCTATAAATTTATCTTACTTTTCCTTGCTCAAATTGGTATTGGTATTGTTGGTCAAAAAAACAATTTATATAACCAAGTTATTTTTTAAATATATTATTAAAAAACTATATTATTATTATTTTCAGAAACTAAAACTGGTAACATATTTCTCAAAAAGTACTTTCCCCCAGAAATTAAAATAGAACCAAAAAAGAAGCTACTTAGAAGAATGTCCAAGCTGTCTTAAAGGGATAGTCCACCCAAAATTGAAAATAGTTTTTGTCATCATTTACTCACCCTCATGTCGTTCCAAACCCGTAAGACTTTCGTTCATCTTCGAAACATAATTTCAGTTAATTAAATTTTTAAAAAAAATGTTTAAAGATTTTTTTTTTTTATGAAATCTTAGTGATTTCTGTCCTTCCATTGGCAGCTACACAACTACCATTTTGACGCTTTAAAAAGTTTGTACAACTAAAAAGAGAAAAAGAGATTGTAAAACTAATCCATATGAATTGAGCACTTTAGTCCAATTTTTCTGAAGATCCACAATCGCTTTATATGATGAACAGATTGAATTTAGACTTTTAAATACATTTTTATTCAGCAAACATGAACAGAAGCTCAAGCTACCTACTTGACGCATGAGAACAAACCTCAATGGTTATTCTGGAAGCTCAAACGTGCTGCGTAACACCAGAATGAACCACGAGAATGAACCTCATTGGTTCTTCTGGAGGCTCAACCGTGCTGCGTAACTCGAGAATGAACCTCATTGGTTCTTGCGTGTCAAGCGAAAATGCTTGAGCTTCAGTTTACCATAACTGATGTATGAGTTGATGTTTATATGTGAATTAACGCCTAAATTAATCTGTTATAAAGCGATCATGTCTCTTCAGAAAATTTGGACTAAACTGCTCAATTTATATGGATTAGTTTATGAACTCAGTTCATACAACAGTTACAAAGTGGTAGTTGCCTAGACTGACAATATAGGGACAGAAATAACAAAAATTCTTCATTTGTGTTTCGAAGATGAATGAAAGTCTTACAGGTTTGGAACGGTGAGTAATTAATTACAGTATTTTCATTTTAGTGTGAACTATCCCTTTAAGCTCTGAAAAAAATTAAGTGGATAATGAAGAGAATTTAGCATGTTCATCATGCTAAGTTATCGCATGGCGTCAAAAAGTTGGAAAAAGCACACAAGTAAATGGACTTGTACTTCATGGTACTTTTATGGTAATTTATGAGCCTTTTTGACCATAAAGACAACTTGATAGTTGTATTCAATTTTGGAACCAGCTGTTATTTGACAACTTGTCACTTAAAGTTCTACAAAATATTTTGAATAAAACATTTTCAGCATTTTCATTTGAACATTTTTCTTGCTTGCAACGAGTGATCCAAACCAGCCTCCCTTGATTTGTTCAATCTCTGAATGTTCACATTTTGCATGTTGTTGACACATTTTTGGCATGCTGTTGTTTCATTATGGCGGGCTTGGTTTGCACACCAAGCCTGCCTTACCAAGTGAGAACATGTTACGTAGTTGAGTGACTGATGATATGTGGAATTTTTGTATTCAAGCCATATTCATAAAACCATATGAAGTATTTTTCTAATTTGCTTATGCATGATGTACATGTCTGTGAGTGTGCATGCATGCATTGGTGTTTGTGTGTGGTTCGTGTGGACTCTTAGCTGCACACTGCTGGATCTGGTATGTTGATGAGGCGTTTACTGCTCACTGGTTCAGCTCTAATTAGTGTACTTGTGGCAAAACCAGTGCAGAGAAAAGTCAATGATAATGTGACAGAGCTTTATATACAGTGAGATCAAATGGCTAGGAAGACATGCAAGGAAGATGAATGTTATGAATTTTGCTTCGATCGCCTGTAAGGTAAGCACCGCTAAACTAAGTTTTTATGCAACAGGCTAGTAAATAATTGAATAATTAAATGCATACAAGGGCAACCACCAGTTTAGCAGTGCAGGGAAATTAAATCAGGGAAACGGGGAAATAGTGAAAGAGAGTGACTGATCAGGTCAAATAAAACGTTTCAAATGTTTACTTGGACTTTGCAAGAGTTTGGTTTCATAACATACTGAATTTTCATGCAATTCAGGCTAATTATATATGCTAATATTATGCACTGTATCTAATGATAATAATAATAATAATTTGTCCATTTTTATTTATGTTTTTTGCATTAGTATTATGACAGAAAGCAAAGCACATTAAAATGTGCCTTGGAAATGGTTTGTTTTTATATTTAATCAAATAATCAGTTTCTTCACTCGTATCTCAAATGTCATGAGATGCTCCACAGTCAGTCTCCTTTGCTAACCGTTATAGAGAAAAGACCCTGGATCTCAAAAATAAATATTAATACATTACTTCACATACTTCAAATATTTATCTTCATAGCTCATGCTTCCTTTTCTCAGCACTTCATCCAATGTGCTCATATTTTCAAACTCCCACGGGCGTCACACTTGCTAATGTCTATGTGAAACAGCTTGACTGCACTTGCTAGCGTTTGAAAGATTTGACCCACTTTCTCTGTGCCAGAGTGACTTTTTGTCCTCCCTACTTGGCCAATTGCCTGTTACAGTAGTTGAATGTACAAAAATTGACACAAAGCAATGCATATGTGTGTGTGTGTGTGTGTGTGTGTGTGTGTGTGTGTGTGTGTGTGTGTGTGTGTGTGTGTGTGTGTGTGTGTGTGTGTGTGTGTGTGTGTGTGTGTGTGTGTGTGTGTGTGTGTGTGTGTGTGTGTGTGTGTGTGTGTGTGTGTGTGTATGTATATGTGTGTGTGTGTATGTGGGTCAAAAATGGTCTTCGGTGGTGGTTGACACACACACACACACACACACACACACACACGCGTGATCTGCGAGCGCATTACTGACAATACATTTAAAAAATGCTATACTTTTGATCATCTTATTTTGATATCTCATATTATGTATGATCTGTATGTATGTATGATACATCGATGTTGGTTTCTTTTGTTCCTCATTTTTTACACTATTTACAGATAATTGTTTTGGTATATAATCAAATCATCATCAGCTAGCTAATAATAACAACTTTGTTCTGGTTTCACCTCACTCCAGTCTAAATGATTGTAGGCTATTTATTTTACTACACATTGTCAACAGAAATAAGCTGAAATGCTGTTGATAATTAAAAATAATTCTTACTATCCACTCTTGCTAAATTGGATAAGCACACTTGTGTTCTCATTTCAGATGCATGCGTTCTGAGTAAATTAATAAACTGATTTGTTAGTTCAGTGTTGGACAGATCAGTTGTTCTAGCCCAGTGTTTCCCAACCTTTTTTCAGTCATGGCACCCTTTGAAAATGTTTGCATACTTTATGCTAGGGGTGTAACGGTACAGATTGCTCATGGTTCGGTTTGTATCACGGTTTCGGTACGGTTCAGTATTTGCTATGTTCAGGGAAAAAAGGACTACTGTCAAATAAAAATAAAGAAAATGATAAGAACAAATAATTTAAATACAAGCAGCAGCAAAAATAAATACTATTGAGCAAAGAGGCTACTAATAAAATAAACTATGCTTTTCAGGTTTTTCAGCAACGTCTAACATTAGTTTTCAGGTACAGAAATTGAGCAAATGTAAAATAACATTGCATATTTGAGTGTATAAATTAAAGATTAATCCTATTAAACTTACAAAAGCATTTTAATCAAGAGCAGTGAGTGATGTCCTTGTCTTTTGTTGTTTGACATTAAACATTAAACTGCCCCTCTAATGCATGGATATGCGTCGCCTTTCTCGACTGTATAAAGTTTACTTAAGGCAGACTATGTCTGCTGGGAAACTCATCAAGATGGACATGTTGACATACTTTTTGTGTGAGTTTGTAAGTTCAAGAGCAAGACTTGAAAGAGAACTCAATATTTGCGCGCTGTGAGACGTGTTTGTGCGCTTTCGGATGAGCGCACAGAGACAAATTTTCTCACAGCGCGCGCGACTTCTCATTCGCGTCTTCTGGCACTACACCCGGGTGATGACGGCGAAAATGACTGGTCATATTCGAACATATGGCAGCACTCGCATGCATTGAATAAAGTTTACAAAGAGAGAATTATTTGACGGACTTTTACACGGCACCCCTGCTCTCGTCAGACGGCACCCCGGTTGGGAAACACTGTTCTAACCAGTCGTTAAAATGATTCGGTTCAAAGGAGTCATACAGGTCGCGAATCGGACATTAGCAGACGCGTTGTGTGCAAATCCCATCTGTTAGAACATCGCGAAAGATACCAACACACAGAAAACACTTCATAACTGAATATAATTTGTTTCCCATTTATTGAAAGTATGCTTTATGTCAGCTGGTCAGAAAAGAGTCAACGTTTTTTGAGCGCAATTCACACCCAGCGGTAATTCTAGGAAAAAATTGTCCGAATGTGCCACGTGCAACATGGTTTCGGTCTTCCGACCTTTTGATTTGGATTAATATGAAATATAAGATATCTAAAACAGTGATTATTTTGAAGACCCAGAGAGTGTGCGCGGGGGAGGAGCTCTCTGATCGTTCTCTCAGTCACAAGCGCAGCATATTCTACATCATTCATAAATCACAATAACTCATCAAATTAGGCTTTGGCGGGACAAATTTGTTTTGGCGGCCGCCAAAAAATTTTCAATGCAGGAAAAACCCTGTATACAGTGAGGAAAATAAGTATTTGAACACCCTGCTATTTTGCAAGTTCTCCCACTTAGAAATCATGGAGGGGTCTAAAATTGTCATCGTAGGTGCATGTCCACTGTGAGAGACATAATCTATAAAAAAAAAATCCAGAAATCACCAATGTATGATTTTTTTAACTATTTATTTGTATGATACAAAATCTCGCAATACATGGCCCCGGTCATCCTCTCCTTAATACAGTGCAGTCGTCCTGTCCCATGTCCAGAACACCCCCGAAGCATGATGCTACCACCCCCATGCTTCACAGCAGGGATGGTGTTCTTGGGATGGTACTCATCATTCTTCTTCCTCCAAACACGTTTAGTGGAATTATGACCAAAAAGTTCTATTTTAGTCTTATCTGACCACATGACTTTCTCCCATGACTCCTCTGGATCATCCAAATGGTCATTTGGCAAACTTAAGACGGGCCTGGACATGTGCTGGTTTAAGCAGGGGAACCTTCCGTGCCATGCATGATTTCAAACCATGACGTCTTAGTGTATTACCAAGAGTAACCTTGGAAACGGTGGTCCCAGCTCTTTTCAGGTCATTGACCAGCTCCTCCCGTGTAGTTCTGGGCTGATTTCTCACCTTTCTTAGGATCATTGAGACCCCACGAGGTGAGATCTTGCATGGAGCCCCAGTCCGAGGGAGTCATATTTAGCTTCTTCCATTTTCTAATGATTGCTCCAACAGTGGACCTTTTTTCACCAAGTTGCTTGGCAATTTCCCCGTAGCCCTTTCCAGCCTTGTGAAGGTGTACAATTTTGTCTCTAGTGTCTTTGGACAGCTCTTTGGTCTTGGCCATGTTAGTAGTTGAATTCTTACTGATTGTATGGGGTGGACAGGTGTCTTTATGCAGCTAACAACCACAAACAGGTGCATCTAATTTAGGATAATATATGGAGTGGAGGTGGACATTTTAAAGGCAGACTAACTGGTCTTTGAGGGTCAGAATTCTAGCTGATAGACAGGTGTTCAAATATTTATTTGCAGCTGTATCATACAAATAAATAGTAAAAAAAATCATACATTGTGATTTATGGATTTTTTTTTTAGATTATGTCTCTCACAGTGGACATGTACCTACGATGACAATTTCAGACCCCTCCATGATTTCTAAGTGGGAGAACTTGCAAAATAGCAGGGTGTTCAAATACTTATTTTCCTCACTGTATATATATAATATTGCGTCACACTAATATTGCGTAGTAAGGTAGTTGTTAAGCTTAGGTATTGGTAGGATTAAGGGATGTAGAATATGGTCATGCAGAATAAGGCAGTAATATGTGCTTTATAAGTAAACAGCCAATGTCATATACATGCTAATAAGCAACTAGTTAATAGTGAGAATTGGACCCTAAACTAAAGTGTTACAGTATATTTTCTTTTATTAATTTAGTCTTAATTTACAATACTATTTTACAATTTGTATAAATATATAAATTAAATTTCATTAAGTACAAATAATCTTTATTCAGATTCAATATAAATCTCACAGAATTAAATAAATGGAAATTAGAGAAAATATGGATGTGTACTTGTACAACTTGTGTAAGAATGTACAAAAGTGCAAAGTACAAAAGCGGTTGTGATGAAGAGCTTATAAAATGTTATATTTCTTCTTGAATTTACAGAGAAAACAACCCCCTCACCAATAATGGTTGATCATGGACCAATCAGCTCTTCCATTCCTCCACCCAGCTGCACCAGCACCACAACTACCACCTCTAAACCCTGGAGAAGCAAGTCACTCAGCGCTAAGCACACTGCTACATCCTCCATGGTCACGGTTAAACAACCAGCTCCAGATTCTCTTGAGGTTCCCCCAAAGGTGATTACCCAGAAGTCCATGCTGGAAAAGCTCAAGCTCTTCAACAGTAAAACGGGTTCCAAAGCCTCCAAGGTTGTTAGTACAGATGACGTGGATGTTGTTGAACCAGAAGGCGGCCAGATTTGCCCCATCCACCCTGGAAACCAGCGGCCTGTCACCCCCAGCAGTTCTGGTAACTCAAGTCCCAAGTTAGCGCTGAAAGGCATTGCACAGTTGACGCTCGGAAAGGCTTTGGCACCAAAAATAACCTCTGCAAAAGCATCTGAAAAAGTTAAAGAGAAGTCAAAGCCTAAAGAGAAAGAAAAGCTCAAACAGCTACATGTTACAGAACCCGAACACCTTAAAGGAGACACAAAAACTGATGGACAAGAGTCTAAGAAGGCTGTTCCCAAAGGAAACAAAGCAAAGAAAGACAATGCAAAATCAGCCATGAGTGGAATTCCCAAACCAAGCCAAGGAGGAAAGGGTTCAGGTGCAAATAAGAATGTAGCGTCACCCCCTTGTGTTGCGGAGGGAGAACGGTTACGGAACGGAAAGATAGGAGGTCTGTCTGTGCATAAAGGGCAGAAAGACAGCAGAAACTACAGCTCTACGTCTAGCTTAGCATTTTCAGATGGGAAAAGTTCTCAAGATCTCACTCTTGGTGCGCAGACAAACTCAACAGCCAGCAATACGGTCAGTGTGCAACTTCCACAGCTCCAGCTCCAGCAACAATACAACCATCCCAACATGGCCACCGTCGCCCCATTCATGTACAGGTAACACTTTTGTTGGTTCTGTGATGTGTTATCCTACATACTCCATAAGACTCTATTTGGCTCTGAACTAGTACTTTGTCCTGTCTCTATGTAGGTCTCAAACTGAAATTGATAAGACTTGGCTAGTGGCAGGAGTGGGGGGATGGAGAGAACCAACGGGCCTGTGCAGAAAATCCCTCCATACTTCTCTTGAGAACCTGACAGGTAAGCATTATGAGCATAATGACACTGAGAGTAAGGACAGAAAAAACTTGAGTTGCAAATAGCAGTGTCGGGGTAGCTACTTTGAAACTGAAAATAATATAACTAGAAAACATGCAAAATAACCTGACTAATAACTGTTTAAGCAAATATTTTGATACAAAAATGACATCAAATGCCTCGCAGAGACAGCCACTCAGGACCACAAGTGAATTCGTTAGTGATACTGAGTCATTGTATTGATTCACAGTGATTCATAGTGAGTCATTTTAGTGTATTGCACCATTATGTTACTCATAGCAAATCTTTTGTGGTGATTAATAGCACTTCATAGCGAATCACTTTATGGTTTCATAGTGAATCATTTTAGTGAATTGCACCATTACGCAAAATCATAGCAAATAATTTGTTACTCATAGATTCATAGCGAATCATTTTAGCGTTTCATAGTGAATAATTTTAGCAAATCATTGGAATCATTTAACTGTTTGCTTATCAGACATCGCGTTTAGACCGGCTTGTTTGTTAATTCCGCTTGCTCAGGAAACCATGTGAGGAAAAAAAATGCTGACATTCTTACCATGTTACAATGCTGTATGGGAAAAACTGTTTCAAAACAGTCTATCACTCTACTAAACATTTTAGTTTCCACTTTTGGTTAGCTACTCCCCAACTCTAATGCCTAGTCAGGACAAGGTCATTTACTGTGTCTTTGTATAAAACAACACTGATTATTTATGAATAAGTGAGCAGTGTTTTCCGAACTTTGAGGCCAATGTCAGACCTGTCTGAGGGTGAACAAGAAAACAAAACAGCACTCATCTGCATGTAAAAGGCTATGAATGTCAAGGAGTTGCCAAGGCCTACCAGCATGTGTGCGTCTGAGTGTATTAGTGTGTGTGTGTCCTTTCTCAGTCTGTCAGAACTTTGTGTAGAGAGAAAGCTCTTCTCCACAGGGGAAGTTCCCTGGGCTGGTGTAGACATGAGAGCTGTATTCTAATTTCCACTCTCTATTCCATGGAGGAAAGGAATAAGGCAGGACCGCCGTCACAAGAGCTTCTTTCACGAATCAATCGGCACATTATCTGGGAAAACAACTCTGAATGTGTCAGACAGACCATTTATCCGTCTTAATAGAAGCGTAGGAGTCAGGGACACGTTGCCACCAGAAAAAGCGTGGGACATTAGTAGCTCTGTGAAGTCCTGTACCACTGGAAGAAGACCTAAATGAATCTTCTTCTCAATGGACCAGGCAGAATGTCATTGTCAGTTGGCATCTCCTCTACGAACTGAAGGAACAAGAGCTGGTTCTTATGGGGACATCTTGGACTTAGAAGACTGCTCCAGTCTCAGGAGAAAGGACCGGTTCTGGGGTATAGACAGTTGTGGAGGACCTCCAACATCATCTAAATGGTTGGCTGAACACACTCGACCAAGTGGTTTGAATGAAGGGGAGCTCAACACATTCAGCTGTGTATATCAGCTGCATTTGCACTCGTGTGTGTGGGATGGAATTGCTCGTGTTAATAAGGAGATCCTTCTAACCATGTTGGATATGTGTGAGAAGCATGAAAGTGAGTAGATGTCTGTTGGACGACTTGATCTGTTTTAAAAAGCTACCTAGGAGGTATTTAACACACCTGACGTCTTTATTATCCATTTTTGGGGGCTTTTTTGTCACTTTTTATTGATGAAGATGGTAACGAGAGGAGACATGGACTTGTGACTTTTCCTATTAGCATGTGTACTAACTGTAAAGTCACATCTCTGGCACGTTTTTATCTTACCAAAAACATTAACGTTTTTCTTCAGTGATTTTTTTTTCTTAGAAGTCTGCCATTGTTGGCTTGAAAGAGAAAACTGACTGTACAGGATGATGTTTTCGATAATAGATGCTATAGTGTCCCTTTGGAAATTATAATCGTGTGCATTAACTGCTAGGCTACAGCTCCAGCAAATCTGTTCCTTTAACTTTATTCAGTTTTTTTCTTCTTCTTAGCAACAGTGTTATTTTAAAGTTTCATTGATATACTATTATGGTTAGGGATGCACCGATATGAACATTTTGGCCGATACAGATAATTCTTTATATTTGAAAGCCAAAAACCGATATATATTGGCCGATACATTTTTATTAGAGGTGTAACGTACAGAAAACTGAAGGTTAGGTACGTATCTCGGTTTTGAAGTCACGGTTCGGTACAGCAGTTTTACAAAAATTGCTTTTTATTTATTTTTATAAAACAGTAGTTTACTGAAGAAAAAAAAGTGTCTGTCCTTAAATGAATTCAATTATAACTAAAAGTTTGCTGTAAAAAAAGATAATGCTGTAAACTATATAGGGAGCCCTTACTCACACATTACTGTAATATTAAAGGTTAACAACAGAGCCCAAACTATGAGCCTAGATTCAGCTGATTCATGTTTAGATTTAATCAACACTCAAATAACACATTGTGTGCAAACATGTAAGCGTCCCGTAAGGCAGTTTTTGCGTTAACTCCTAAATCTAATTATAAAATTATGTTTTTTCTCCAATTCGTTTTTGAAATATAATCATTTATACACACTGGCTGTCATTTTCATGATAGATTTATCTAAACATACATTGAATAATCAAGACATCACTAACAGGTGAAGTAGCCTATAATTAAAATATAGGCTAATATAGTGCATATATTTAGTGAAAGAGTTTATTTCTCTAGTGAACTAACAGCTGTGTGACTTCTGAGGTAAATGTGATGCTGCCGCGTGACATTGTTTACAAGCTGTTTGACGTCTTTCCGCGGTTGAAACACTGATTGAGCGATTACACGACATATGATACGTTTCAGTAAGTGTATCCTCAATAACATACCTTAAGATATTAATTCATGTTTATTCTTTTGGAAGAGATGATCGCGTTCACCCGCGCCCGCTTGAATTGTCGCGTGAGTGATCAGTGGTCACATTAAATAGCGTCAAAACGGCATTTATCGGTTGAATTTCGTGAGGAAATGGACTAAACACTTATGTTCGAGTGGGAACTAGGGTTGAAGTGTGTTCTGCGTTTAAAACAAGCCGACTGTTAACCTGTACCGAAACAGTTCGGTATCAATTTTTATATGATTTCTGAGAGCCTGATTACAAAAATCTCTCCATTCTCTCCACACAGTCTCACCATTAGAAGCCATGTCCCAAGCACTTCAAAATAAATCAAACTTACACAGTAGAGTAGTTTGAACCAGTGTAAGTTTTAAAATTATTTTCCTTTTTGAAGTAATTCCAATCATATTTCAAACAATTTAAAACCAGCAGGGCATGCAGTGCATCCATTATTTATCAGCATAAGATATCGGACAAATTTTCTTATCGGACCGATAACATTAACAAATGTCGGCTGATACCAATATGGTGGTTGATATCGTGCATCCCTAATTATGGTTTTTGTTAATATTTTAATTTTTAATTTCTATATAGTTAAGTTTTAGTTTTAGATATAGATTATTTATTCCAAGGCAACATCTCATTTTTTTTATGTACAGTAGGCTATATTTTTTTATTTCATTTAATGTACTAATTTGAATGTTTTATTGTTTTAGTTTTTGTTAACGATAATTACCCTGCTTGGCAGAAATCGGCCATGACAGCAGTTGACTTGAAAGACTGCAAATTGACCTTTACGCTAATGTCCATTAGCGCCCCTTGTATTGAAAATTCACTGCATAACCTACTTGTTGCATAATGAACTTTCATCCCATCAGATATCTTAGCAAATAAAGCCAAACTAAATCTCTTTTTGAAGCAGTTTGAGAGGAAGTTAGTCTTTTTTTTACCAAAAAGGCAAACAAAGATTTAGCATTAGCCTCAGCGAGCAGTTCTGAAAGAGGTTGTTTGTTGTTTTTACAGCCTCTAGGAATGTACTTTACCACACCACTTATTCTTTTACACGTTTTACATCACGTGTGAGTCTGCTCTGTACCTTCTGAGCCCCTTGTGGACCCCTCATGATCAGTAAACAGCCGTTAATCCAAGCGGCCAAATCCCTTCTCACCTACGGCATACACTGCGTGTTTATTTTTAAGCAGAGGTTGGCTAACGTTTCGTACGTTAACACTGGTGCAAGAAAACAAAAAGGTCTTTTACAGAACGCTAGGAGATTTAACTTCATGACCAAAAGGGGCTGAGTTAGTGCCGTGATGCTAATACAGAGTTTGGAGTTGCTTCATTTATATTATCCCATGATTCTCAAGGTTTTAGCTGCATTTCTGAAGCATTTTAGGTGTGTGAATGTGTGTGTTTGGACATGCCTTAGAATTATGGTGCAGCTGTTTGCAGTCTGTGGTGATGGTGATGAGTCTGGTTTCCTCAGGTGAGGACTCCGAAACCAAGAGGCTGCGTACTGCGAAAAACATTGCTGATCTGAGGCAAAACCTAGAAGAAACCATGTCCAGTTTGAGGGGGACGACACATATCAGTCACAGGTAAAAACAGTGTGATGTGTGTTGTTTATTTTTTGTCATATATTTATTATTTTGTGTATGTTTCTGCCTGACAAATAAAAGTTAGGTTTAATTATCTATTCACAAATATTACTTATCTTAAAGGAATGTTCTGAGTTCTTTTTAAAAAAGCAAAGGGTTACAGTGAGGCTCTTACAATTGAAGCAAATGGGGCCAATCCGTAAACGTTAAAATTGACAGAAGTTTAAACTGGAGAATTATTCTGCGTTCTTTTATAGGATTATAAGCTTCATAAGAAGTGTTTCTTTGTTACCTTCATTTGTGCTTTTTTAAAGGAAATGAGGTTAGAGTCCAAATTATTTTTTGTGGCGAACTGGCGATCAACCCAAAACCGCTAGTGGTAGCCGCTTCTTACTGCACTTTTTTTTTGGTGTCAGTTCATGTTCAGACTCTAAATGACTTCAATTCAGTAGGGTTGAAGTACAACATGACATTAATAATGACTGGGCACTGAGATCACAGCACAGTTCAGAAAGCACCCCATTGTTCCCGGGTGTGTGAACCCTTTTATCTCTGGGGGTTTGCGAACTGTTAAACTCTAAATGGCTTTGAGGAAGACATTTTGATTGGCATTAGGAGCTCATTTGGGGGTGCCGGGTTTTTGTCTTTGCCGTGATCAGTTTGATACGCGTCTCGGCCTTCTAGGGTATAAAAGCTGGCCGTGAAATCGGCTGGGGGCCACCTACTGCCTGCTAACACTGCATAAAAAGCTTGTTTTAATATCCCAAAGAAATCCTGTCCCGACAGGATGCAAAATTTTGCCAGGAACTCAATGCTGCTTTTTGCCTGCACTCTTTCTTTCAAACTTCTTAAAGGTATAGTTTACCCCAAAATGACAGGTGTCATCATTGACTCATCTTCATGTCATTCCAAACCTGTATTGTTTACTTTTCTTTTGTGAAACAACTTTCTTTTTCTTTTTTTGAAGAAGAAGAAGAATGTCCACGCTTTAATATGGTGTCAGACAAGTCTCTTGCATTGTTGTTATTGTTAACTAAAACTACAAGAATTTAAAATAATTCAGTGTGTAGTATTTATGAAGATCTATTGACAGAAATTCAATATATTATACATAACTATGTTTACAGTGGAGGATAAAGAACTTACTTAATGAGCCATTTCTATCTACATACAGCGCGGGTCCCCTTACAGTGAAATCGGCATTTTGCGCCGCCATGTTTCTACAGTAGCCCTAAATGGACAAAATACTCTACAGAGCGCTAGTCACTCTCCGCTCTATCCGTAGCTTCTCTATGTGCTCCGAAAGGGAGGGGTGAGCATTGGGGGATGCAATTCACTACCTCACCACTAGATGCCGCTAAAATTCACACACTGCACCTTTAATTGAAATAAAGCTGAAATTAAAAAAAATTACGTAAAAAATATTAAAAACAAAATATTGGCACTAACTTAAGTTAAAATAAAATAAGTAAAACTAAAACTGAAATAAATGTAATTTAAAGCTGAATATAAATATATATAAAAAAAACACAAGAGCACATAACAGAATTACTCAAATTAAATGAAAACCAAAAACATAAAAGCCAATTTAAAATATTAGTAAATACTATAATGGCAAATACAAAATACCAAAATAACACTGGTCCCTTTTCATTGAGGGGGACAACATTCAGTTATGATGTAACACTTTATCCAATAATAAAAAACTATTTGACTATATTTTTTTGCGCACACAAAAAACAGATTTTGTCAGTTGACTGAAAACTTTTTTTTCCTTGTAAACCTCTTCTGTGACGCTTACATTGTTTAGGTTAAGAATAGGTGTTAAGCATTATGTACTAGGTCTAACAAGTGTGCAAACAAAATCAATACAAATATAATATAAATATGTCATCACTGGTTTGATCACCATCTTAAATTCATTTGTCACATGGTATTGTCAGTGATGTTACACTTTTTTCATTAATTGAAATAAAATAAAGAACAAAGTTTAGATGTTAACAAAAAAGCTGATTTTATAGAAGAACATAATTCAAAACTTTTGTACATTTTTGAGAATGAACCTGTTGTTTTTTTCCATGGAATGAAAATGAATGGGGACAAACTCCAAAAATGAGTATCAAAAAATGGTCAGCATAACATTTAAAAAATTTGATACAACAGTATTTTTACATTCCCAGCTGTGTCAAAGTGACAAATATCCCATAAGATTTTGACTTATAGTTTATGATTATGTCATTAACTTATTTTTTTCTGTCTGACTACCTACCAGCACCCTCGAGACAACCTTCGACAGCACAGTAACCACAGAGATCAATGAGAGGGCCCTGCTTGCCCTCAGTTCCCGCCCTGCTTCTGCACTGCCATGGCGGCTGGGCTCATCCAGCCCTCGCCTACAAGCTGGTGATGCCCCCTCTTCAGGAAACACGTTCGTCCACCACGGCAGTGGCTGTGGACGGCACACACACAGGCATCAGACCTGCACACACAACACAGTCGTCTGCGGCCTTGAACTCTCAGAGAAGGTGGAGGAGCCTGAGGGCGTCGCCATGGAAACGGCAGGGTACATGAGTGATGGTGACGTCCTGGGAAAGAGCATGAGGGTGGATGGTGTCTCCAGTGGGTGAGTTTGCTTTGATGGTGTGTTTGCAAAAGTGTTCAAATGTTTCATGGGCATTACTATTTATAGATGAAACATCAGCTTTCAAGCTGAAAAAAGCGTAACTGGCGAGACATTGACATCGGACGTAGAGTAAGCATTTTGAACTGCGAGAGGCGTTACACTTTCTTCGTAAGTTGAATATGAAAGCCAGTCCGCCAAGAGATAGATATTTTTCTTTATAATGTATTAAATATGGATATTTTTCTTACAAAAACCCATCGATTCACTTCAGAAGGCCTTTATTAACCCCCCAGAGCCGTGTGGAGTACTTTTATAATGGATGGATACAATTTTTTGGCTTTCAAATTTTGGGCTGACATTCACTGCCATTATAATACTTGGAAGAGCCAGGACATTTTTTAATATAACTCTGATTGTATTCGTCTGAAAGAAGAATGTCATATGCACCTAGGATGACTTGAGGGCGAGTAAATCAAATCATTTTTGGGTGAATTATCCCTTTAACGCACCGTATAAACCAATCACAGAAACGTGAAACACTTGTGACAACTTAATCAAACCATTTGTAACCTAGGACAGGGAGGGAAACGGAGGATGACAGGACTAATGCTGTGTTCCAGGCAGGTTTTTGAGCCCGTAAGTTACGACTTCAAACCACGACTCATGACTTTGTAGCGTTCCAGGCAAAGTTACGCCAAACTGCCTGAGCGGTAGCTAGATGTAAGAATGGCGAACCGTACACGGCTTATGCTCATTTACAATCATTTCTATTTCTATATGTATATATATATATATATATATATATATATATATATATATATATATATATATATGTATATGTATGTATGTATGTATGTATGTATGTATGTATGTATATATATATATATATATATGTGTGTGTATATATATATATATATATATATATATATATATATATATATATATATATATATATATATATATATATATATATATATATATATATATAGCTGGTCCTTCAAGAGTCACTCTCAACATATCTGTCCATAAAGCCTATAAAAAAACCTTCTTCATGTATTTTACAACACTTCAGCTTATGATTCTTATCTAGTGGGGGTCATTTTTTAGGATTCTTTACCTAACTGAAGTCTCTGAGATCCTGACACCTTGCACTTCTGGAGACTCCAGGTAGGTTGAAGCTCTGGAAAATGGTGGCACTGGAGACTAAAGGGCGGTTAACAGGTGTCTTTTCTTCACCACCTGTTTTTGTCTGACCCTGCTGACCCAACGAGCATTTCACTGTCCAATGGTCACGCCTTAACTGCAATGTCTAGTATTGCATTAGTATTGCATCCTTCTCATGGGCATTTAATACTTTTTGACTTTTCAGTCTGAGTTAAATCTCTTTTTTGGCTCAATTTATCTGTAAAAGAAAACATGCCTAATAATTCTGCACACCTGAATATAAGGTGATTTTCATTTCCAGCCTTCATGAACAATTATATATCACTTATACATTATTAAATACTAAATCAATAGTAGTTATTAGGATTACTGTGGTTCGGAATTGGTCAAATGTGCCTGAAAAAAAAATATGATCAGAAAATCAACGTGCCTAATAATTCTGCACTCCCTATATATATATATATATATTTATATATATATATATATATATATATATATATATATATATATATATATATATATATATATATATATATATATATATATATATATATATATATATATATATATATATAAATAAACACAATTTCTGTAAGACTTGATACAGGAATCATACAGGTAAGAATGCATCTCTTAGCATCTGCCTCTGAGTGGCGCTCTTTAGTTAGTCCTTTTTGACTAGTTTATTTTGTCACTTCCAAACTAAAATGTTATAATCAATGAATTTTCAATCAATCAAATAAACTTTTTTAAATAAGCTACATTTTGATAGCTACAAAAATGTGCAATTTATCTTTTTAACAAGTTATAATGTCCGTTTAGCGCTATATATCTAAAGATGCAGTGTTGGTGCAAGTGCACTCGATGCGCCCTGCACTGAATTCCTACTGTGTCCCATGAGCGGTTAGCCACAGCTCTTTAGCATGTAATCATGTAACGCCGATCCAGCTTTCTTTATGCACTTCACTCTTTCATTGTGCCGCACACTATAGCTCTGCCAGTTTTTGCCTGCATGCTCAAAGTTCCTGGTGTACTGGTGTGGTTTGTGGCAACATGCAAATTACAGTATGTTTAGATGGCTTTGTTTCTTGGCTCTTGGCTTTGTTTTGGACCATGCAATCACATCCTTAGCTCGCCTTCTTCTGCATGCAGCTTTCAGTAGCTACTGACATAAATGTGCATTAGAGTCCCACTGCTGTAAGATAAAATCAATAGCTCTTTCATGTTAGCAGTTATTTTGTTAATATGTCTGTTATCAGCTGTTCATTCCGCTGTCTGTCAGTAAGACATGAAAACGCAACATGTAGCCTGTGGTAAGAGGATGGGAGTCAAGGGTCATGGGAAATATTCATGGTTGAATCCTGAGAGAGGGTGAATATATATGAATACTTGGGGCACAAAGAGAACGAGTGCTTGCATTTACCTCGCAGAGATGCATTTAGCTGAGTTTTCATGGAAAAATCTGCAACCTTTTGACCCATTGGTAGAGATATGAGGTCACTTCCAAATTTAGAAATGCGACTAAATGCACAAACACAGCAGATGCAGAAGTTTTCGTGCATAATCTTTCTCTAGTCCTGTTCAAACAGGAATCAGACAGACACCTTTTATTGGATTCTCATATTCCTTCTGCTCACTGCTGAATTCCAGTAGAGTGATTCTGTCACCACAAGAAAATCTTTGTGAGACATTTGATCATAGTTGGAAAGCTTTTAAGCCCAATTACGGAGACCATATATGGATAGATTTTGAAACGCAGTCAACATTGGGTACTTACAGCAAATTCTGTTTCTAAAACCTGATGTCTTGCTTTGGATTAGTGTCTTTTTACTAGCTTATCTCAGTACCACCGTAGTTGCATGTTCGAATAATCGGATAAAGACTACACAAAGGGCATTTAAAGAAGGTTTTGTGGGAGATTATGTAGGGAGATGATATGTTGATTTTATTCACTGAGATTGAATTGTGGTGGTTGTGATTTTTATATATATTTCTAGTGCTATCAATCGATTAAAAAAATAACTAATTAATCAAAAAAAAATCTGTAACTAATCATGATTAAAAACATTGGAGTTTTTAATAATTTCACAGTTGCTCTCCAAATTATTGTAGAAACAACATAAAGACTTAAATATTTGTTGTAATGGCATCTTTTATGAATGAAGGCCAGTATCACTGATACTAATGTCGGTACTAGGCCTGTCACGATAACAAATTTAGCTGAACGATAAATTGGCCAAGAAATTATTGCGATAAACGATAATATTGTCGTTCTGAGACCATTTTCATCTAAAATAATGATAATGGCATAATAATGCAGACACCTTTTCAAAGATCAATAAACTGTTATTTCTAAAGACTATTTAACACTGAAAACATTTTTAAATATCAGTTTTAGCATTTTAAATATCCACAATAAATGAACAAAACAACCAAAACAAAAAAAGCAATGGACTCTGTCCAACAGCTGGGAAAACTGCAACGGATGATTGTGTTTTAGGCAGTGCTGGGAATCGATAAAAAAAAATTAACTAATTAATTTAAAAAAATTCTGTAATTAATCACGATTAATACGTTTTTAATGTTTTGATATTGTAATAATTTCAGTTACTTTAAACATGCATTTTGCATATTTTAAGCGTGTTGTATTGTCATGTTTTTATGAATATCAGTATCACTGATGTCTCTATGAAACATTAATGACATTATATTAGTATAACGGAAAGCTACCAATTTCAACATTTATTAGGCTTTAAAAAAACAACTTTTAATTTAAGTGAACTTAAAACAATCTTTACATAACCTCATTATAATAAATGCTATTTTTACCTGTGCCTTCCCTGTCAGACATATACCGAAATGTAATAGTTATCAAACACCTTTCTTAACTGCATAAATAATAAATTAAATGTAGATTAATCATCATTAAAACTACACTTTCCTCTGTTCCCGTTGTTCATTGATGAACATTAATGACAGGCATCATCCGTGCTCCTGTCACTTTAAGAACAGCCGCTGCCGAACATGATGCGGATTTCACGCGTATCTTATTTCCTCACAACTCTTTAAGTTAATTTAAGACGTTATTTAACTAATTTAAGACTCCTAATATGAGAATACTCAAAATTCTCTGTGTTGTTGTTATTGTTTGTTCATGAACAAAAGAGAACTCTATGTGAGCAGGAGACTGACGCAAGTCTGTCTGTGCGTCGAGTGTGTGTGTGTGTCAGTGTGTCCCTCGATTAGCTGACATGAGACGCAGCCACACAGACAGGACATTGACATACAGCGCATTCTCTTGTGTCTTATCGCGCTTACAAGCATTTACACAAGAGCATCATCATATAATGTAACGCTCCGCAAAAATGGATATAAAAACGGATGCTGGAAATTATCGCGGCCGGAAAAATTATCAAGCTCATTTTTTGTATCGTGCGATTAATTGATTTATTGACTATCGCGACAGGCCTAGTCGGAACTGATATCGCTATGAAATAGATTTCTTTTAAACATTAATGATAGACATTCAACGTTACAGTATAATTGAATGCTATCAATTTCAACCTTTATTAGGCTTTAAAAAATCGCTTTTAATTAAGTGAATTTAAAACAATTACTGATAAATGTCATATTTACCTGTGGCCTTCCTGCCTGGCATATGCAGAAATTAAATAAAGTTATCAAACGCCTTTCTTAACTGCATAAATTATCAATTAAATATAGATTAATCCTTATTAAAGCTACAATTTTCTTTGTAACCTTTGTTCTTTGATTAACATTAATGACAGACATCACAGAAACTGGATTATTAGGCTGCTGTTGCTTTAAGATCTGCAGTTGTTGCACATGACGTGGATCTGATGCGCATCTCATTTTCTAACTCTTTAAGTTCGTTTCAAGACTTTAAGTCATTCAAGCACGAAAGAGAACTCGATTCTGGCGAGCGTCTTTCTGTGCATCGTGTGTGTGTGTGTGTCACATAGACAGGACATTCACAGACAGCGCGTTCTCTTTCGTCTTGTCGCGCTTGAACGGTTTAAAAGCATTTGCATAAATAAGAGCGTGATCATATGTTGTAACGCTAGCCAAAGGATGATAGAAAAAACGGATACTGCGTTAATTGCATTAAATATTTGTAACGCTTTATTTCATTGTATTAACATTTTACAGAATATTTTGTAAGAATTTGTAGGACAGAATATTTTGTAAGAATTTGAAGGACAAGTACTGATTTTATCCATTTAAGATTTGATTGAGGTGTTTTTTTATTTTGAATAACTTTTAACTGAGTACTGAATATTTTGTAGAAAAGCATAAAGGAAGGGAACTGATTTTATCCATTGGGTTAGATTGAAATGTAGATGCAATTTTATTGTTGTAAAAACATTTATTTTTTCCTGCCAGTTTTTATTTATTTTTCCTTGCCTAATCATCCTTGGTTATGTCAACAGACACTATAGACAGAAAGTTATTACATTTTGATGAAAGATAGAAACTAATATTTTTGTTCTTTTAAAGCGGGTTTTCAACCCTTAACACCAGGTTTTTGTTTGATTATACATTGTCTGTCACTGCTGTTGAATGACTTGTAGCAGGGTTATCAGGTCAGGGCAAATGAATAACTCCGTTGGACAGAGTGTTTAACTTTTTGTACTCTGTTTCTCAGTAACGAAAGTTAAACAGAAGCCGTTGATCTCAAATGTGCCCAGTAACGCACCTGTCAATGAGGCATAGAAAATATTGTCCAGTTATAACATGTAAACAGACCTTATTCACGATCACCGATAACCTCTAAGTATAATGCTTGTACAGTTCAGTGATGGTATCAAATGGTGGTACTTTGATGTGTACCATGGTATTATTTATTTACCAAATTCATGTACCATGGTAAGACAATTGCTGCAGGCTACAGAGTACATACTAAAATAAAATTACTTTTAATCAATTTAATCAATGTTAAATGGTCACATAAATCTACTAAAACGGTTATGTCAGTTTTGTGGTTTAATACAAAAAGAAAAGCCCATTTCAATATTTTTGCTGTACTAGTTGCAAAATCTTTGAAATGATTTTGAAAATTATGATTGATCACCCACAGGATTGCGAAATTCATATTTCCTGTCTTCTGATCTTTCTGAGCTGAATCACACCTGATGATTCATTTATTTAATTACCTGAACTGAAAAACATAAATCATTAGTGTGGCGTATGCTGTTTGGAAATTTCCCACCTGCCCAGCAGGTTAGTCAGCCGCCCAGATGATGAAACGCAGTCACCTGACTCAGCGTGTGATTGCTTCACAGCAGGAAATGAGGGCTCAAGCTTAAGGATGTGTGTCTATTAAAATGCTGTGTCGTCACCATCTGCAAACCTCACAACCCAAACTAAATCACGCCCATTTTAAGCAGAGATCTGATATTGTAATTTATTATGGATTATTAGTTATTACTTAGATTATTTAGCTAAATATATTAAAATGTAGAATATATTTAAAATATAAGACTTCTTGCAACCAGATATTTGTCTCTAATTTTTTTTTAACCGTGCAAACAAGGTGTCATTCCGTATTAGTTGTAGTAGTTCTGTCTATCTGCATGAGATGTACCTGTTGTACAGTAAACAAAAATCATATTAACCAGAATCATCAAGCTTATCTGGTATTAGATCAGCCTGTTATCAGCGCTGCTCTCCCCCTGCTGTAGTTTTAAGTGTTTGGTGTTTGGTTCATATTGCTTGTCACCAAAGGGCAAATGACTGTCCTTTGAGAACCTGTAGAACATCCACTTAAATGGCTCAGAGTAAACACTCATCCACCTTGTGCCTCGGGTTAAAACACACTGTCCCACACAGCTCACCTGTCCACTTCTGCCTGCAGTCCAACCCACAATCTGTCTTATTTTCTCTCTCTCCTCACTTCTCAATGCAGTGTGTCCTTAGGGATATTAAGAACACAGATAGGTGCTTACAGTAAGAACATAAACACATAAGCGCACACCTCAACAGTCAACAGACATGGTCATGTGAAACCAACCATTATTGTCGCAGTCCTAGTTTGTGACCTTTAGTGAGGTGAGTGAATATTTTGAGTTGCATACTGGTTATGGTTTTGTTGGTGTTAAACTAACTGTTTTTGAATTGAGTTTCATACTAGCCAAAGAAGTTTGTAAAGTTCATATTGATAGTTATACTGTGTGAGGTTTCATCTGGAACTTATCAGAGATAAATGTATGGTCATAATATTTGATGTGTATTTAATTTTTTTTTTTTAAATGCAATGTTTGTATGGGTTTGTAAAAATTCAAATCTTATATATTATATTTTTTACTCGTATAAACATTGGCTTTGAGGAATATGGCTTGTTATAAAATGGAATCTTCCATAGCAATTGCTAGACCATAATTATTGAGATGCCAATCATCTCGGCCATGGTTATTATTAACTAAAACCAAAACCATAAAAAATATTACTTGAAATAAAATAAAATATATTTCAGCTAGTTGTCAAGGCAACATTTCTCATTTTCGTTTAGTTTAAGTTGAAGAACCTAAAAGAAAATAAACTAAAACTTAATGAAAGCTATATTGACATATAAAAAAAAAAAAAAAAAAAATTGTAATACAAATTACAACACACAACAAAATTACCAAGACTTTGAATAAGATAAAACTTGTATGAAAATAATTAAAAAAAAATAAACCTATTATCAAAAACTATAATAGTATACCAATAGTACTAAACAACACTGATCACCCCCCTGAAAATCTGTAATTAATTAAAACAATATGTGATTTGTGATCTTTCTTCATATCATTTTCTGTATGGTCTGAAATCTCCCCATATATATATATATATATATATATATATATATATATATATATATATACACACTGCCATTCAAAAGTTTTTGATCTGTAAGATTTTAAATGTTTTTAGAAGTCTCTATGCTCACCAAGGCTGCATTTATTTTATTAAAAGTACAAAAAAAAACAGTAATATTGTGAAATATTATTAAAATGTAAAATAATGTTTTCTATTTGAATATATTTTATAATGTAATTTCTGTGATGCAAAGCTTTATTCCATCACTCCAGTCTTCAGTGTCACATGATCCTTCACAAATCATTCTAATATGATGATTTCCTGCTCAAGAAATATTTATGATTATTATCAATGTTGAAAACAGTTTTGTAAAACTTTTTGTTTAGGATTCTTTGATGATAGAAAGTTCAAAAGTACAGTATTTATCTGAAATGGAAAGCTTTTGCAACATTGTACAACCGGTTCAAAAGTTTTGGGTCAGTAAGAATACTTTGTATTTATTTTTTTAACTTAAAGAAATTAATACATTTATTCAAGGATGCATTAAATTGATCAAAAGTGACAGTAAAGACATTTATAATGTTAAAAAAGGTTCTATTTCAAATATAGTGTATGTGTCTATATCCTTTCTGTACGATCCATGGCAAGATCTTCTAACATGGCACTTCTCTACCTATGCGTTTCCACCACATGTAGTAAAACTGGTTTTTCCTGTGGCTGATATCTCTAGACATTGACAAACGTTTGTCTTTGCGCTGTTTGAAGAGATAATTGAATTCATTTGTTATGAATGTGGACGTGCAGACACAAAATGCTGTCAAAGGAGCCTTAGAAGTATAGATCATCAGACGGTGGGCAACATCATGTAAAATATCTTTTTGTTAATGCGTCTCGCTACATATTTAACTGCAGTGTTTCACAAGACCGCCTGTTCTTGCTCCATTAACAGACCTGCAGCTGCGTCTTGTTTATATTGTGTGTGTTAAACTAGCATTTGTGTGTGTGTGTGTGTCTGCAGCTACATGACTGACGGAGGTCTCAACCCGTACTCCCGGAGGGTTAACCGGGTTTCGGATGGAATGAATGCCATGAGAGGGACTGTTCACCACTTTAATCCCAAGAGTCAAGATGACACTGATAGGTAGGACTTAACCTTTCACCTTTGCATTACCTGCACTAACTCACCCTGTAGACTCTCATTTTTTCTGTTTCTTATGATCAGTAGTCCTGAGTGTAGATCGCCACAGGATGTTCGGTAGTCAGACCGGTGCATTTCAGATGGGCAACAGAGTTGCCTTTGTTTCCTTACAAAGGAAGAGAGTAGTCATTGTCTTCGTGAGTGCCAAAGGCAACAGCTAATGGATCAGTTTAGACATACATCCATTTCTTTATACGTGTGTGCATGTGTTCTTGCATTCGGTGTGCCTTTGTGCCATCCTGCAAGCCCTACGGCTGTTTAACGTCCCACATCCCTCAGTGTTTGCGCTGTCTCTCCCCAAGCGCAACAACACTGTCTGTGAACATGTAAAACCGTCTGTGTTTTTACTAAACACATTCTGAACTGACAGTGGATGGCATATTTATTATTACATTTGTCTGATGACTCATTAGTTAAGAAAAGAAAGATGACTTTAAATGGCTGAATTGTCAGCTTGAAAGGGGAAATGAAAAATGTAGAGATAGAAAACAAATACATAAGAGGATTTGTAAGAATTGAAAGTGAAAAGCAGTGGGTGGGGAGGTAAGTAGATGTTGCAAGAATGTGCAACTGGAATGACTGATGTTAGGATTGGATCTTAAAGAAGCCTCAGAAACAAAGAAAAAGGCTGAATTTTCCTTATTCCTTCATAAGAGTCTTTATTAGTGATCATCATAGGCTGCCAATGGGTCATTCATGCATGTCATGTTGTCAAAACGTGTATTTTCTGTGGAACACAAAAATAAGATGCCTGTGTTTCTTTTGTCCAATGTTGTTTTGGACCCCAAAGAGTTCAAAAGTCAGGTTCCACAGGGGAAGTGTTTTTTTTTTATTATAAGTTAAAAACCTTTAACCCTCATGTTGTGTTTGGATCATTTTGACCCGGAGAGTATTTTCTTTTTCCCGAAAAAGCTAGTTAACATTAAAACTTTGGACTAAAACTCACTGACTTTACTCATCTAGGGTATAACTATTTCCCCCAAAATTTGAGATTTAAAAAAAAATTTGTTTCACCACCTGGTTACACTTGTTCTCAGACAAAAATGACCGGCCTACAAAAAATTGCTTATAAATTTCTCATTGGTCTATATTATCACCAAATATTGGATTTAATCTTTTTGTCAATGGCCTACAAAAAATTGCTTATAACTTTGTCAGTATATATTATCACCAAATATTGGATTGAATATTTTTAGTCAACTTTTCTTTCAATTAGTACAAGTTTTGCATTTATTAGGCCTCTATTATCTGAGCTTATGCACCAAATTTTGACCCCAAAAAAAGCATAATTTGTGGGTAATTTTGGCAATATTCGATAAAAAGTAAAAATATACTGTACAATTGATCACACTAGTGTGTTTGAATGTTTAACCAGGAAGTTTGTTTTGAAATGCTTTTATCTGGTACAATATGGCACAAAGTCACGCTTGTGGTGTACAAAACTAGCTTATAAATCCCTCGTTATGCTACATAATTTTTTTATTTGATTGTCATTTGCAATGCTTCATGGGATTTTCCCTCGTTGAAGTACACAGTCTTGTACAGTCTTGTCATTTTTGTCCAATTTTCGAGTTCTTTTTTGCTTCTAATAAAAGTTTGTAATTTTGGGATTTACCTCGTACCTGGTTGGTTTGGTTATTGCTTAGAACTCTTTTACAAAGACTTTTATTAAAACCATTTTAAAAAATGAATGCAAAAATTAGGGGTGTAACAATATATCATGTCACAATATATCGCAATAAAATGTATTGTGGATAGTGACAATATATATTGGGTATAGTTTACCCAAAATGAAAATTGCTGCGTGAGAAAAATTAAAGTTTACAGAATTTTAGTGTCAGTACTACATTAAACTACTATATATAGTGTTGAATATAATGAATAATTAGATTCGATTCAGATTTGATTAGATTCAAGTTTATAGTCATTACACATGTACAAGTACACTGCAACGAAAAGTGTTTGGAGCAAGCCTCTGAGCCGCAGCTATTTAATACCAAATGTAGTATTTTTTATTAACCTTCTACCATATGTCGCAATAGGAGTATCGCAATGATATCATATCGTGAGTTCAGTATCGTGATATGTATTGAATCGTGACATGAGGGTATTGTTACACCCCTAACAAAAATACTTGGCAGTCACTGTTGCACTTTATTGCCTTTCAAATATCTTTTTTGCGTTACTTAGAAGAGCGTCTGTATAGACTTGAGGGTGAGTAAATGTTGAGAGAATTGTCGTGTTTGCATGAACTCTGATTGGTCATTGACATTATGGTCAAACAGTCCCGTCCTGCAAAGTGGACCGTACATTGTCTGCAATGAAAAGTCTGACTCTTCAAGACTCAACTTTCCTTGATGAAGTCAGTGCAGAACATCTCACAGATAAAATGGCTTTCGATCAAAATCTTGGCAGAAAATGAGTCCGAGTAGGATTGATGACCTACAGACAAGCTTTGTAAGATCCATGGTTTTCCAAATAAGGTCATTTTCTTGAGCCCAGCCAGGTGTGTTTGCAGGATTCTGTGCCCAGTACCTGTCAAGATATCGTCTTAGTGCCCAGATTGATACAGGTGAAAGAGGGATGATCTAAGACCTAATGAAATGTAGCTGGAGGGCAGGAATGGCGAGAATCCAATGGGAATTCCTTTTTTGTCCTCTTTCTTACTGAAAATGCTTGATGTCATGTATAATTTGGGAATTCTTTCTCCAACAGCAGCTGGTGTAAAAAAAAGCATTAAATCTTTTGGCTCACGTTATTTTGACTTGCTTTGTCATCAAATCTGCCAAAACAAAGTCCCGGTCAGTGAAGAAAGATGAGGCGGTGCGAACTTTAGTGAAGCATCCCTCTGAGAGCTGCTTAAATTCCATCGTGAAGGGAGCCATGTTGGTTTTGGAGTTGGATTATGTGGATGCTGTTAAAGATTATTTTGATTAATTTGCGCTGTACTGTAAATTCAGTCGACACTCCTGTGATCAGATCACAAGCCAAACTCTCGCTTTGATAGTTTGGTGATCCTTTGCAGCTGATGATTCTTCTTTGTTTTGCAGATAATAAATTATATCTTGTTGATAATTTGCTATGATTAGTATACCTAGTCGCATAAGTTTGCTAGTTTTACAATACTCACATTTTGATACGATACCTTGAAACATATTGATATTGGATACCATTTTCGATACCATGGGGAAAAACTGCCATATAGATATTTTTAATAATATCTCATAATTTTTTGTCCATCCATTGAAAGTCTAGCTATTCAATATTTTCAACACATCGTATCAGTAATCAGTATGAATCAAGTGGGTTTAATCCAAGTCTTCTGAAGAGATATCACAAGTCTCTCATGCTTACTAAGGATGCTTTTATTAGATTAAAAATACAACAACAAAAAAAACAATAATATTGTGAAATATTATTACAATTTAAAAATTACTGTTTGCTATTTGAATATATTTTAAAGGTCCCGTTTTTTCCAGTTTTTTTGAAGCTTTGATTGTGTTTTAAAGTTAATGATTTTAGTTTTTAGTGTTTTCTTTTCTTTTCCATGAAAGGGTGTACATGGTCTGCAACAATGGTTAGGTAGGCAGTACGTGTCAAAGTAACATCCACATGGATGGCAGGACCCATGGTTTCCCAGGAGAACATTGCCCAAAGCACCACACTGCCTCCGCTGGCTTGCCTTCTTCCCATAGTGCATCCACTTTTGGCGGTGGACAGGGGTCAGCATGGGCACCTTGACTGGTCTGCGGCTATGCCGCCCCATACGCAACAAACTGAGATGCACTGTATTCTGACACCTTTCTATCAGAACCAGCATTAACTTCTTGAGTAATTTGAGCTACAGTAGCTCGTCTGTTTTACCGGACCACACAGGCCAGCCTTCACTCCCCACGTGCATCAACGAGCCTTGGCTGACCATGACCCTGTTACCTGTTCACCACTGTTCCTTCCTTGGACCACTTTTGATAGATACTGACCACTGCAGACCAGGAAAACCCCACAAGAGCTGCAGTTTTGGAGATGTTTTGACCCAGTCGTCTAGCCATCACAATTTGGCCCTTGTCAAACTCGCTCAAATCCTTACGCTGGCCCATTTTTCCTGCTTCTAACACATCAACTTTGAGGACAAAATGTTCACTTGCTGCCTAATATATCTAACCCACTAACAGGTGCCATGATGAAGAGATAATCAGTGTTATTCACTTCACCTATCAGTGGTCATAATGTTATGCCTGATCGGTGTATATAGTATAGTATATATTTAACTGTCATTAAAGTAGCTTTTTTATTTTTTCTTGATCTACTTGCATATTATACATATTTTATGCATGTCGCACCTGCGTTGTTTGTGATATAGGAAATAGGACCTCCCTGTACTTTTACATAGACATACAGACACACCCTCAGAAAAGACAGTTATCTCAAGCATGTGGGATCTGAATCCCCGTGTAGTTTCCTGCCGGTGGAGGGATGTCCGTTTTTTCTGGTCCGCGATGACTGCTACATTGTGTTTGACTGTGTAATTTGGCCAAGGCAGTTCAAACACGGCTCTGAAACGTGATCCGGGCGTCTCGCCCTGGAGAAAGGGGCTTGGGGACCACATCTGGACTGAAAGGAGAGACCTGGTCAAATCCACACCCACACACAGAGGACCCACATTTGTGGGTCAGTGGGTTTCTGTCCTTCATTTCAATGCATATGAATGCCTTTGGTATGCTATGTGCTCTAAACCGGATCAAGCTTTCAGTCAGATCAGTTTTCGCTACTGTACTTTTAAAGCTTCTGTATGTAATTGACCTATATGTTATGATTGTCTAACCTCTGTCTACCATTGCTTGACACTTTCATTCATCAGGGTGGGCTAAGTTGCTGAATACAAAATAGACATTAATATGTAAACAGGGTCATATGTTAATGGTGTCATGGTTATGACCTCAAACTAGTGCTGGGAAATATAGCTGAACAATTCATATAATATATTTGAATGTGCATTTAAGACTTTTGACTATATTATACATTTATTTTGATCTTTATGTATTTGATCTTAAATCTTTTTTTTTTATAATAAAATAGAAAAGCCATTATTAAAAAAGTAAAATTTTATATTACTTTTTTGTGCATTTTATGTACTTTATATTGTTTGTGATATTTTTGTTCTTTTATACTTTTTTCTTATAATATATAAAAAAAATTATATACATTAATACATATTTCAGCCTTTTGACGATATTAGAAATTTATCTTGATATTTATGCATTTGAACTGAAACTTCTTTTTTTCCTGTGAGAAACCATTATTACAGAGTAAATTCAAAATATTAAATTCAAGAAGTAAAATACAGTTAAAAAAATCTAGTTTAAAATAAAACACTAAAATTACCTAAATGTATTTTTACAGAAACTTTTTAATATATGAAAAAGGCACACAGACACTTTTTTTGAGTAGTGGTGTAAACAGTTTTAACTGATTCATATAAATGTATTAATTGTCTATCTAATTGTCGCAAATATAGTGTGCAAATTCAGTATTCTGTCCATTTAAAGTCATTGCAACTGTATTGTGAATACTCAATACATCTCCCAGAAAGGAGCTGTGCGTGTGAGTTTGTCTAGAACAGTAAAATGATATGTCCCCTTTAGGCAATATTTGATTTATGATTGCATTGCAACCTTAGAATATTTTTCCAAAGGCATTTACATGGAATTGAATGTGCTGCTTTCTTTTTCCTCTCATTGTTCGTAGGTGTCAACATAATTGTCTTGATTGGCTGATATTTCTAGACAGCAGTTTTGTTGGTTTGTGTTGTTTGGCTGTTGATGATAAACTAATGTTTCTGCCTATTGGATTTGACCGTAAGTCTTCAGTGCTACAAGACCTTCCGCCTAACAAATGTGCTCTCTAAAAGAGATGAGCTGGCAACTTGCCTTCTTGCTAACAAGCAAGCCCAGCAGGTACTGTACAGTAATTAAGTTCATGGGAGGGCTGAAAAAAATCTCTCCGCTTTCACGCTTCCCTCGCACCCTCTGCCCCTCACCACACACACCGACTCGGCAGTAGCAGCGCAGTGGCTCTAGTGTTGTGGCTGAGACTGATTAGGATCTTCAATAGCATTGGTGTGTCTGGTTCTCAGGGATCTGATATGTGTCCCTGTGATCTGCTGTACCTGTAGAGTGCCAGATAGAAATGGACGGAGAGAATTGAACACATTGGACATGACAGACTGGTCTAAAGCTTGTACGAGGCAGTGAAGTAAGTGTGCTATTGAGGATGATTGCTGAAGTCTCTTTGGATTTGTGTGTGAGTTTGTGTGAATTTGTAGTTTTGTGTGTCCAGTAACTATACCTGCCGTTTATTATTATTACACTTCTGATTGAGTGTTAACGCTTTACATAACCTGAATATAGCTGTTTGTTTGGTCAGATTTTTGTTTCACTACTTTTTTTCCTCTTTATTTGTTTGTTTGTTTTTGTTTTTCTGAGTTTGTTGGATTTTGTTTTGCAGAGATTTTTTTTCTGAGTTTGTTTTATCTTGTATTGAAGGGTTTTGTTTTTGTATTTGATTTTATTTGCTTCATTCTCAGTTTTTTATTTTGTACAATTATGTTTTAATATTTTATGTATTTATTAATTTTATTATATATTTTTTTATAAATATTTGTTAATTTATTAATTTATAAATATAAATTAATTTTAAATATATATATTTTTTTCAACTTTTCTCTTAAAGGGGCTATATGCAACTTTTTCCCCAAAATAAACGTAACAATAGCCTTTTTATTTTACCATTTATGACTCAAACATCTCCTGATGAGCATACTGACACCTTGTCCGCTCACAGTGGGTGCACCTATAAGCCTGTATCCTATTTTTCCTATTTTCTGGCGGGTAGGTTTTTCCCGCGCTGTCTGCGGATGTGACGTCACCACCGCTGCGAGCGCGAGCAGAAAATAAGAGCAGTTCTATTTTTTGGCCACAGGTGTCAGTCGCGAGTTTAAATTTCAGAAAAACGCATATAGCCCCTTTAAAGGTCCCATGGCATGAAATTTTCATTTTATGAGGTTTTTCAACATTAATATGAGTTCCCCTAGCCTGAATATTGTCCCCAAGTGGATAGAAATGTTGATCGGTGTAAACCTGAGTTCTGGCTGTCTTTCTCTGCCTTTGAGAAAATGACAGGCCAGACGAGCCAATCCTGAAGTCTCCTGGTTTGACGTCCAAGCAGGAACGGTTACCTCCCTTTCCCCCACCCAGAGAATCTAGCACGCCCATGCAAACGCTCGATAGATCATTGCTTGTGAACGAGTGAACGCTGGCAGTTTCTCAGTGTTTGGATGTACAAATGAAAACAGAAGTCTTTTTTCAGTACCTTCTGATCTGTGATCAGTGATTTCTTATGTGTAGCCAATTATTTATTATTCGTGCACACGCTGCGGCTTCTCTCTCTCCCGACAGAGCGGTGTTTTCGTGTTTTCTATCTTGTGAGTCAGTGTTTTTGTACGTCCTCGTCGCATCTATCTGTTCTACAATGTGCATACAGTCGTTTCTGCTCAACATCAGCAGAGTCACATCTTTAGAGATAAACCTTACACACGCCGAGGCTCGGGCTGCACTGGCTGGTCGGCCTCCAACATCCCCGACCCCCAGTACTGCATCTGGCCCACAGCGGAGGCACCAAACGCGGCGCGAGATTAAGCAGAAGGGGGGTAAGCGTGAGGGTATCCGGCTAGGCTAGCCAGCTATTCCCACAATAAACTGGATTACATTCGATTACTGCTGTTGTGTCTTTGTTTGCGCTGTGTACTCAATGCGCGTCACTGACGCTTTACATATGATAGGAACATATCTAAAAATAATGGTATTATCAACACTTACTCGTAACTCGTTCATCTCGACAGCTGTAATGGTACTTTGCATGTGTTACAAAGTTGGTAGAATACTGATGAAGACGGACTCGGCGTGACTGGGACTCGTGTTTATTCAGAACTCTCAGATACAAACACAATAAACTCGCGCTGACTGACAGCGCTCTCATAACTCAGTAGTTACTATAAATAACTTTGTTAGCAATCGCTGAGCTCCGTCTCTGGTACATTAGTGATGTCCGGTTCGCGAACGATCTTTCTTTTGAACCGGTTCTTTTTAGTGAACTGAATCAGTTCACCAAATCGGACTGAATCGTTCTAGTCAGCGCTAATCCATAATTTACTAAAGTTACTAACTTTCTGACATGAGTGACAGCCCCTCCGACTAGAAATAGACTAATAACCTGAAGTATATGCAGTAACTAAAACAGTTCACTGAACTGAGACTGACAGAACTGATGTGAAGTGAACTCCGGTCCATCCGTCTCTCTGGCAGCAGCTCGTGCCTGCTCGTGCCTCGTAGACCCCGTTAAACCACGCCCCCTCCGCTCATATCAAATGCAAAGATGTCAACCAATCACAACAGTGGGCGTTTTTACTGAAGTCTCACAGCAGACACGCCTCTTGTAACAGGGCCTTCAGCCACAGGGCAAACAGCAGTATAGAAAAAATGCCTTTTATTTCTAAATTATGACATTTTATGATGTAAAAATCATACTAACAATATAAGTACACCTCAGGAAACATTATAAAAAAATAGAAAAATGCCATGCCATGGGACCTTTAAAGTTGTGATGATCCGAGTGTATCAGATTATCAGAAAGAAAAAGAAAAGTAAGACGGGACATGGTTCTATGCATTGGTGGTTGATTCGTTTTCATCTTTTCATATGACACCAGAGCAAAGTCTTTAATTTTTGCCAAAATATTCAGTTATAACATTTTGATTAAACATTAAAAAGTTTTTTAAAAAAATGTAAAGGGGGGGACTAATGCTATTTCATGCATTCTGACTTATTTACACTGTTAAAGAGTTGGATTCTCATGCTAAACACTCCTTCAGGCTTCGAATACGTTTCTGAAAGTTTTTTTTTTGAGGATGGCCCTGTATGAAGTAACAAAGGGCGGAATTCCTTGTATGTCGATATGTTAAATCGTTATATCGATATGTCATCCTCAATAAACCCATCTCCGGCATGTTGCCTCCGATCTTTCGAATATTGCACTTTAATAATTGTTTAATCAATACGGCATCCTCAATAAACCCGTCTCCGGCGTGTTGCCTCAGATCTTTCGAATATTGCACTTTAATAATTGTTTCATCAATACAGGATCCTCAATAAATCCGTCTCCGGCGTGATGACTCCGAATCTTTCGAATATTGCAATTTAATAATTGTTTAAAGGGATAGTTCACCCAAAAATCATTGACTACCATAGTATTTTTCCCCCCTACTATGGTAGTCAATGGTTGCTCTATCTGCTTTGTTACAAACATTCTTCAAAATATCTTCTTTTGTGTTCAGCAGAACAAAGAAACTTATACAGTTTTGGAACAACTTGAGGGTGAGTAAATGATAATGTCAGAATTTTCATTTTTGGGTGAACTATCCCTTTAATCAATACAGCATCCTCAGTAAACCCGTCTCCGGCATGTTGCCTCCGATCTTTCGAATATTCAGATTTATTATGACCTCTGACCTGTAAAGTTGCCAGAATAATAATCATATGCTGTTTGTTAATTGGCCAGAGGAGAACTGGCCCCCCGACTGAGCCTGGTTTCTCCCAAGTTTTATTTTACTCCATTAGGTCACCTGATGGGGTTTTGGTTTCCTTGCCACTGTCGCCTCTGGCTTGGCTTGCTCAGTTGGGGACAATACATTTTCAACTAAATATCCAAATAAATCTAATTATTAAACTAAATTAACCATATAAACTAAATTACTGATCTAGTTACTGATCTAAAGCCCACATTGTCACTGTATGAAAATTGAAATGAACTAATGATGACATCACCGTTTTTCTCCGGAACGGCTATACGGTTGAATAAAATTCTGTTGCATTATTTTCCTGTTTAACACTGTGAAGCTGCTTTGAAACAATCTGCATTGTTAAAAGCACTATATAAATAAAGTTGACTTGACTTGACTATGGGCACTTCTCCCAGTTGAGCGCGTGCGCACATCAACCAGAGCGAGAGCAAGAGCGTGCCCATCAACGAGCTTCGTTCGGGTTACGATAGCTGTTGGCAGCGCTGTCATTTGGTTTTTAGACCACAAAATCAACAATGTCACTAAAGAAGTGTGTTTTTGGCTGTGAGGGAAAGATAACGTTGCTCAGCTTCCCAAATAATCCAGCGTTAAGGGAACAGTGGATGCAGTTTGTTTTTCCGGAGCAGCAACGGAGTTCTGCAAGTGTGTTTGTTTGTTCCCGGTCATGAGTCGAAACCACAGGCGGTGAGTGAAACCGCATCAAATGTCTGTGTTTTGTTGCCAATCGGCGCGTAAGTGCATATAATGTAAACAACACAAACGTATAGTGAATCGAAAAAGTTATCCAGGGATAATTTCATGGTGTATGATGTATATGTGGGTGTGTGGGTGCTCTTGACTCTTCAGCCCCACCCATTGCACACCTTCATGAGTGCTGTTTTCGGAAAGAATCGGTACAGCATATCTGTCTTTTAAAATCTGATAAAACTAAAGACCGATATGAAGGATGCAATACTACTCTATAGGTACTCAAGATTAGCATGAGATTGGCAGAAACTCTGTGTTATGTATCCTTTAAAACAAATTCATGGCTGAATTGTTCACAAAAAAACTACAATATGCCTTCACAAAACATCTTTAAGCATGTGTGGCCCAATTTGATCATACTTTACATTCACATTGGCAAATAGCCATTGAAAATTACTGGTCTTTTATTGGTAAGTTGGTAACATGAGCGAAACCCATTAATTTTCAGGTTTGCCTGCAGAATTCCTGCACAAAGGGAAAAGCAGACTCGGTCTATTGTCATCTGTTACGCTTAAGTCATTAACCCCATCCATCGCCAAAACTGCAATGAGTGTAAGTCTGGTTCTTTCACCTTAAGCCCTCAGGACACGCTCAATGACAGCATGTGAAGCATTCTTTCGCTTTTAAGCAGCTTAAGTCGCCACCCGTGCAATTATATTTTATTGGCGTGTTGAGGCGGAAATTTTGGAAACTCTATCTTTTGGGAAAATTCAAGGCAAATGTTTTAAATGCAAGAAATTTATTGATTTGTTGTTTTAGGTTGAATCGAGGATGCAAAAGAACATCCGTCCATTTGCCCTTGACACGTATGGTATTGATAGAGAAAGCGATATGGAGAGGGAACTGCTTCCTCTGTGGTTTAGGACGGGTGAGCATGGGCTCTGAAGGGGGGCTTAGCGTGGTCACATCAGCGTGGACCCCTCTCCAAACAGTCGAATGGATGGGACAAGAGAGGCAGAGCTCTTATCTCACATCTGAGGAAACAGCTACTTCCTTTACCACAGTCTATACATACAACACACGACTGGCAGCCAATGCTTAGTGGTTTCTCATCTGATGGAGATGTACGTTGCTGGATGGTACCATTCAGGAATTATGGTATTGTAGCTGTTGACATAGCATTATTGTTTGACATTTTATTCAGAGTAAAGCTGAATTGCTCAGAAGTTGCTCAAACACTTTTAAAGGCCAAGTCACACCAAGAACTATAAAGATATAACGTAAACTGTATGAGCATCCAAACCAACGGACAATATCATTCTGTTTATTCTAAGCGTGCTACAGTTTTGTCATCTGCTGCTTTAAATGCACTAAGTCTGTGAAGGATTCTGATTATCTGTCAATGTTTTTATCAATCATCAGCTGAATTTTTTTTTCCGAAAGTGCTTCCAACGATATTGTTTCTCGGTGCCGTTATCATTATATTTGTGTTGTAGACTCTGAGGTTCTTTTATATTTTGAGCGATTTATCTTTTGAACTATATATCCAGGGATTACTTACAAATTGTGGTCGGTTACTGATTTGAAATGACAAGTTATTGTAGTTAGTAACATAATCCATTACATTACACATTTAAGGTAATATAATCGGACTACTTTTGGATTACTTTTAGATTACGTTTGACCTAACTCATTTATCACATTGATTTGAATAGGATAATCTTGTACCATATTGACATAAAAATACAAAGAGAAGGAAAATATATTCCATTCTTTGTGAAGTGTGTTAAATATTACACACATATTACAAATATTACATTACAAATTGAGAAAAGTTTTGCAGCGTGGTAGATCCTGAACTCCACGTGTGAAAGTGTTCACATGGACAATGCGATTGTTCTTGTGTGGAGGAATCGCACCTTTTAACAGTGCTAATTGGATGCTTGAGACAATGTTCTTAATCACTCGTCACAGCCATCACACCCGGCAGCCCATTCACATGCAAATGTGGCTGGAGAACAGGAAGTAGGAGATGGAGGGACAGAGAAAAGAAAAGAAACAGAGAAACAGACTCAAAGACAGAGGGAGGAGGATATCCATCAACACACAGGACCCCCATCCCCCATAGTGTGTGTGTGTGTGTTTGTGAGAGAGAGAAAGAGAAGGAGAATCTATCTATCTATTAAGCTGTAGTATGAGCTATCAATATTGTAATGGTCTTATTTTGTAGAGGTATTTCATATGAGAATTTATAGTTTAGAGAAAATGCAAATGACAGCTTTTGTCTACCATCATGTGAGTGGAAGTGAGAGAACGAGAACAAAAGAATATTTGTGTTGTTTCAGTGTGACGTGTATTTGCAACAGAAGAACACATAGAAGTGAAAAAGAGGGATGGAAACACAGGAAGGAAAGAGGACAACAATAGAGAAATAGTCATGCTCCTGGTGTCATCTTGGCCCCTACAGACGCATATAACAACAATAAAGCTTTTCTCTATCGACCATATAGCAACAATAAAGCTTTTCTCTATCTTCTCTATCTATCTCATGTTAATGATTTTTTGCAGCATTTTTGAGGTGAGAACTGATTTCTAATTTCTTATTCTAATTCTACTTTTTTTGTAGTTCATTTAAAATTCAAATATTCAGCCTTGTTGGCAAAGCCGGTTTTCACTAACTACCCACCATTGCTCATGCAATTTCCCCTTTATACAAATAGCATATTATTTCTATTTAAACAACGTGTAAACACACTACAGCAAAGCTATTTAAAATGTTACAACATATTTCTATTTCAAATAAATGTACTTGAGCTTTCTGTTCATCAAAGAATCCTAAAAAAGTATTCACTGTTTCCCAAAAATATTAAGCAGCCATTTTAGCACCAAATCATGATATTAGAATTATTTTTGAAGGATGAACACGGAAGACTGGAGTAATGATCCATCAGAGGAATACATTAAATATATTAAAATAGTAAAAACAGTCATTTCATTCTGTAATAAAACGTCACAACATTACCGTTTTACTGTATTTTCAAATACTTCAATCTTGTTCTATCATTGCTGCGTCACATAGCCGATTGGTTTTTATGACATGTTTTATCACTTGTATTTTGCAAATCTAGTATGCTGTTGTTGCAAGGTGCTTTGCCTTGGCACACATTTCTTTTTTCCATATTCAAAACAATGCAAATCATGGTCTGGGCTGATTTCTAGGGAACCGCAGAGTCACAACAACTGACGTTTGAGAGCTGAAAAGTTGTCGTCTTGTTATATGTTTAGTTCATGTTGAAGAGAAGAGAGAGAATGTGGACAGGATGGAGAAAGGAACTACTCAGAATTCCTCATGCTCACTAGCAGCTCTGTCATTACAAACGTCTGGCGGCAAAGGTTTGGGCACGAGGGCTGGAATCTCTCTCTCTCTCTTTCTGTCTGCCTCTGTGTTATTATACAAAGTCACACACTCAAAACTGCTCTATGAAGGCAGAAACCTCTTGTCACAGTCACTCACAATATATATATAATGCATTCCTAAAGATTTTTAGATGTTTATTTGCACTTTTAATGGTTTTAGCGCGTGTGTTTTTATAGATTTGTGTATACAAAAACAGCTCAGTTGCTACATATATATGGTCTCGTTTGCCCACAAAGTTTTGTGCCAATGTTCGAGGCCAGGTCTTGGTAAACGCAACAAAATTGCATCTTATGTCGCTTTGTCGGTTAGCAGGATCTTTCCGCTAAGGATTAAGGCAGCTTGACCTTTAACTATGGGATGTGACCCTTAAAAAACTTTTGTAAGCAACAGGGCATGAGAACGTGAAGCATTATGGAATGAACTAATTGGCTGGGTTTGGTGAAGTCTGTAGGTTAGTCACTTATTGACTTTGTACCTTATAGCCACAAGCTAGCCACACGCTGAACCCCAGACAGAACTGTAAACCGAAAATAGATTCCCACACTCTTATCGCGGTGGACTATGCTTCCAAGCTGTAAAAACACACTTAAGCCGTAACTTATCACAAAAGATGGTGTGCTTAAGAAGATTAGCCTACTCCTTCACACACCTACACACACACTTTTAACATACACACGAACACATTTCGTGTAGGAACCTGCCTTGCCTCAAACCTGTAAGGTCACCTGGCATTTACGACGCAACGCAGATGTCCAGATCTGACTCGTGTGAAGACGGTGACTGTCAAACCTGTCCTGCTGAGAGGATAGACAAACTTTTGAAAACATGTTTGCTTATTTCGCCATCAGTTATTGTTAACTAAAAAGAAAACTATTGAAAATCATTTGTGATCATTGAAATAGTGCTGGAATAAAATATAAACATAAATATTAGATGAAAAACTTTAACCCACATTAAAATGAAAAATATTGCCTTGGCAACTATAACTGAAATAAGTTGAAGTACTAAAATGACTAAAACTTAAATGAAAATAAATGAAAGCTATATAGAAATATAGTTTTTAAAGGAATTAATACAAATGCACCAAATAAAACTACTAAAACTTAAACTTGAAATAATAATAAATATAAAAGCTAATTTAAAACATAAATACACTCTATAGTATAATATAAATAATATTAAAATAAAATATCTCCCAACGTTTCTTTTTCTGTGGAACATAAAAGAAGATATTTTGAAGAACTGTTTTGTCTCTACAATGAAAGTCAGTGGGGTTCAAAACAAAATCAAAATATCTTTCTTTTTGTTCCATTTTTTTCCATATTATATTATATGGTCTCTTCTAGATCTTGGTATCCGCATTGGCCATTTAAACGCATAAGTTGACCACTTCTGTTCACAATAATTCTATAGATCTATACACTTTACTGTTTGTCAACAATTGCCTCATTTGTGTTTATTTGACTAAGAAGAAAAATCTGATTTGTGAGTATTCAGTTGGTCATTTAAAACATGTTCCTGATATATATTATCAGCAGGTTTTTCTACCACTTGAAAACCCAATTTGCTTTCAAGCGTTAGCTCATTACACATGAATAATTGAACTTAATTAACATCTTGACATTCTTTCTAATCCAGCTCTGTTCTGAGACCAGTTTATAGAGTCAACAGGCATCACCTTTTGAAGTCCTGCCGGGCTTAAAGACTGCTTTGTGATCAGATTACCATTCCTTTAGTTGGTAAAGCCGCTCCCCTCAGCTTGTGGTTGGCTGCTGGCTTTGTGTATGTGTGTGTGCGTGTGTGTGTGCGTGGAGAATCAGTCTCTCTCTCAGAGCAGTGAGAGGCAGAATGAGGGAAGGAGTGCAGTGGAGGTTTACTCATGAAGCTGCCTGCCACCCAGCCAAACTTTAGCGGGCTCGCGCCGGCTGTCCCGGGATCAGGCTCTTGCCAGGGAATTCTGCAGCCTGGCTCCGACACTCTGAGGTAGAGAGGAGGAATTTTCTTTGTTTGAGGATTTATGGGGTGGAAAGTTGCTTTGCCACGTGGGACTGTTTTTGTGTGAGTGCCTGAGTGTGAAAGAAAGGTGTGTGGTTAGACCACTTTACTGATCTTAAATAGATTTTTTTTATTTCTATAAAATGAAATAAACATTTAATACAGGCTGAATATTTTAATGCCAAAAAAAAGCTATTGATGCTATTTTGTTTCTTAGGTGCATTTTTTAAGGTTTTAAACAAATAATATACTGATTAAGAATTGGATTTTGACTGCAAATGTGTATGATAATGGTTGTCATCTTGTTTAATTGTATACAGTATACTCAGAAATCGCCATTTAAGCCACAATTTCCAGTATGATTTATGTATTTTGTAACTCAGTATGAAAGGTGAGGACTGTGATCTGTGTCAAGAAATGTCTTCCTTGCTTTTTTCAGGTATTGACAACCTCAGAATTTAGGACACTGTCGCAGCTTTGTCTTTAACTTTATTTAAACGCATTTCCATTAAAATGTTTGTGGTCGGTAAGATTTAAAAATAAAATGAATACTTGTATTCAGCAAGGATGCATCAAAAATGACAGTGAAGACATTTAAAATGTCACAAAAGATTTCTATTTCAAATAAATTCTGTTCTTTTCAAATTTCTATCCATCAAAGAATCCTGAAAAAACATCACAGTTTTCACAAAAATATTAAGCAGAACAACTGTTTTCCACATTGATAATAGTAAGAAATGACACTAAAGACTGGAGGGATGGCTGCTGAAAATTCACCTTTTCATTACAAGTGTATTAAAATAAAACAAACAGATATTTTTAATTGTAAATTATTTCACAATATTACTGTTTTTACTGCATTTTTGATTAAATAAATGCAGCCTTGGTGAGCATAAAAGTCTTCCAATTCCAAAAAAAATCTTACCAATTCCAAACCTTTTGAACAGTACTGTAACTTTTTCATTCATTTCAGATAAAAAAAACTAGTTGCCAGCACCATAACAATTAAACATGAAAATTTTTCTCAAAGCAACATGTTTGTCAATGACCCATACACTTTCTTGCTGTTCCTGGTTAAAGTACCTTTCCTGATCTCTCGCAATGCCTGGCAACAGGGCTGGGGTTGCTGTAGAGATGGGTATCCTTGCAGAACTAATTGATAGGCCACCCAAAGCAAACAGGACAGGGCGGTGTGTGCAGTCAAGCTGTAGCTCACAACTCCGCACTGCTCTTCTAATAACAGGTCTTTAGAAAAAAAAAACAATTTCCTGCCCTGTGGATCAACCCCCCTATATGCTTTTACTTCTTTGGGGCTTGACACTAACCTAATGTCCCAGACGGGGGAGGGGATGGGTGCCGGTGTTTCTGCATGCGCGTACGCGCGTGTTTGACTATGGTGGGATAGATGACAGGTTGTTTTGGGGCGGTTTGCACTCGGTCGCGTCACACCTGCGTCCTCTGTCATTGCTAATTCATTAAATGTGCCAATTCATAATATTAGTTTTGGATTACTGGTGAATGTTGTCTGTGTTGGTGGTGAGGGATTGTGGGTGGAAAAAGAAAGCAGGTCAGACAGAAAGAAGGTTTCTGCCGTTTTTATTCAAAGCATCTCAGGCGGGTTTCTGTTTATGACAGGTGGAGATTTGACTGTATGATTTGCCTCTTTAATTTCTCAGTTGTTTCTCCTAGACTGCAATTGGGATTTGTTTAATCACCATGACTTTTTGTCTGCTCTTTTCAATGCAATATCAATGAATGCTGCAGATATCAAGCCTCAAAAAGCACTCAAAATCACCATGAAAGTATCCTAAAGAATCATAAAAGTTGTCCACACAACCCATTTGCTATATTCTAAGTAGGCCTACTCTAAAGCCATTTGATAACTTAAGGTTAGAAACAGACCAAATTAAAATAATTCATATATAACCTTCATCTCCAGTAAGCTGTGATCAGTGATTTGAATTCAAGAACTGAGTCATTTGTGAACGAATCATTCAGAATGGTTTGTTCATTGGCTCTAGAAGACCTGGTAAATAGTGTATGAGATGTATGCACTATACTTTTTTATCAAAATAATGTTCATGGTCGTTTTGCATTCTTATTTTGGTTTGATGTTGTAATTTCACTTATGTCTCACAAATCTCACATATAGCGTTTTAAAAGCAATGATACCAGATTTCATAAAATTTGTCCAGTAGCAAATTATCTGTGATGTTATTCACATTAATGTCTCTGTACATCTTATTTTAATTGAGAATATGAAATGATGAGCCGTAATATTTTCCTCTGAGTGGGTGTAGTCACTCTTTAGCAACAGTTCTGTTTTGTGCTTTTAATTTATTCAAAATGTTTATTTTCTTGCTGGCACTTCAGAACATTCCTTTGTTTGAATTCCATGCCTCTTTCTAAAGGGTTCAGAAGCAATATTTTGCACACTCCCCTTCTATTTTGGGCTGGTTTGCACTTGGGCAAAGCAAGGGGAGGAATGTCTTTGGATTATATTGGAAAGAAAGAAAGAGAGGAATAAATTCTTTGAACGTGTATAGAAGTAGCACTTTCTGACCCACCTCTACCCTCTATGCCACCCACACCCTCTCTTTCTCTCGCTTTCATGTGAGAAGTATTGTGTGGAACTTTTGCAGAACTTTGTTTTGTTGTTGTGAAGATCAGAGAGGTTGACATGCTGGTCAACAAGGAAATTGAATGTTGACCTATTCTGTGGTGCAACTTAAAAAAATGTGACAAAATTGTATAGGAGTTGGTCAGGCTGACCTCATTTATTCAAAACAACATATTTAAAGCATGAATTCTTGTAGTATACAAAACTTGTATATTATAAGAAAACTTGTAGTATAACTTTTGCAATACAACCTTTTTCTTAAAGGGATAATTCACCCAAAAAATGAAAATGATCCCATATTTTACTCACCCGCAAGCCATTTTAGGTGTATATGGCATTCTTCTTTCAGATGAATACAATAAGAGTTATATTAAAAAAATGTCCTGGCTAATCCAAGCATTATAATGGCAGTGAAAGGCAGCCTAGGAATTTGAAACCTAAAACAGCGCATCCATCCATTATAAAAGTACTCAGCGCGGCTCCGGGGTTTAATAAAGGCCTTCTGAAGTGAATCTACGGATTTGTGTAAGAAAAATATCCATATTTAATATGTTATAAAGAAAAATATCTAGCTTCCGGCGGACCGCCTTCCGTATTCAATTTACGAAGAAAGTGTAACGCCTCTCGCAGTTCAAAACGCATACGCTATGTCCGACATCATCGTTGCGGCAGTTACACTTAAAAAAAAAAAGTTGAATACTGAAGGCGGTCTGCCAGAAGCTAGATATTTTACTTTATAAAGTTTTAAATATGGATATTTTTCTTACACAAACCCATCAATTTGCTTCGGAAGGCCTTTATTAATCTCCCGGAGCCATATGGAGTACTTTTATAATGGATTGATGCACTTTTTTTGGGCTTCAAATTTTTATCTGCCATTTATTGCCCTTATAAAACTTGGAAGAGCCAGGACATTTTTTAATATAACTCCGATTGTATTCGTCTGAAAGAAGAATGTCATATACACCTTGGGTGACATGAGGATGAGTAAATCATGAGGTGATTTTCATTTTTGGGTGAACTATCCCTTTAAGTTCACACCAAGTGCAAATAGCGTGCCTTGTTGGCAAGTGCTATTTGCACTAACTCCGCCTAACAATGCCTGGTTGGGACAAACAAGATTTAAAATAATGCTTAATGGCTTCTTCAGTAGCGCAATCAGTAAAGCGTATGGCTAATGGATCTTGATTTTGACGCGATTGACTGGGTTCGAATCCGCCTTTTGCAGCGTTTGTTCTTATCTCCTTTCTCATCACAAATCACACCAGAAATGCATTTACTTTCAATAAAAATTAAGAAAATGTTCTAAATGTGGAAATAAAGTGCCTAACGAAATGTTTAATTATAATAAAAGCATTTATTGGGCAGGGTAGGTGTAGGGAGGGCTTTTATTGTCCCATTAAGGTGGCATCCATTTAATTATTTTAATAAATATAATCTTTACACTCTAAGTTATAATTGCATCCTGTTAATGTACAACAATACTGAGGTGCAAATAGTATGTATCTGTCAAAATAAAATATAAATTACATGTAATTACTATTTACACATATTGCAAATAACTGCTATATGGTGTAAATAGAATATATCAACTTCACTTAGTAAATAGCATCTACAGCTATTTGCACTTAGCGTAAATATCATCTATCAATAAGAAAATGTTATTTTCACTGAGTGTAAATAGAATCTAGTTGCTATTAACACTTGGTGTAAATAGCCTCTATTGCTATTTGCATTTAGTGCAAATAGCCGCTGCCTTAAGTTATGGCCTTTTGGCCTTATTTTCATATTTACTTTTTAATATAGTTTTCCCCTTTTTTACGTTTACTAGTCAGTTGCAGATGGTTCTCATTCTATGTAATGAAGAAAAAAAGTATCAAGGTTTTTAAAAAATATTCTCAAGCTAGAATAAAAATAATCTAATAAAAATATTTTATGAATAATTGAATATTATTATTAGTAGTAAATTAATATTTAATGAATATTAAATTAACATGTAATATTAATATAGGTGATCTCATTATAATAATCTTATCTATTAATGCTATTTAAAATATTCTAAAAAATCTCAAAATAATTTTAATATTATCAATAATTAACTAATATTTATTGTATATTCAAAATGAATATTAATACTGTTTAATATACTAACAAAATTTTTATATTTTGCTAGATTTCCTTAGAAGACAAAGACTTTGAAAATAATTATTTGTGTCAGCTTTAAGCAGGGCACTAGCTTCAGATAAACGAAATGCCCTAAAATCCACAAAAAGTTGGTTTGGATTTCATGGCGTCTTTAAAAAGGAAGAAGTGACTCAATCATGTCTGTTTTCTTTCCATTTTGGGGGCTTTTTGGTGTTTGTTTGCATTCGCCATCTATAGCATATGACAGCATATGGCAAATGATGAATGAAGCAGATCATTTAAGCAGAGACGTGCAAGCAGACAAACACATTAGCACAGTGTGTGAGAGAGCCTTTAGTGACAAATAGCTCCAATGGGACCAACTTTCTCACAGCTCATTAAAACAGGAACCACAGACGTCCTTCCACGCCAGTTATGTCGAGTCAGTTATGACAGACGTGAGCTATGGGGTCTTTGCTCATATCAAAACAAGTATCTATTCAGCTCTTTCGCAGGACGTCAGGACTGTGGTGGTTGTTTGAACACACGCCTGTCTTGATTCATGGCTGTCTGTGAATGAGCTTATGGGCTGGTTTTGTTTGCCTGAATGATCCTGAGAAATGAGGAGGATTAGGCGGTATCTTAGGTGTTGATAAGACGTTTTGTTGCCACACAGTGTTGATAAAGCTAGCTCTTTTAGCATCACTCAAGGTTGGAGTGGCCTAAACTGGTGGCTTGTGGGAGTTTGGGCAGTCTGTGTTTGGATTTAGCAACTAGCATGGAGCGAATTCCTGTTTACACACCCACAATTACATTCATATCAGCAATTGTCATTTTGTCTTTCTCTCAAAGTCTTATGATCGTGTGATACTAGCTTCACCAACTTGGATTTTTAGCCTCATTTGAAATAAATGATCAAAATGCATGATTCTGTTATTGTCTGACTTTGTAAAATATACAAATAAAGCTTTTATTCATGTGAGGTAAAGTATGTTTTATATATGTTATTAGCAATATCGCACTCGTAGTTGTGCCATATCACACTCACATATAAATAATAACCCTTTTTGCATGATTTGAGCTAAAGAAGCAAAATGGATGGTTCTGTTATTGTCAAATTTGGGGGGGAAAGAAAGAAAACTAAAGCTTTTCTGCCATATTTAAGCTAAAATTGCTGTTGCTCTTGAATTACTGTTGATTCTGTCAGATTTTAGGACAGTTAAAAAATATGGACTTTTTTTAGCCTGATTTGAGCTACAATAGCACAATTGTTAATTCTATTACTGTCCGTTTTTACAATAAATTGTACAATCCACTGCATTCAAACAACGCTCGCAACTAGGTTTTCTCTTTATCCAGTAGTGTCTTTGGTCCACATGATTTTGGTTGAGTCCTGCTGAGCATCCTAATGGATTTTGTGGGGGGATAGCAAAGCAGAGCGCACTGAGAATTTGAGGCGCAGAGCTAATTAAAACAAGTTTTGAGGAGCAGAGAGACGCGCCTAATGTCTCAAGCATGATGGGAATGCAGGCTTTTATGCTCTCACTGTCCCGGTGCAGACTTCATGACTCTCCACAGATGTTGTTTTTGCTTACCTTTCCTTCCATTCCGAATCTTTACGTCCACATTTTCCATATTACGCTGAACGTTATGAATCCATGTATTCTGTTTTATTTCTCGCAGTCTTCCTTTCACTATATTGATATCATGTTTCTCAGAAATTTTGAGAATAAACAGTTCCTCTCTCTTTCCTCTTTGTTCTCAGTTGGGACGACAGCAGCTCAGTCAGCAGCGGGATCAGTGACACCTTGGACACGGATGACCTCAACACCAGCTCGTCCCTTAGCTCCTACGTCAACACCCCATCTGTCCCACACAGAGACGTAGATGAACAGGTCAGTCATTGATACCAAAGGCAACTTCAGAGCCTCGTGGTCTACAGAATCAGAAACATCTGTAGAACTTCACATGGGGAACAACAGAGCACTTAAAAAAGCATTACCATTATAATGTCTATATCCATCTATCGTTCTATATATATATATATATATATATATATATATATATATATATATATATATATATAGAGAGAGAGAGAGAGAGTCAAATTATATATTCTATTAATTATATTATATTATAATAAATGTATTTTATATATATTTTTTATATATTATATAAATAAATAATTTTATATAAATGTATAGAACAATGTATGGAACAATAGTAAATAGAAATCTATTTAATATTAATTTAATATAAATCTATTTAGTAATTACTGTTTCTCTACTGTTTTAATATAACTTATTTTTTTTATTTTTATTTTTTATTCATAGATATTCTTTTCACTTAATTTTGAACTCTTTTGTACTTGATAGTTAATATAAATAATAAATGCATTGTAAACCTTTATATAAAACTTTGAAATCTGTCCGCTGGGGCATAAAAGTGTCTGACTTTGAAGACACCCAGGGAAATCTAGTAGTCTAATAAATATCTTGTTGAACTGTTAAAGAATCCCTTAATTGTATTCACATCTCTGTTCATCATTACTTGCAATCAAAAACAGGCCTGCACATTTATAGCACTGCTTTGGGAGCGGTTATGTTGCTTCATTGTCCCTTTTGATTCAATGAAACATTGGTGGGCCCTTATCAGAATTGGCCTGCACCCGCTGTGTGCAGTCTTTGTGAGTATGAGTCAGCAGACTGACTCAACTCTGCCCCGGTGATTGATCATCTTAACAAAGCTCAAAGCAGGTTAACATATGCTGAACAAATGGACCAGTACAGGAAAGCTAAGATACCGCGTCTGTCTAGCCTGTTCTAACAAGATGAGCTCTGTAAATCCAGACGTGGCACTCTGGGTTGTGTGCCAAATTGCCAATAAATTTGTCCACACCTGTGGCTTCTCGGTTCGTGGATTGGTGTTGGTCTTTAAATGTTACATTTATGAAATTCATGAAATTAAACTAAGGCTATGTTCAACCTGTCAGTTTTTTGGGATTGACAACTGCATTGACTTACAGGTGTGAGTCTCGAAATGTCACGTTCAAACAGCAACTTACAGTAGCGTCTCGAAAACGGCTGTCTGTATGAACGTGCAACGGGAGTCACACCCATATTCATATTCTAGAGACACTGACCAAATTGATATCAAAGATGGTGAAGTCCATAAAACGGAAGTCTTATCACTTTTGACACGACTTGGTTCATCCGTCAAATCTTCATTAACCGACAGCAGCTTTTATGTCTGGGTGGAGAGCAGAGCATTTGAGTCACTAATGGGAGCAGTTCTCGTGGAGAATAGTGCTGATCTAGAACCTTCAGTTGACACACAGCTCATACTCAACCCACACAGCGTGGGTTTGAATGTACAGGTGTAGGTTTGATTATAGAATGCCTTTGTCACTCCCATAAATAACTGAAATGTGTGTGAACGTAACCATATTAAGGACTCAAATACTAGGACTGACAACCATATCCTGCTGTTGTGTGAACGTGGCCTAAATGAAAACGAGAAATGTTGTAATGAAAATCTTTTTTAGGGTTTTAGTTGGTTACACGATTTCAAATTCAAAGAGTTTAGAGCCGTGACTCAAAAGTGCATCTGAAGCCAAATATCTGCCACCTTTCACTTCCACACCCTTGTACTTTTTCCCTATATAGTCTCCCCTCATTCTTCGGGCTGGAGTGGAGGAAGGATTTAATGTATCGGCGTTGAGATAACAATGTTTTGGAATTGGCCTGATAACAACTGGAGGCTATTAACATTCTTTCCCTGGCAATAATTTTTTATGAGGATTTTCAGTAGCAGCTGAACAACGGACTTTCTAAAAGGGGGTGATGTCATCTTGGCTACATTGTAGAAGGTCAAGTTCTGTAATGATCGAGTTGGCTCTTATGTCTCTCATAATCAGATTTTATGATGATTGTTGATTGTGTTACTGAATAAATGAGACGCAAATTAGCTGCCGGTGGATATTGCATCTCAGACATTATTTAATATATCAGTCCAGAGACTTTTTATTTCGTTTTTCATGCAAAGGTCTCTCCAATAAGATGATCCCCTTGTTAGAGACCCCCTTCCAAAAATGAGAGAACTTATATGTTTAAACATAATGTCTTTTAAAATAATTTACTTTTTTCACTGGCCACTTTATTAGATACACCTTACTAGTACCAGATCGGACCCCCTTTTTGTCTTAATTCTGCCTTAATTCTTCTTAGCATGGATTCATCAAGGTGTTGGAAACATTCCTCAGAGATTTTGGTCCATATTGACATGAACCGGTTTGAGATGATTTTAGTTTTTTGACATGCCGTGTATTCCCGCTAGAAGTAGGCAACAGAAGATCCATGCTTTCATGTTGTTTACACCAAATTCTGACTCCACCATCTGAATGTCGCTGCAGAAATCTAGACTATCACACCAGGCAATGACATCCAATCCTCTATTTTCCAATTTTGGTGAGCCGTGTGAATTGTAGCCTCAGTTTCTTGTTCTTAGCTGACAGGAGTGGCACCGGTGTGTCTTCTGCTGCTCTGGTCCATCTGCTTCAAGATTTGATGTGGATATTTGAGTTACGGTTGCCTTTCTATCAGCTCAAACCAGTCTGGCCATTCTCCTCTGACCTCTAGCATCAAAAAGGCATTTTTGCTCACTGGATATTTTCTCTGTTTCTCTGTAAACCCTAGAGATGGTTGTGTGTGAAAATCCCAGTAGATCAGCAGTATCTGAAATACTCAGACCAGCCCGTCTGGTACACTAACCATAGATATTGATTTTACTGATTTGCAAAGAACAGATTTATATTCTCTGAGGTTCGAAGACCAGAACATTTCTTTGTGACTAATGATTTAGTTTTCTCTCCCGCAGCTCCAGACAGATGCAGAGAAGCACTCTGCCGTGAAACACAACCCCAACTGGTCGAACCGCGACCTTAAACGTTCAGAAGGCGGCTCTAACGGTGGCATCAAAATGGAGACCACAACCAAATGGAACCTCAGAGAGTTCTCAGATGAAACAGAACGGAGCTTGATGGGTCGCAAGACACCTACCATCTCGCAGACGGGCTCTTGGAGGCGGGGAACGACCGCCCAGGTGGGCGTCACCTCCCCACGGACGAAGGCAACAACACCTACAAACTGCAGCGCACTCAAGACACATGGTAATAGTTCAGACGGTGATGTTGCATGGATGTCGCAATTAGCATAACCTGTATGTCTTCTTTCTTCTATGGAACACAAAAGATAATTTAAAGAACATTTCAACAGTTTTGTCCATTCTGGGAATGTAGGGACAAAAAACAATGAGGCATTTTTCAAAATATCTCCCTTTGTGCTCCACAGAAGAATACAAGTCATAAAGATTTGGATTGACATGATGGTGAATAAATGGACAGAATTTTCTTTTTCGGTTGATTTGATCCTTTAAAAATTACTAAAATATAAACATTTATTTAAAGGGTTAGTTCACCCAAAAATGAAAATTCTGTCATTAATTACTTACCCTCATGTCGTTGGACACCTGTAAGACCTCCGTTCATCTTCGGAACAGAAATGAAGATATTTTAGTTGAAATCTGATGGCTCTGAAAGGCCTCCATTGGCACAATGCACGGTTCACTACAGTGATTCTAAAATAACTTTATGAATCGGTGATAATAGTTATTGTGCGCAAAAAAACCCTAAATAACGACTTACATAGTGATGACGATTTCAAAACACGGCATCATGAAGCTTCGAAGCGCTATGAATCAGCGAGCCGAATCATGATTCGGATCGCGTATCAAACCGCCAAACTGCTGAAATTTGCCGATTCAAACTGCTGATTCGACTCACTGATTCATAACGCTTCGAAGCTTCATGATGCCGTGTTTTGAAATCGTCATCACTATGTAAGTCGTTATTTAGGGTTTTTTTGCGCACAATAACTATTATCACCGATTCATAAAGTTATTTTAGAATCACTGTAGTGAGATGGACTTTGTAACGACGTCTTTAGTACCTTTTAAGGGTCTTGATAGTGAACCTTGCCATTGTACCAATGGAGGCCTTTCAGAGCCATCAGATTTCAACTAAAATATCTTCATTTCTGTTCCGAAGATGAATGGAGGCCTGACGGGTGTCAAACGACATGAGGGTGAGTAATTAATGACAGAATTTTTGACACCCATTCATGGCACCCATTTTTGGGTGAACTAACCCTTTAAGTTTTTTTCATATGCTCACAGAGCTAGAGAATAAGAATGACGGAGAATTGAGGCTAAATAAAATCTAGTCCAGTGTTATTTATATACTATTAAAGTTAATTCACATTTTGATGTTTATATTTTTAGTTTTCTTTTTAAGTTTTGTTTGTTTTAAGGATATTGCTATATGTTTTCGTCATTTATATATATATTTTTTTAATATTTCTATTTACCTTTTTAAAAAAAAAAATTCATTTTAGCAATTTTAGTACTTCAACTTACACTTATTTTATTTCAGTGAGTAGCCAAGGCAACATATTTATTTTTTTAATAGTATATTTGTAATTTATTTCAGCTTTATTTCAATTAACTTTAAAAAAAAAAATAGTTTAGTTAACAATACAAACACTGACTGAGCTATGTCTTTGTTTTCATGTGGTTTCTTGATGACTGCAAAAGAAATCTCTGATCTGATCACAGATCACAGTGCACTATAACACCTACATTGTCTAATGTGTGATGCTGTGCACCATTGCTAAGGCTTCTGTTCAGACGAGTCATGACATGGACTGTGCTACTGTAATCAAAACTGTTGAAAACATGATTTCATTTTGTGCTTGACAGTCCGTGTCGTGGATCATCCCACAAGCAAGACCGACGACGCCAAGGTGTCGGAGAAAGGCCGCTCCAACGGCACCCATTCCACAAACGTCGATGACACCAAGAAACCTCCCCTCAATTCAACCACACGCACCCCAACCAGTACTTTTGGCTTCAAGAAGGCTCCGGGCGCAATGGCGACAATAACCGCGAGTGGTGCTGTGGTAACTAGCGGCTCTGCTACAGTGGGCAAGTTACCTAAATCCGTCGGGTTTTCTGGGAGTCGAATTGTATGTCGGCAGACGGCCCTTGATGATGGATACCTTCCTCCAAGTGCTCGGACGACTCTTCAGTATCGCAGTTTACCCAGGCCTAGTCGTACCGGCACTGCTCGCTTTTCTAACCGCACTAACATCTCGAGCCTTGATGCTAATTTTTGCAATAAGGGTACTGCCACACTTCCCAACCCTAAGAGTCGCAACTTAGTCAAGTCCCCAATGGGAACTACTAACCAGACGGACCGAGAGAAGGGTATATTTTCCGATGTGGAGAGCCAGGTACTTAAGACCAGCGCAACTACCCAGACAGGGATGCCAACTCAGTGCCAAGCTGGAAGACAAGCAGGAGGAAAGTATTCAGAAATGTCCTCGCCAACCCTTCGTAGGTAAGTTCTCGACATTCACAGAGTTTCGCCTATGAAGACTTGACAGACTGTTGATGAAAAATGTATTTTGCAAAGCATGATTTCTACTTGATGTGGATGAAAGCACCATTTTAGATCCCTTAAATATTTACACAGCAGTTCTCAGCTGTGTTGTGTGAGTTCCAGAATATTCTCCTCCTTGGGTGCTGGACGGTGTTCACAGAACTCATTGTTTATCTGAGCGATTTGATGTTGGTTGAGATTCTGAGGCTTGAAAGGCGTCTTCAGGCCACCACAAGTGCATTTTCTTAGGGCTTCTTGATGTTTCTGTAAGACATGGCACAGACCAAGAAGCTAGTGTTTGTTTTAGCTGATTAGCTTGCTAGCTTTGACTGATTGCTCTCCTAGTTAGTAGAACCAGACTACAGATAGACTGATGCTATCTGACCATATCAGTCCATGAAGTAATAAGAAAAATCAGAGAAGCCAGACTTTCCTTATCTCATATTTTCTTTTGTGAAGATCAGGGGTGTCTTGCTCCTGGAGGGCCAATGTCCTGCAGAGTTTAGCTCCAAACTGCCCCAAAACACTTTCTTGGACGTTTTTACTGATCCTGAAGAACTTTATTAAATGGTTCAGATGTGTTTAATTAAGACTGAGGCTAAACCAGGAGAAGAATTGGACACCCAACAACAAAAGACTAATAAAATGAGCTTACTTTGTTAATGAATAGCATAACCAATAATATTTTTTGTAGAATATTTCAGTTTTTTTAATACCATTTATTTATTACAACAGAACTCTGTTTTGAAAATGTATTTTTAATTACGTGTTTTCAACCAGTCTGTAAATAGGATGATTCCTACAAACCTATAATATACATATGACAAAATTTTATGAATCTGTAATAACCGAAAACTGACTCATGATTCAGTGAGGGAGTCAACTGTGAACTCACTAACAGCTGTGAATCTAATCACAAGCAAGTTTGTAAATCTTAGACTGATGCATTGAAAACAAAATCATAAGAGTCATTTGTTTTCAAATTGGTCATCGCGACCAATGCTATGAACGATTCTCTTACTGGTTGAGTCGGATTCAAACAGCTAGTTTGCATGTGATTTTGATACAGTTTCATGAATCTTTTTGACTGACGCATAAAAAAGAAATGGTTCACAAGACTTGTTTGCTTCAAAAATTTTCATTGTATGCCTACACTATAAACGATTCTCTGACTGATCAAATCTCATTCAAACTGCTAACTTACAAGTGAGTTTGAGACGGTTTCATGAATCTTTTTGACTGACGCATAAAAAAAGAAATGGTTCACAAGACTCATTTGCTTCAAAATCTTTCATTGTATGCCTGCACTATAAATGATTCTCTGACTGATCAAATCTCTTTCAAACCGCTATCTTACAAGTGAGTTTGAGACCGTTTCATGAATCTTTTTTACTGACTCACTAAAAGAACATTATAGCTGTGTTCATTTCTGCATGCAAGTACTCTACTCTGACAAAACCTATATTTTCAATTATTGTTACAAAATGTTTACTTTTGATCACATTTGTGACCATTTTAGTCACATGTTTGATTCTGTCTCATTGTTAAATCCCTTTCCCCTTTGCACCCAGACTCTTTGGTAACAAATCTTGCAATAAGCAAGTTCCGGTCACCACCATGGAGTACATGAAGAACTCCACCATCATCTCCAATCCCCATGCAACGCCCATCCAACAGAATGGGTCTCTGGAGACGCCAACTGTCGCCAGCGGAGGCAGTGGTCCAGTTTACAGTGATAACCTGACGGTGCCCTCTGGAGGTCATGGAGAACAAACACTTTCCTCTGTGACCTCCAGCCCAGGATCGGCTTTCTTTCCTTGGGGAGGCAGGGATGGATTGGGCTTCCCTTCTCAAAGCTCCAACCACACCAGTAGTGACATCATAGATGTTTCCTCAGGAAAGGAAGGTTTATGTCTTAATCGGACCAACAGTGCCAGAACTGGCCTCTCAGACAGGTAAGAATTGAATGGTTCAACCATGCTAACATCAACACAAATGATGCTTCCAGCTGTTTGGGAAATGAATAATAGGGTTGCTATCTCTACTGATGATCTACCTTCCTTTACATGTACTCCTCTTTAATCATTTCTTTATCTCCTCTCCCTTTTCCGTCACTTTTATCTGCTTCTCTTTGTTTTGTCTGCCTCTGTACCCTCCTCTAGCCCTCAGTCCTCCCCCTCTGCTAGCCCTAAATTTACCCGCAACACTCTGCCACGGAAACAGGACAGGTAAAGCTATATGTGTGGTCAAATGATCACTTTTGCTTTGTGTTTTTGTCTTGCTTGTGTGCCCTTGTGATTAGGTCCTGTGATTTAAAATATACCTGAGTTAATCAGTTTTACCAATTCACAAACAAATGACTCTGGTTGAACTGGTTCTTTTAATGACTCTGAGTTAACGGTTTGAATCTGACTTGCTCTGTCAGTGATACTTTTTTGTATATTTTTTTGCCTGATTCAAAATGGACAGTGGACCGTTACTTGTAATTAAAGATATTTTAATTTTGTCAATCTAAATCTAATGTATCTCCAAAATGCTAAATTTTATGAGCCTGTGGCTCCCTGGACAGGAGCCCTGATTATGTCAATAGTATACCAGGTATATTAATAGTATGCCAGTGTAGTTTGTGTTAACTTAGTTTTGAATTGTTTAGTACACAATATGGTATTTATTTCATATGTACCTGCTGGTTAAATATTGCAGTATGCAAATAAATATGGCAGTTCATAGCTGTGGAGTTTTTTGGCTGTGGTTTTCTGTTACCCACCATAAATTAGATAACAGTGATTTTCCTGGCATTGTGGCGTTTTTCTTGGAGCTGTTTTCATGAGAACTTTCGTGCGAAAGAGGAAAAACAACATTCTGGTCCACGAACTCATGTACACTTGTTTTAAACCTGCAGGTATGCCCATGTGTCTCAGGTCAGAGGTCATGAGGAGGCCCGTGATTGGCTGTGTTCCCCCCCAGCTGTTGGGCTCTCAGATTCGACCCCCTACACCCCTGCCTCTGCGCTCAGCTCGCCCTCCGGCGCACGTTTCAACTTTAGCATACTTGGTAAACACAAGCAAACTTGCGTAACTGGTGTCTTATCTGCTACTTCTGTGGTTTATTATAGGGATGCACTATATATTGGTTATCGGCCATATTAGGGGTTTTTTATCAGTTGTAATTGGTATTGGTTTTAATTGTTAGATTGTTAGATATTTAGAAATAAGATATTTTTATATTATATTATTTTAGTATTATTATTACCTAATACCAGCAGCTGAGTATCATAACCATAAGAAAAAGTTACTAGTAAAAAAAAGAGTAAGTTTATGTTAGAATCCTCACTTTTAATTGATTTCTAATTTAATTTATTGGCTTGCATATGCTTTAACAACTGAAATCACTTCTAGTCTCCCCCTTACTGTGAACTTTGAATGCACATTCGTGTCATTAGGTTTCATCGTACTGCTTTTTTAACCTTGATCCCTGTGTTGACACTCCAGGCAGTCCCACCACAGCTTCGCAGATGGCAGCTTTGCGCGGGACCAATGGTCAGGGAAATCACGACGGCCCGTATGACCCCTACATTGACCCACGTCTGAGGAATTCCTCAATGAGTCTGGAAGAAAAGACCCGCACTATGAGCAGCTCCGGATCGTTCCGCGAGGGCCTGGAAGAAGGTGAGACTTCGGAATGATACTTATATTGAACAGACTTTGGTTGTAGTGGAGTTTGACCTTTTTGTTGTGTATAGCAAGATTACTGTCTGCCATCAAAATTTATTATTACAACTCAATCCATAACGTCATGTTTTTGGAAAAGAGCAAATAGACCTGCATTGTTCTGTTACCTAATATAACTAAATGATAGGTTGTCATTAATGTTAGTGCTTTTGACAAAGTCAGGCTGTAACGTGTGTACTTACTTGCGCCAAAGCATAAACAAACAAAGAGCGGCTTTGTTGGCCTGGCAGCCTTCACCCCATAGTTAATGTTGATTTGATGATTAACTCGCCTGCCTTGGCTCAACACTACTTGTCCCAAGGCTCTCTTTTGCTTTCTGTATTTATGATTCATGTCTTTCTAAGGTGGTGACGGTGTTGATTTCAATGTGCCAATGAGCAGTGGTGTTTAGGCTTGTAAAAAGAACACAGTTGCTGTTCACAATGATGCATAACTCAATACAATGCCCAGTTTTGCCCAGTCTGTTTTTTATTGGCTTAAAATTTTAAAACTTGGCTCAGAGAGTTATTTACCATTAAATAAATGTGTATTTACTGAAATTAATGTGCACTGCAGACCTCTAAAAGCGCTGTTGTGGTACCATGGTATTATGGGATTTTATATATATATATATATATATATATATATATATATATATATATATATATATATATATATATATATATATATATATATATATATATATATATATATATATATACACCGATCAGGCATAACATTATGACACTGATTATCTCTTCATCACGGCACCTGTTAGTGGGTGGGATATATTAGGCGGCAAGTGAACATTTTGTCCTCAAAGTTGATGTGTTAGAAGCAGGAAAAATGGGCAAGCATAAGGATTTGAGCGAGTTTGACAAGGGTCAAATTGTGATGGCTAGACGGCTCAGAGCATCTCCAAAACTGCAGCTCTTCTGGGATGTTCCTGGTCTGCAGTGGTCAGTATTTATCAAAAGTGGTCCAAGGAAGGAACAGTGGTGAACCATCAACAGGGTCATGGGCGGCCAGGGCTCATTGATGCACGTGGGGAGCAAAGGTTGGTCAGGGCTGTTTTGGCAGCAAAAGGGGGACCAACACAATATTAGGTCTTAATGTCATGCCTGATCGGTGTATATATACCATGTAAATCTCATATACAAATGAAATTTACGTGGTACTCCGAAAAATGGTATTTCAAAAAATATCATTGTAGCCAATTCAGTTATCAAAATTAAATTAATAGAAATATTCTCATATATACTTGATAAAAAGTCATGTAAATTTATTATTTATTATTGAATAAAATAATTATAATCTGTGTTCACAAATGGATATGGACATGGTCAACAACAATACTCAGGTATTCCCACGGCTCTCTGTCTCATCCTGCTTGCCACAATAGAGTCAGCAAGTCTTTCTAAGGTAAAATAATATAATGGCTTCAGTGATTTAAAAAACTTGAAAAAGTCTGATGTTCACACAGTTCAGTGAGGCTTTTTGTGTTAAGACGTCCTCTTTAGCCGCTTCTCTGGAGCGTGAAGAAATCATTTGTTCCTTAAGATTAGTCATAAACACTGATCCTTTTTGCAACCTCAAAGGAGTTTAGTTTAAGTACCTCTTGACATAGTTATTTTTTCATTTTGAAAATACAATGAGAGGAACACACAAACTCATAATTCTTTGTGAATATGCCGTAAAGGGGATTTATAACCTTGTATCGCAAAGGCACGTTGAATACCCTTTCATCCACAAATGATTTCACTGTACATTTGTTTTTTCAAGCCTATTTGTTCTTTCTAGTTTTTTTTGTTTGGCAACACGTTAAGAAAAACATTTATGTACAGTATACCTTATCAGAAATATACGGCTATAAAGGTATAGTTTGCTAAAGTGATAAGCACTTCATGGTGTTTCAGCATGTGTAAGCTTATCCTGCTACTTTTTCATGCTAGATTTGCAATGACTCACATGCCTCTGTAGAAGTTATTTTGACTGTAGTTTCTTCTCTCCACAGTTCATGGCTCATCTTTGTCTCTGGTCTCTAGCACATCGTCAGTTTACTCTACGGTGAGTCAAAAGATTTTGAATTGATGCTAAATGCTAAAGTTTAATGGTTATTTCACGCCATGGCTGCCTTGCGATACTTTTGTTAGCTTTTGTTAGTTAAGCTTTGTAAGTTAGCTATCAAAACTTGAAGAAGTATGTACATTTTTCACTGTTGTATCAAGTATAGTTTATGGTCATAAATGTAAAAATTACAAGACAAGTAATAAGAAATAATAATAAAAAAAGAGATAGTTCACCCAAAAATGACAATTCTGTCATAATTTACTCGCCCATTTTTCCAAACTTTTTTTTCTTCTGCTGAACTAAAAAAGATATTTTGAAGAATGATGGTAACCATACAGTTGATGGGCCCAGGCCCCATTGACTTCCATAGTAGGGGAAAGAAATACTATGGAAGTCAATGGTAACCTGTCTGGTTACCAACATTCTTTAAAATATCTTCTTTTGTGTTCAACAGAAGAAAGAAACTCAACATAAGAGTGAGTAAATGATGAAACCATTTTCATTTTTGGGTGAACTATCCCTTTAAGTATCTTCTCTTTACATGGATGCTCAAACACTTTTTCAAACTATTAATCTTTGTTTTCTTCCTTTTCCATCTCTAGCCTGAAGAAAAGGCTCAGACAGAGGTGAGAACAGCATCCCTGCATTTCTTATAATGTAAATTATTGAGTGTGTGAGGCGCATGGGAGCCTGTAGACTGCCCAAAACACTGTTTTTCTCAGCTGGTTTGTAATTTTAAACACACTTTGATGTAACTCTTTTTAACCCCTTTGAAAATGTCTGTGTTTGTCATGATGGTCTTCATGGTAACTGTCCTTGATATCTACTCTTTAATCTCTGTGTTTTATGTCTGCAACCAAAGTTTCTCTTTCATGCTGATCAAGGACCAGTCTCTCCTTAGCACATTATTATATGAGAAACCACAAACTGGTTCCACATTAGCTTCAGAGATCAGCTTCTAGCAGCATGACTTGTGTTTGAATAACTGACTTTAATGTGTGTTTAGATCCGTAAGCTTCGGAGAGAACTGGACTCATCACAGGAGAAGGTCTCGGCTCTCACAACACAGCTCAGTGGAAACGTGAGTAGACTAGACAGTCGTTTTAGCATGATAACCCACAATACACCTTCAGTACTCACAGAAACACTTATTTCTTTCAACCAGTTTTCATTCATATTCAATGTGTTCGATTTTGAGCATCAAGCATCATATATGTGTAAAAACATGTAAGCAAGTAGAATGTGAGATAAAGTATAAAAAACAAAAAAAGCAGATTTTTTTTTATTTGGTTAAAAAGTCACATTGTGAGATGTAATGGTCAGCAGCGGAGAAAGTGTATGAACAGTGCGAGGAGGGACAAACCACAAAACGGCAACAGGGTGTCAGGCGCCCAAGGCCCATCGATGCACGAGGGCAACAAAATCTATCCCATCAAGTTTGAGTCGACAGAAGGTCTACTGAAACAAAATGAACAACATTTTAATGATGGTTATGGGAGGAACTTCTTCTTATGGAGCTGCTTAGCCCAGACCAATCAGAGTGCCTATGATGACCCCTGTCCACTGTCGAAAAGCGCCTACAATGGGCACACGAGCATCAGAACTGGACCTTGGAGCAATGGAAGAAGGTTGCCTGGTCCGATGAGTCCCAATTTCTTTTACATAACATGGACAGCCGTGTACGTGTCCCCCGTTTACCTGGGAAAGTGATGGCAACAGGATGTACTATGGGATGACGACAAGCCGGTGGAGGGAGTGTGATGCTCTGGACAATGTTCTGATGGGGAACCCTGGGTCCGGCCATTCACTTGGATGTGAATTTGACACGTGCCACCTACCTAAACATTGTTGCAGACCCAGGTACACCCTGTCATGACAATGGTGTCCCTGGTGGAAGTGTCCTCTTTCAGCAGGATAATGCACCCTCCACACGGCACACATTGTTCTGGAATGGTTTGAGGAACATGGTGAAGAGTTCAAGGTGTTGCCCTGGATTCCAAATTCCCTAGATCACAATCTAATTGAGCATCTGTGGGATGTGCTGGACCAACAAGTTCCACACCGACTCTGCCTCGCAACCTACAGAACTTAAAAGATCTGTTGCTAGTGTCTTGGTGCCAGATACCACAGGACACCTTCAGGGGACATGATGGGTCCATGCCTTAGTGGGTTTGCGCTGTTTCGGCAGCATGCGGAGGACAACATATTAGTTTTGGCTCATCTGTGTGTATATATGCTCAGTGGCAATTTTTAAATGGTTTTAGAAATCATGGTGTTATCAAAGATGTGGATAGTTACAGAACTGGTTCATGTTGGATTTTGTGCCGTAGTGTAGTCTTGACATTTGTACACCTTTAACAGCTGGTAAAGGTGTGATTTAATCTTTGTTTCTAGTGTTTTGCAATGTATTGAGTAAGATTGTGTGTATGTGTGTCATGCACCTTTAAGTGGAATTAATTGCCCAATAACAACAAATATGACAGCCCGCATTTGGCCTACACAAGCTAATGAATCGTCACATCCTAAAACCCCTATCCATCCGTCAGCTCTCATACAGGCTTCGCAAACAAAACTGGAGGCTTTTGCACTTCTAGGTGTTTATTAAAGTTTTACACACAAATGCACCGACTGCTACTCTGCTTGGACGATAAAAATCCCTTTGAGGAAGATTTGTTGAAGGTTATCTGATGTTTGAAACAGCACATGCCCAAACACAAACCTGCGACTCCCTCCGATGGAAGTCATCCAGATCTCCATTCCCTTGATTATCGGCTCATGTTGCATGTTGATATGCTTGTTGTGTTGTGTACGAGCGTGGTGGCTCATTTTTGGCGGCTACAATTGAACAGAAATCTAAGGTACACGTCGTCCTCGGTGTCTCAGTTCACACGCAGTTCATCGCCCCAGAGATGTTCACTGGCAAAGCTAGCCCCACTCGAGCAGTTATTTGGCAGCCTCTGAATCAATACCCATCTTTGAGGAGGGTCTGTGAGAGGACTAAACCAAAGCCCCTCAGACACCGCAAGAGTCACGGTAGCGGGAGTAAATGGAGGAAGCGAGAATTCAGTGAGGTGGGCTAAAGATCGTGGTTTGACTGCTCTGTTTGTCTCTTTTTGATGCTTTTTTATAGAATTAATGAGCTGTTTGTTTTGTTTGTTTATTTTAAAGATTTTGATTGATGATTTGGGCTCTTGAGATTCTTCTTTTTTTGTTGTGTAACCGATCCGGTTGTGTGACTCATATTGATGAATTATCATGCTGTTGTGTATGTGCTTTAGTGAACATTACTTTTTTGGTTTTCCATATACATAACACATAAGTTTAATTAAATAGCAGTTGTGGATGTGTTTTGTATATGTTTTTAATATCACACTCTATCTCACTAGTAGTATTATATTAAATCGTATTATATTATTAAAAATAAAATAATAATTAGTTGTAGCAGTAGTAGTATTTCATATTTTGTAAACACACACACATTTTATCCATAACATCACATCACATCCATATATACGTGTGTCTGTCTGTGTCTGTGTGTGTGTGTGTCTACAAAATATTAAATACTACTACTAATAATAATTATTATTATTTTGAATAATATAATATGATTTAATATAATATAATACTACTAGTGAGATAGAGATAATACAATTACATCAATTAAATATATATATAATTTTTTGTTTTTTTTTCATAATACCCTTACCTACTATATTATATAAAAATAATTGTAATATATTTTCTAAAATTGTTTGTTATATGTATTATTTATTAGTAGTAGTTATTTTGTAATGGTATTATTTGTATTTGAAAATATATCATGTTTTAAAGGATATTTCTTTTTTTTTTGGTGCTTTTTTTTTTGCTTTATTCCTGGTTTGTTTACGTTAGGTGTGAGTCTTTAAATTGGCACCGGAGATGAATGGAGCTTTTACCCGTTTCTTCTGCTTAACAACTCAAGTTCTTGCCACAGCTTGTCTTTATCACAGAGCCCAGTCTCACAGACATATTTGGCACTTTTAGATGCATTACTGACAGGCTGCAACCCACATTTTTCTAGAAATGTGATCGTACTATAGTTGACTGCTCAACATCTGGTTTAACTCTACTACTGCTTTGAGTCTCTGTCCATTTATGGCATTTTGCTTATTAAAATAAAACTGATTTACTTTTTAAATGTAATTGTGTGTGTCCCCAGGCTCACCTTGTGGCGGCTTTTGAGCAGAGTTTAGGAAACATGACCATCCGGCTGCAGAGTCTGACGACGACAGCAGAACAGAAGGTGTGTGAGAAAGAACAGTTTTTTTGTGGGGAGGTGAATATCCGATGTCCTCATGAAGATACTCTAACCTAAAAAATGTACCATGTGAGAATGTCCCAATGAGGAAAACAGCATCATAAAGAGTCTAAATAGCATTTTATATGGTGTATTTTATCATTTAATATTGTTTAATCTCCAGGACACAGAGCTGAATGACTTGAGGAAGACCATTGAGCTCCTTCAGAAGCAGAACTCGGCGACTCAAGCCACCATCAATGGAGTCATTAACACATCAGACCCAATATTAACAAACCGCAAGGGTGAGCTCTCAATGTCTTTAGTACAATAAAATAAACAATATCGCATTTATTGCCTATGCTTCATTTTTATTGTTCTTTTTCTCCCTCAGTTTCTCTAGACTCTGTCAGCGGGTCGCCTCAGTCCCAGCGGGAGTTGCGGATCCACAGGCAGCCTTCCTCGGACAGCGTCTCCAGCATGACCAGCGCCACCAGCCACTCCAGCATCGGCAGCAACCTGGAGCTTGACGCTAAGAACAAGAAGAAGAAGAAGAACTGGGTAAGTGTTCCAACCTGTCCATCCAATGCGTACAGTTCTTCTAAAATATCTTCTTTTCTCCTAATAGATGCTTCTCTCCGTGGCTAAACAGGCTGTTTGGAGTTAGATCAATGCTAGATCGGATTATTTAACCATTTTTAAAAGTTTCATTTGTTGATGTTTCATCATCAGTCTTTATGCGGTGGAGGAAAGATGAAAACTTATTGAAAGAAAAAGTGGCCAAGGACGATGTAGTTCAAAAATAGTTTTCATATCACAACTATCATTTGATATCATTGGAATCACTTTCAGAATAATTTTTTTTCCAGCTGATGAACGATAAAATTATTGACAGCCAATCAGAATCCTTCCTGCTTCAAAGAGCTCGAGCATTTATAGGGGCAAACGACAAAACTCCAGAATGTGCTTAAAAACAGAATGTCATTGTGAGTTGGTGTGGACGCTGATATAGTTAACTTTGCAGTAGTACTGTCAAATCGATTAATCGCGATTAATCACATCCAAAATAAACGTTTGTCTTTACATAATACTGTATATGTATATGTGTGTGTACTGTGTATAATTATTATGTGTATATATAAACACACACACACACAACATTTTTATATTATAAATTATATAAATGTATATACAGTATTTATATACTCATAATAATTATACACAGCACACACACACATTATGTTAAAGAGCACCTATCATGGAATTTTGAAATTTACCTTTCATGTAGTGTGTAACATAGATCTAAGTGAACAAAAACATCCTGCAAATTTTTTAAATATGACAGTACACCGTATATATAGTTATTTTCTTTCAAAAGTAAGAGTCGACTCTGAGTCATTTTTAAGAATCGTTAGAAGACCGAAGCTTTTTCTCTGACTAGATGACGTCAACTTGTCAAGTTATTTGAATACGATACGCCCACTTATTGCGCTCCAAGACGCCAGTGAAAACTAGAAAACATCATGGCGACGAGACGCTGTGTTCTGAAGTGCGACTCAAAAGCAAACTTTTTTCATCTGCCCAAGGATGAGCATTTGAAGACTAAGTGGCTTGAAGACAAACCATACATCGTCGCGATTGTGTGTTTATTTAATCGTCAAATGTCTCTATTTGCATGTTTCGCGATCTCAGGAAGCTTTTATTATGGACTTCTATTATGGCACATGGTATCTTCTTCGTCTGTCTGTACCATATATGGATTACATGTGCACAGAGCGCCCTCCGGCTGCCAGTATGAATTGAAAACAACACATAAGAGACTCAATCGCTCATGATTAGGCTATATCTGCACATTTTGAGGAAGTATTGAATAAAAAATACTCCTCTGTTTAGAAATTTGACACAGACATATGAGAGTCTATCAATATGTCTCCTCATCTGCACACTTTTGAACTAAAAGCCCTGAGGGATGTTGATTTGTCGTGAGTCTTTGTGAGGAGAATAGAGGAGTTTTTTTATGAATGAGATCAGCTGAGGCTCATATTACAATCAAACGGTACAGACGCGGTTTTCATATTCATAACTCCTGACACATATTAACAAATTACTGTCACTATAAGACTTTGATGGGCGTTCCGTTTCCGAAAATATCTGCACAGACTATACCAATCACAACTGACTGGGTCATCGGACCAATCACCGCAGATTAGCGTCACGTAAAGGCGGGGTTTTGAAAAGTGAATCACTAAAGGAATCATTTGAGAATCGCTGTCAAAACAGGTAAAAATAAATGCATGTTATAAGAAAACTAAAGTCTTTTTTGTCATTGCATGCATGCAAAACTGTTGTTGGGGACTTCTAAAACAATATTCGGAACATTTTAAATGCCATGATAGGTGCTCTTTAACAAACTTTTATTTTGGATGCGATTAATCGCGATTAATCGATTTGACAGCACTGCTTTGTGGTTATTGTTCTTGGTGTGAATGGGCCATTAGAATTATGGGTTGTTGATGATATTTGATGGCTTTGTTTTTCTTGAAAGTTTAGAATAAATATCAGTCATCAGTATCATAAAATCATTTGTCCTCTTGTATTCAGGCTGTATCATCTGGGGGAGGAAAAGCACCTGATAACTATGTATGTGATTCTAACCTTGCTGTAGTGTTGATGATGTTGTGTGGTTTTAGAGATGGCACCAGTGTTTTTATCACTGGATTTATTATGTGATGTAGGTAATCTCCCCTCCTTCAGAATGTGTTGTAGACTGGATCCAAAACACATTTTCAGATTATAATAAACTCTACCAACTGTTAGAGCGATTAGTATTTTAGCTACATTTTAGTGATTAACATTTTAGCTAAGATGTTTAAATGTTTTTTTGTCCGATTTCCCCTTTGCATTCATGTCATGGTACAGGTCTATGAGGTAAGATGAGATAAATATCTCTTTAATATAACCTTTTATATTCCTTGAATGTTTTAAAGGGATAGTTCTTAGGGTTGTAACTACTAACAGACATTGTGATGAAAGTATCATAGTAACAGATTTGTTTCTTCCACAGCTGCGGAGCTCCTTTAAACAAGCGTTCGGGAAGAAGAAGTCTCCCAAATCAGCGTCCTCTCACTCGGACATTGAAGAGATGACGGACTCTTCTCTGCCATCTTCACCCAAACTTCCCTATAGTGGCTCGACAGCTTCTTCTCCTATGATACGCAACTCCCACTCCAACTCACTGTAAGATCCTCACAATAATAATAATGATAATTTATTATTATAATAATACATTTATTTTATTCATTAATTACTCTTTGTTATTATTATTATTCTTTATAATAATAATACAATCTGTTAAGAATAGTTTTACAATGAACCCAAACTAAAACCATAATTCCTTGTTCTATTTTTATTTAATCTAGGAGTGAGTGTTACATTAAAATTAAATTAATAAAATTAATAGATATTATTATTTATTACTGTTTGTTATTATTAGTAATTGCTATTATTATTATTATTATTATTATTATTATTATTATTATTATAAATGTATTTCTTTTAATTCATGATTTATTATTTAAAAATAATGAATAATATTTTATATTATTAGGAATTAAGTTATTTGTTATAAATATCAATGTATTATTATTACTTATTTTTCCATAAAAATAATCTGTTAACAATTTTGGTTTGGGTAGCATATTTCTGGAAACTTCTCATGTCTCGTTTTGGACGGAGGAAGGATTTATAATAGACAAGCTCCATTTACAATGTGATTTAGTCTAGGACTAGATGGTGTTTTTGGAAAATACCACCCATTTTATAAACTAAAAAGTTACACACCCCCAGATTTTATGTCGCTACTGAGTAACTCTCAATGTGATGGCACTGTCGGATATAACACTTTATAAACACCCTCAGAGTTTCTCTCATGGTTGATATATGTGTATGTTCATAGTCCTCAACTGTCCTCCCTGCCTGCACACGGGCCTGTCTGGGGCTGTAGCAGCAAGAGGTCTGCCTCACTGGCACGGTAAAAGAGAATGGCACAAATCATTCCAATATTTCTCAATCTCTGATAATCAGTTCCAAGAACAGATGTTCAACCAATGACTCCTAGATTAGCCTTTCAGGATTTATTGATCTTGAGCAATGACCAATTTTAAAACACTGTGTGCCCTGATTCATAAATAATGAAGTATTGCTGCTATTTCTACGTTCACTACTCCCACGGTTCATTAATGGAAAATTCACTTTCACAGTTAATCATTTTCTGATGGTTTGTGATTTTTCCAAAACGCAAAACAATAAACTAATCGTAAATTATTGTGGTGTTTTGTTTTGTATTTTGTTTTGTTTATATATTTCTTGGTCTTTCTTGTTCTTGTTGTGTTTTGTTTTATTTTTTAATTTCTTTGTATGTTATTTTATATTTTGCGCGTGTTGTTTTTTATTTATTTTTTGTTTTGCTTTGATGTGATTTTTTTGTTTTGTTTTTCTGTTTCACTGTTGCATTTCAAAGTAGTTTTATAGTCTTGTGTATTGTCTTTTTTGTGTTTGATTTTACTTATGTGTTTTTCACAGGATTTCTGAATGTATGGACAGCGATGCTGAAACAGTCATGCAGTTGCGGAGTGAACTGCGCGATAAAGAAATGAAACTTACAGACATTCGATTGGAGGCTTTAAGCTCTGCCCACCAACTGGACCAGCTACGAGAATCCATGAACCGCATGCAAGTGAGCATCTGCTTAAACTTATTTGTTAAATGCGCTTATTCTTGCTTCTACATTCAGTATGTTTTGATGCAATGTTACTTAATTTTGTAGAGGTTTCAAAAACATAATTTTATTCTAATAGATTGAGATCGAAAGGCTGAAAGTGGAAAATGACAGATTAAAGATTGAGAGCCGGGGAAGCGGTAGCAGAGCTCCTTCTAAGATGTCCATCTCCCCTTCATCTGTGGGCCTTTCCTCTCAACTCAGCCTCACAGAATCCACCAGCTTAGGTATATGAGACTTTTCAAAGTCAAGAAATATGGTATTTTTCGAAGAAACCTAGCGTTATAAACTATTGAAATTCTCTGTTGGCTTTTAGATATGTTGCTAGAAGACAGTGGAGATGGAAGTTCCTGGAAAGAGGGACAACATGTGAAGGTTGTGGTCAGTCTGGAGAATGATCCAGAGTGGAAAGAGGTACAAGTCAAAACATTTCAGCAAAAATAACCCAGTGATCCCATCAGTGTCACTTCAAGCAGTTCTTTGTGTTGCTTTTGGCAGGAGTGTAGACCTTCTCAGTTCTTGCTGGGCTGCATTGGTGTCAGTGGAAAAACCAAATGGGACGTACTAGATGGGGTAGTCAGGCGCCTTTTTAAGGTACAAAAACTCCTTAGCTTAGAGTTTAGTGACATTTGAGCTGAAAAACGTCTTCACAACACAGTCACACGTCACGTTTCTGTCACTCCAACAGGAATATATCATCTACGTAGATCCTGTCACACAGTTGGGTTTGAACACTGACAGTGTGATGGAGTACAGCATTGGAGACATCCATCGCGCCAGTGATGTAGATACACCAGAACTCCTACCCTGCGGTTATCTTGTGGGAGAAAGTGATACCATCTCTGTCAAGTTGAAAGGTACGATTATAAGAAAACATGACACATTGACAAAAGAGGTCTCTGGCCATTTTCTCATGATCCAAACCCTCTCTCTCCCTCTACAGACTTGTTTGACAACAGTCAGGACAGTTTGGCGTTCGAGACACTCATTCCAAAGCCGGTTCTACAGCGATACATCTCTCAGCTTGAGGAGCACAGGCGAATTATCTTTTCAGGGCCCTCTGGAACAGGGAAGAGCTTTCTGGCCAGCAGACTGGCCGAGTGTATGGTCCGAAAAGAGGGAAAACAGCTGGATCATCAAGCAATCGCCACCTTCAATGTTGATAACAAAACTACTAAGGTCAGCGAAGCTACTTGAATAAATAATGGAATATGGTTTATATGCTACTCAATTTATATTGTCAACCGTAGGAGATTGTGGGAAGCTGATTTAAGTCATTTCATTTTTTGGAAACACTACAAAAAACAGGGTTTTGCTTTCAGCATGTGGTAAATTTGAAGATTCCTGTAATAAGGCACAATGTGTATTATACAGGAGCTGAAGCAGTACTTGTCAAACCTGGCAGACCAGTGTAAAAACGGTGAACCAGCTGTGGATATGCCTGTGGTACTCATACTGGATAACCTTCACCATGTCAGTTCACTGGCCGAGATTTTCAACGGCCTGCTCAACTTCAAGAACCACGAGTGGTGAGCAACACACACAACAGTCAATATCAATGAATGATTCTAACTGTGAAAATGCAGATATTTTCATGTTTCACAATATATTTCATTTATATTGAATTGTACTTTTCTCACAGTCCTTACATCATTGGAACCATGAATCAAACCCCATCACAAACTCCAAATCTGCATCTTCATCATAATTTCAGGTATAATTCCATTCAGATTACAGTGTGATGCTGTATTGTATTAGCATTATTATGTTATTATGCACTTACTATATATTAAGTGTTCTATTGGGTTGAGGTCAGGCCAATCAAGTTCCTCCACACGAAACTTGCTCATCCATGGACCTTGCTTTGTGCACTGGTGCTCAGTCATGTTGGAACAGGAAGGGGCCATCCCCAACTGTTCCCACAAAGTTGGGAGCTTGAAATTGTTCTAAATATCTTGGTATGCTGAAGCATTAAGAGTTCCTTTCATTGTAACTAAGGGGCCGGCCAAGCCCAACCCCTGAAAAACAACCCCCACACCATAATCCCCCCTCCACCAAACTTTACACTTTGCACAATGCAGTCATGCGAGTACCGTTCTCCTGGCAACTGCCAAACCCAGGCTCAGATTACCAGACAGAGAAGCGTGATTTGTCACTCCAGAGAACACGTCTCCACTGCTCTAGAGTCCAGTGCCGGCGTGGTTTACACCACTCCATTTTTGGCAGAAAGTTGGCGACTTCTGCGCACTGTGCGCCTCAGCATGGGCTGACCCCACTCTGCTATTTTACGTGGCCTACCACTTCGTGGCTGAGTTGCTGTTGTTCCCAATTGCTTCCACTTTGTTATAATACCACTTAAAGTTCGCCGTGGAATATTTAGTAGTGAGGAAATTTCTCGAATGGATTTATTGCACAGGTAGCAACCTATCACGGTACCACGCTTGAATTCACTGAGCTCCTGAGAGCGACCCATTCTCTCAAAGACATTGTCTGCATGCCTAGGTGCTTGATTTTATACATCTTTGGCCATGGAAGTGATTGGAACACCCAAATTCAATTATTTGGAGGGGTGTCCCAATACTTTTGGCAATATTATTTTTATATATATATATATATATATATATATATATATATATATATATATATATATATATATATATATATATATATATATATATACACACACATAATCAAAATAACCTTTTTCATCTTCACACACATAAAAAATAATTAAACTTTTTTCATTATAAAGCATATACAACTGGAGTTAGCTTGTTACTATATCCCAAGTCTCCACAAGAGGGCCCACATTTCTCAAAGCTTATTTAGCTTGATCTTATTATGCTTGGATAAAGGTGGAACTGGTCTTATACTCTTTCTCTTATTTCAGATGGGTTTTATGTGCCAATCATACTGAACCAGTGAAAGGTTTTCTGGGTCGATTCCTGCGGCGGAGGCTTCTAGAAACCGAGATTAGCAGTCGTGTGAGGAACGGCGAGCTAGTTAAAATTATAGAGTGGATCCCATGTGTTTGGCATCATCTCAACCGCTTTCTGGAAACACATAGTTCTTCTGATGTCACAATAGGTGAGTGAGGCCACAGCCAGTCGCAATCACCCAGATGCCAACCTGAGAATTTCTCAAATCCTTCTATGGTTTATATAATTTAAGAATGAAATAAATAAATATATAAATCAAATCACCGCAGGACCTCGGCTCTTCCTGTCCTGTCCAATGGATGTAGAAGGCTCAAGAGTGTGGTTCACTGATCTGTGGAACTACTCCATCATCCCTTACATGCTGGAGGCTGTGAGAGAAGGGCTACAGGTAAGGGAATCTTCCATGATATGTAGTATCTGTTGCAGTACTAGGAGCTAAAGCAAGCAAACGAGCACATGCCCATGTGATCTCCAGATGTATGGACGAAAGGCAGCATGGGAGGACCCTGCGAAGTGGGTGATGGAGAGCTTCCCTTGGGTGGCAAGTCCACAGCAACATGAATGGCATTCCCTTCTAAGACTTCGGCCAGAGGACGTAGGGTTCGACGGGTACAATATATCTCAGGAGGTCAGCCCAGGCAAGCAGCCTGCTCAGGGAAAATCAGAAGAAGACCCACTGGTGAGTTTTAATCTGTATTCATTCATATTAACCCAAATATCTCGGATGTATGTGGCTGTGTGTATTGATATTTTGTAATAAACAGTTCCTATCACCACAGATGAATATGTTAATGAGGCTGAAGGAGACGGCCCACTGCACAGGAACGGAGAGCTACGATAGTGATTCCACCAGCAACAGTCACCAAGATGACATGCTGGACTCTTCACTAGAATCTACACTGTGAAAACACTTTAAAATGTTAAATTACGAAATGGAGACTTTGTAATATCACATCCGGCTTTTCTATGAAACTACAGGGTGCTGGTAACCTGCAAAACAGGGTGCTGGAAACCCTGAAAATCCCCATTGCACAGTAAGACACTAATCAGCAACTGAAATGTAAGAAAAAAACATGCTCAAGAGCTTCAGAGAGCGTCATTTCCCCAAACGGACTGTAGATGGCGGTATAAGTCTGTTCAATAAGGAGAACAACCTAGTTCAAATTCAACACTGTTGCCAAGTCATGTTTATTTTCATATAATACTTTCTAATGGGATCTCATGTTGCCTGACTTAAATGCACTAGTGAACTTCTTTGGTGCTGAACTTGATAACAATGCCTTACAACTTTTGTGTAATAAGTTGAAATGGGCTAGCTTATGTCTTGATTTCTAACTTTCTACAAATACAAATAATGCAAGGACATTATTGCCTTCAAATGGTGCACTATATCTGTGAGACCTAACAGAGAAATATAGTGTAATGTGAGCTATATTGTGGTTGCTTTTTGGCAACAAAAGAGTGTTTTGGTAACTTGTTCTTATCATAAAGAGATGTTTGGAAAAGTATTGAAAATATCAAAGTGAATACTGTAAATTATGTGCCAGGAGAATATTTTGTGCCTCTTAATGTAGTACAATAATCTCTATGCAATATTGTTATATTCAAAGAATATTTAACTTCCTCATGGCAGAATCTCTTTAGTCAACTACTGAACTTGGTTCTGATGACAAAAAGTTCTATCAAACAATCTAAATAAACAAAACATCCATCACAGACATCCATCAAGAGACGGTGGTATTATACAAAGAAACCCTGTTAATGTTAGGAAGACTTACAATGAAGCCAAAACAGACCTCACTTTTATAAATTATTCCCAGCCTCTTTCCAAATAATTGAGGAAAACTGAATAAAATGCGAGTCCTTTTTGTTCAGTCTAAGAGTATGTTTTTCTAAAATACTTTAGAAACTTCTATTGTGTGCATCATTGAGGTCTGTGCGCACTGAAGATCTTGGGGGGGTAGTTATACTTACATTTGAAAAGGTCTGGCACATGGGTCTGTGTGATGTGCTTTAGTCTGAATCGAGGGCTAGCGTGTCTAGTGGCCCCCTCAGCAGTATTAATGTGGCAAACATTAGCATGAGGTCCAAATGGATTACTGGGAAATGCTTTATTTAAAAGATTGCATTTTGTTCACTTAGAAAATGTAGGGTTTTTTGCCCCCTCAAAATGTAATTTTCTGGAAAAAAAAACTTTTTAATAGACCTTATACAGTATTTCTTTCCTTTTGGTGTTTTTCGGTGTTCTATCCCGCCAAATAATCTTGCTATGCTTCAAGTACTGCCAAGATTTTTTTCCCCCACTTTAAACACATCTACATGTGAAAACATTTGTGTGAATATAGCCATTTGAAAGTTTAAATGAAAATAATAAGAGGCAAATAGTGTCTAATTTTACATAAATGGCAGGTCTTTAAAAAAAAATAAGACTTGAGTTTGATTTTATTTGTGTATATTTTCAGTTGTACTATATTATTGTAAATATTTCCCTTGTATTTTGTTTGTTGGTGTAGTCTTTAAGAGAAATGGTTTTAAAATTGTTCATTTAATTATCTTTTTCAGTCTAGTGATCGCATGTGATCCTTTTTGGAATAAATGTGATCATTTTCCTGTTCAAATATCAGTTTCTGTCAGTTATTCAGTGGCAAGCTTTCAACAGTCGCTGTCTCAACAGAAGTTGAGAAAGGAGTAAACAAGTTGTCAAATTGATTCATTTATTTTATTGGAAGTCCATGTACTGGGAAATGTGATCCATTTTGTCTTATCACTTCTTTTTAATTTAAGGAGTTTGTTGAAACAGACTGCCTCCAGACACTTACAAATATTGTTTGTAAATTAAGAAAAAAATTATCTTTTCAATTTATGCAAAAATCTCATTATTAGGCCTATATGTATGGCCATGTAAATAACATAAAATGTTAATTTCAAGGCAGACAAACACAGAAAGGAAATGAAATTTTGGTATTTTGCTTTGGATTTTTAATTTGTAAAAATATTTTTTTCCCCCACATGTATGCCTATATACATTTTTACAAAAACAGTATACAAAATAATATAAGATTTTTAAGTTAGAAATGTGCCATCTACGTATTTAAGATTATAGACAAGTATCCCAAATCATTAAGAAAGATTATAACAATCTTAGCATAAAAATTCCATACAAAATATTCATACAAAACACTATACAAGCTGCCAAAAACGCAGCGGTTACAACATTCTCTCTTCAACTGAAAGCTTTCCAATGAAGTTCACACAGCCACCGTGTCAAACAAGACAACATTTCTGACAGTTTTTCTCCGGTTTTGTGCATAAACATAACTCATTGGAAATGACATAGTCTGTTTAATGATTATGACACGGTTATTTCCTCGTCCTCTGATTCTGAGAAGTCTGAGTGCTTGCTTGAAATGGAAGGCGACTGGAAATGTAAATCTGTGTTGAGCTCGTGACAGATAGGCGCGCGCGGGCTTTCTCTCAGACCCGCGTCGTTTTCGAACTTTTTTCCAACGTCGCTCAGGTCAGGATTGGGGTTCATTTTCGTCGGTAATGTCTGTTCCCTGCAGCCTCCCGACGACAGAAGCTCTCTTTCTTTGGAATTGCGCCATTTCATTCTTCGGTTTTGGAACCAAATTTTTACCTGACAACAAAGAGTTAGCACAACATGAGCCACTATTTTACCTCAGACATCCACAAAGGTATGACACAAACATATTGGACAGCTTTGGCTTACCTGAGAGTCTTTGAGGCCAAGTTTCGACGCCAATTTCTTTCTGTCTGGTTTGCTGATGTACTTCTGTTTCTGAAACATCTTTTCCAGTGCTTTCCGCTGCACGTCGGAGAACACTGCCCGTCGAAGCATTCCTCTCCTTGGCTTCCCTCGAGCTGTGAGTGGCCAAGCGAAAGTACCGGGAATGGGCACTGCTGAGGAAGAGGCTATAAGTAAAAAGAAACCAAACTGAGCTTATTTTAAAAGTCGACCGTATCAACGCTTCCCTCAAAATAAGCAAATATTGGGCTTTTCTAAAAACAGGAAGTATTCATTGGGTGTGGAATGAACGTTGGGCTTTAATGTTTTTTTAAACCAGCCCGTTTGAGTGATACGGAACGAGGAAGCTAATTAGCACATTGCTTGGTTCCCAAAAGCATTGGTATGGTAACAAGGGCGAGCAGTCATTCAGAGCGCTCCAGTGAAAGATAGAGGTGCTAATGAAGCGTGGACGGTAATTGTGTAGTAATGAACTGACTGAAAAAGGCTTAGGACAGGCCACTAAAGCCATATATTACGGCCACAAAAGAGATTTACACTTAAAAACTAAACACAACGGCATGCCAGGGACATTTTGAGAATACTGATGGCGGGGGACTATGTTTGCCCCCAAATATTTTCATTAAATGGACACGAAAAGCCATTCATACTGCTCAAGTTGTTTTGTTGACGTATTCACACCGCGGTGAAAAGAATCAGTCTATTATCGTCGGTCTGAATGAGTGCACGATCCACAAGGCTATTTGTAGCCCTCATTCACTGGAGTGATGGACATGAAGCTTAACGCAAAATAGACCCACTTTTATTGGGTTTCTCTGAGGTATACCTAATAGATTTAGCGATGAACAACATACACACATACAGTTGTTGCAATCATTAAATTGTTTAGAGTAAATTCAGTCCATTTACAGTGCTACTACTTGAAAACACAGTAGTCTAATTAAGACTACACCCTGTTAAGCCATTTCCATGCTGCTACATGAGACCAAAACGTATGCTGGGTCATCCCGTGAAGACTCCCCACACGCTATGTGGTCTTGTGAGAATATTGAAACACTGAATGGAAGCTAATAGGGGAATTAGTCCATGACTGGTAAATGCCTATCAGCAGCATGCTCAAGTCAACGACGGGTCTGTGTGTGGCTGCCCAGAGGGAGCTGACCAATTGGTCATGGTGCTGAAAGCATTGTTGCCAATCAGTAACTAAGTACACTGGCTCGGTGGGAAAAGGCAACGATGAAGAGAAGCCAACAGTTTGCTTGTGAGAGTGGACCCGCCTTAAATTGGGACCATGACAATTCCGGCTAATTTGTGGATTAGGGGAAGCGGTGCAAAATGTCAGCAGTCACTGCGTTTGCTAAATAGGGCATCAAATTAGCGAGACTGATTCCACAATGTCCTACAAATTCCAGCATTGGATGCAGATTCTGAAAGCCCATCAGTTTGACCGAATTAAGAAGTGACACAGCGATTTTTTTTTAATGAATAGTGTAGTTGACCCACCTGGGAAATATGATGCTCTGATGAATGGGTGGAATGAGCCGTCAAAACATGGGAACGGGAATGTTTTCGCAGTCATCCCATGCACTGAAGGTGGTGGTGAAACTATGACACAAAATAAAGCGAACATCAATTAAATGAAGTGCAGTTGAATGTGACAAAAAAGTAGGCAAAATGATGACTGTCATCGCAAATTTCTAACAAAAATAGGCCTATTTAAGAAATTAGTCAATTACGTTAAGTTATAAACATAGGAGAAACCTACCGTTTCGTGTGGTTGACCCGAGAATCGCATTGACTCCAAACTTCAAGTAATTTGGATCGTTGGAAATTGATGTTTGTGGAGAGCTTGATCTTTTTGGCAAAGACGTAGACATGGCGATATGGACAGCGGAGGAGTTGTTCAGAGTTGTGGCTCCTGTGGCCGGAGGAGATGCACATGGGGACGGGATGCTCCTGTGCATGAAGGTGGCAGGTCTGCTGATCCGCAACAGGTCCTCCACCAGGAAACTCGAGTGCGCTGCGAACGCCGAATGTAAAGTGGGAGGCAAGGAAAGAGCCGCCGAGGGCCGCAGAAAGTTCGGATACATAGCAGGTGGCGCAATAACACTTGGCAACATCATTGCACCGTTTTTTTTTTTTTTTTAAAGAAAATGACAGCGAGGAATTCACGTGCTACTGCTCTCACTGCAGAGACTTGCGTAGATTAGAGTCCAAGAAAGAAGAATGAAGGAGCTCTTGTCCGTCTCTCTCACTTCCAGGGGTTTTATAGTGGACCGCTGGAGAAGCCTTTTCATGGGTGACAGCTCTAACAATGAAGTTCAGCCAAATTCTCCACGTGAGTTCCGTTTACTCTAGAGGCGGCGCGCCCTGATTGGACAGAAGAAATTCGGATTGGATTAGACACCACAAGCAAACCACAGACAACGGCCTTTTACGAGTAAAAATAAGGCTCTCAATAGTTAGTCATAGTAATCAAAGTCATGCTGTTACAAAGATTGCAAAAAAAACAAAACAAAACTTTTCTTCTTTGCCTATAAACGCAATGAAATGTTTATTTTAGGTATTCTACATCTTGAGACAAATTATAAATTAAAGGAAACTCAGGCTCTGGGGGAAAAAAACAGTAACAGAACAAAAAAAAACTTTTAACAATCAGTTTAACTGAATACTTCGAAGTAAAATAGTGCTACAACCTGTTAAGTCTTATTCAAACTTCAATTTAGTGCCTTTTTTCATATTAAAAAAGAAAATGTGATAACTCAAATAGGAATGACAAAAAAGTTAAAGTTGGTGTATGATCATAAAACAACCTTTAAAATGTAGTTTTGGGCGTAATTTAAACTTCATTGTTTGTACAATAAGTAAATAATACAAACCACGTATATTGCCATCTTTTCAGATAGATCCTGAATAACAAAACTAGACAACATTACTTTCACCCATAGTTGACTGGGCTTCATAGGTCACACACATTTTCTTCCATTGAGTTGAGAGTAAAAAAAGAGTAATTTTATTGTGAGATGAGCTGGGTCAGAGAACATGTTGCGCCACACGTGGATAAGGTTTAATGTGCTATGGTAAAGCACAACCTTTCAAGTTTTGCTGCTGAACCGCGGGGGGAAATGGCCAACGCCTACCGATAAAATATATTATAAAACGAGAAAAGGTGCGAACAAAAGGATTTCTCCTAGGAGGCTTTTATTGGGACAGACGCTCTCTTCTGTCAGATGCACCAAAAGAGGTGAATCCCGAGGCCTGTGGGCTAAGACCTGTGACTAATGGCGTTTGACCGCTTCTCTGTCAGGATTTGTCCCACTAACCATTCATTTTCTTGCAGCTACCTTCACATTTATCTCCGCGGAGTCAACTCGTGCGCTTTGATTTGGACAGGGAAAAAAGACGAGGGGAAGATATAGTCCGCGTGAGTCCGAGCGATGACACGTCGAGTAAATCTCCATGAAATTATGCGCCAGGCGTTGCTCTTTCGCACAAATGGATTGTAATACTGGGTCTTTAGAAAATATTTCAGATTTTTTTCAAACGGGATCAGCTCGACAGCCCTCTTAGCCCATCTTAAGAAGTCTTAGCAACCATCTTCGTAAAAGAAGAGAGGTCTTTGTGAGGGAGCATCGCTGTGTGTGTAGAGTGGCATAGCGCAAGCAATTTTGGGACAAATGTAATTCCCCACATTACGGCCCAGTATCCCTGGCTTTGCAAGTTTTCTATTGATGTTTTCATGTTGGCAAACATAAACCCTGAATGTATAATAGTTGTCTCTTTATTATATTAATTACTATCATTTTCAATCTATCAATCACTTGAATCACATTGACATTTTCTTAACTAAATGCTATTTTGTTGACAGCCTTTTCTGCTGCTTAAACAAGTAGCCTATTAAAATCTATCAACACGCAAATAACAGGACCATGAGTGATTAGCATGTAATTATTCCTATTTTTGACCAAATAATAGCCTGCGACCGTTAGATTTGCATCAGTTGTTTTTAGCACCGCCCTGGGCAGTCGTATTAAGACACCTCATCACCTTCAGAAAACCCAAGAGGACTTCTGCACGTTCAAAGCACTTTATTCTTTTTCTTGCACTTGAAAATCCCTCTATTGTACCTATCAAGCAGATGGTTTGCAGGAAATATAGCTTAGCCTCGGTGACCGAAACTAATTTCTGCTTGCTTTCCAAGCCATGGCACGATTGTTTTCTCTTTACCAAATAGAGGGAGTGCAGCTGGTCGGGCGCTGAATTAAACCCATTAAAGACACATTTCTAAGATATTATATCCACATAAATGTGCCTTCCCTCCTCCATGCACACATTGACGCGCGCGCTTTTGCATAATGGCTCGCTGAGATCATACATTTCTCCTTGCATTTCGTGAGCAGCTCAACAGCATCAATCGAAAATTATTTGGTTTCATTTTATTATCAGAATTCTTTATTATTGGACTATTAGTAACTTAGTGAAATGGCAATGCAATGATTACAAGACTTTTAAAAATGTCATTATTATTAACACAAAACGAATGTATAAAAAATAGGCCTATATGTTGCTGTTATACTGTTATAGACGTTCGCAGTCAAATTTAAATTGTGTTATTTTATTGGTGGAAATAAACGGAAATGTATCTAGTTTGGTATAGCCTATTAATATTATATAGGCCTATGCTAATTAAATCGAGGACAGTTAGGAACGGTAGGCTAAGTCACAACTATTTATTGTAAATGTAGTTTTTACAGAGTAATAATAGCCTGTTGCAAATTATTTTTTAATATCATTGATTATTATTTTTACACCAAATTTTAACGCTGCATTTGAGTCTGGTTTTAACACCTTAATCCGTCCCTTCGCTTCGTGCAAGCCCCTTTAAGACTGGCCCAGCATCTGTTTCTCGATCCGAGGCCGGCAGAACACTGAGGAGATTAACCAAGAGCCAAAATACAGAAAAGCATTGACAAGCATTAAATTCATATTAACTCTGCATTAAACATAACGCCGCAGCCAACACAAGCCTCAGCACAAAGCGTTTTGATTTGCGTCAGACACCTGTTCTGTCGGACCGCCTTAGCGCAACATGTCTCTGCAGCCTCAGATCCGCAACAGGAGAACTTTTGTCCATTCACTTGAAGGACATTGTTAAGTCTTGGGCTTAATTTGGGTTCGAAGCATGTTTTGGGTTAAATAATTATTAATTCTATACCATTTCAACCAAGGGCGTATATAATTTACCTAGAGACGCTTTAGGAACAGCTCTAACAATGAAGTTCAGTCAAATTCTCCATGTGAGTTGGAGACGCTATAGGAACATGTCTCCACCAATATTCAGCGACTACTGAATTGTCTATAATTTTGATCAAACAATTAAAATATTGTTGTAATGTTGGCCGCATATGAAATTGGTCATCACCTGAGAAATTAAAGTAGCCTAAATTAACTGCTCTTTCAAGGACGTCCACTTATTGGACGGATTATGCTAAAAAAAATTAAAAAAGAGTTTAAATACGCGTGCACAGTTCAGTTGAATTAAGAGGTTTTTAACGTTAACATAATGTTGTTAAACAACATACGAAGCAAATGGTTTGCTCAAATATCCACAACTTTAAAAACAACACTGAAATGAGAGCGTGCGGTTTATGTCGATACGATGCGCGTGAAGCTTGTGTTCGTTACTACAGCAACAGTAAACTCCCAGAAGCGTTTCTTTCTGAATCATCTTTGGTTCGTTAAAAAGATGTGCTACAGCGTCAATAAGAGCGCTCTGACCCCCTAAAAACACTGTCTAATTCGCCCCCAGCGGGAAGTGCTCTATACATACATTATGTATAGGCTACTCTGATGCTGATATGTTGACGATATGGACAGTAAGTTAAAGTGAAGCGTCTGTTGAACTGCGTCCTTGTCGTCATTACTTAGCCCACCTTTAAGTCTTTAGCTACACAGAACTGATTCACTGAACTCAATATAAACTAAAAACCCAATGTGACTCCCTAAATAATGTTACATTCTTGTTTAGACAGGTCTACATCATGAAATACAAAAGCTATACATGGTAATGTTGGTAATAATGTTATAATTAGTTTTGACTGGGTTGGCACCATATAAATAAAATGCTTTAGATGACATGAAAATTCAATTGCGAAAAAGTTTGGCTTTCTATAAGCAGGATTAACAATTTGAATGTGAGCACTAGGAAACTTTAAGAGCAGAAACCTTCATGCTCTTAAAGATATTACCATCTAAAATACCTGAAGTGTATAAATTACTATAAGAAAACTTACAATGCTACACCAAATCCAAAATTACTAATATATATAAAATAACTGATATACAATAAATTTAAAACTTTTACACCTTTGTTTAAAGGAAAGAAAATGATTTTTAATTTCAGAACAAATCTTTACAAATTGTTTGCATTAAATGCTTTTACACAAGCATGATGAAAATAATGTGTGGGTTTGTGATGGTTGATTTGCTTGGACAATTCTGGAACCAAATTAAAAATCTATTATTTTTTCATGGATAATATATTTATCACCATCCTCTGTTCTCTTAAAGATAAGACTTTATTTAAATACATTACAAGACAAAATCTATCAATGTAATTGACCGTGCATTTAAAAGAAAACAGCAAGCTTTTGAGATGAAAAAAAAATCTCAGAATCTGTTCATTAGGTTTAAATCGGTCATGGGAGCTCAGGCTATCAATGTAGCAAATGTATTTTCTTCTCATTTTAATCTCATAAAGTTTCACAGTTACGGCAAATCTCTTCAAGAGTCCTCAGCACCTGGCAGGTTTTTTTAAATAAAGCTTGTAAATGGCCCTAGTTAAATGGTGTTTCTGGTGAAGCCCAAGCGTTGCTATGCAGCCTGAAAAAAGGAACAATCCTCGTGGTTGTCAAGATCACTTTAAATTAAGGGCTTGTTGCTAACAAGCAATCAATGCTGCAAATAAAATGACCCTTGGTCATGCTAACCTGTGCCATTTTTCTTGCTGATGCATGCTCATAATAGTTAAAGCCACTAAATGAGCTTAAAATGGGACAAAAAAAATTCAGTGCTTGGAGGGAGGACTCCCTATTTAACGCTAAACGCTTGTATAGGGTGGTGTTGAGAGTTTGAGCCCATCAGCACAATCTTTAGCTTTGTTTTAGAACTGAACTCAGAGAGCAGGGGAGAGAACCTTGTCGAAAGGGTCCTATTGAGTACGCCTGATAAGTTGAACATGGGGCAAAGCAGACGTAGCCGAGGCGCTTGTGTACTGAGGAGGAGCCGGGGTTGTTCGCTGGCCACTTGAATGGGGGACGCCAGCGCCCGTTGGCTGGCTCGTATTGATGTGGTTTAGCCGAGTAATCGGATTGAAAGTGAGCCACGGTATTTGTGTCAGTTCACATTTCGTCAAATGCATAATATGCATGGCCTTGGCGTGGGGATTCTGTATTGAGACTTTGGCTTGCAATTCAGCGTTATGAAAAGGCAAAGCCTCATTTAATTCAAATATAACTCTCACTCAACCATTTACAGATTGCTATATTTGCATAATAGCAAAGAACTTTTGCCTTTTCAATGCCTGGCTGTGTGTGTGTGTGTGTGTGTGGGTCCTTTTCCTGCTCTTCTCCCTGGCCAGGCCTTAAAAGGGGGGAAATGTACGCTAATGTGCGAAATAAACGTGTACATTGTGAAGGAGTGGGTTTTCTCACAGGGATAAGCAAACAGGGGTATGGGTGAGAAGAAGTTAGACTATGACATTTAGCTTTTTTCCCACTGCTGGAGCAATATGTCGAGTCGGACAACAAAGCGAATGTGCTACAGTGGTGTAATTCGCCTTAAATGACGTGCACTCTCACACGGTGGTGATTTTGAATGGAATTTCGTTGTAGACTTTTTTTTACGTTTCAGGTTTTTTAATCTCTCTTTTGTTGAGCCCTCATTTGAACTGTAATTACATATTCTTTGGATTACATTTGAATTTTTTTATAAAACAAAATTGTAATAATCACTTTAAAAAAATCCCCTTCTTTTTATGAACGACCACACTCTTAAAAATAGAACCAAAAGCAACCAGTTTTGGTTCCACAAAAAACTTTTGGTAACGCTTTATTTTAGGCTTCAATTCTCACTTTTAACTAGTTTCTTATTAGATTGCAAATTACTAGGTTATTGGCTGTTTATTAGTACTTATAAAGCACATATTAAGGCCTTATTCTGATTCTTATTCTGCCTTATTCTCCATCCCTTAAACTTAAACGCCGCAAAAACTACCTACTAACTATCAATAAGAAGTAAATTAGGAGTTTATTGAGGCAAAAGTCATAGTTAATAGTGAATATGTGTTCCCCATACTAAAGTGTTATCCTCTTTAAATAACCCAGAAACCAACATGCTTATGAAATCGTTCTCAAAAAGTTGCTCCAAAGAACCACTGAAGAACCTTTATTTTGTGTAGTACGTACAGGTATCGCTAAAAGGTAAAGAAATCGTATAAATACTGGATGATGCTAAAGTAAACGCGCAGATTTCAATCCTCAATCCTTCTAAGGTCTAAAGACAGATGGGACAAAGAAGTCTTGAGGAAAACATACAAGTTACTGGATCATAGTGCTTTAAAAACCAACCCTGAGTTTAAATATTCATCATGAACTAGACACCACTTTGACTGGTGTAAGAATGATTCCCCATCCTCATTCTTGGATAAAGCCAGACCTTTGAACCGCTCTCCATTTTCTAGAACATGGCATAATCCATGTCCTAGACTTTCATGTGTTCACCACCCTCAACTTCCAAAAACAGATGCAACGGTATTCCTTCTTCCTTCGGAGAGCGAAGGGTGGGAGAGGTGGTGTTAATATCAGCATGTCGGACCTGAGATTAATCCTAATCTCCTCTCTGTGTGCTGCAGGCCGTGGGGTTGAAAGGCATGGGGAAGTACCAGTGGGGGTTCTCTGGCCTGGGATCTCCTGCCCAGAGCAGATAATGCCAGTGGCGGAGCCTGCTGGTCCTATGGAATCCAGCCGGAATCCCCACTGCTCTATGCTTTCAGTGCACACTTCCTGAAGAGGTGCGCAATATTGGCCTCCCACCTCTCGGGCCCAAAGAAAGCTCAGACTAACAAGCTTTCGGTACCCCAAAAGCCGTGTTTCTGGCACACATCAAAGTTAAAGCCACTTCTTCAGAAAGTGCGGAGATGTGTGCAGGACAGATGAATGTTAATCTCCACAAGAAATAATTCCTTATGGAGAGAGAATGTGGCAGCAACAGGTGTGTACTTGACTCAAATCACTCCCGTAGCTGGATCCTGGTTAAGTGTACAAGAGGAAATGATATTACAGAACTGGTTTTGTAGAATCAGTCTTTAAAGATGTCTACAGTGAGAAATTCCCTGGATGTCCTTGTGTATACTATCGACTTCTCTTTAATCTCTCCCTCCAAATGTGGTAAATATCTAAGTCTATTTCCGCCTTAAAGAAAACGAGGTACTTGCGAGTTGCGACTTTTTTCTTATAATTCTGGCTTTTATATCTCACAAGGTGACTTTGTCTTCCAATTGTGACTTTTGACTTCCAGTTGGGACTTTGTAACTCTCAATTGCAACTTTGTTTGTCATAACAGTGACTTTTTTCTCGTAATATCAATTGCGACATCGCAATTTGACTTTTTATAGAACGACTTTACATCTTCCAATTGAGCGACTTCAATATTATCTCAGTGTAAATGTTTATTTTGCAATTGTGCAATTTTCTCATTGCAACTTCATATCTTAAAATATGACTTTATATCTAGCAATAGCAATTGTGACTTTATGTCTTCCAAGTTTGACTTTATAGTTCCCAGTAACTTAGTGTCTAATAATTGCATCGTTATATCTCATAATGTGATGTTATATTTTGCAGTTTGACTTCTTAACTCCAAATAGCAATTGTAATTTATCATAGCATTGACTTTTTATCTCACTGTGTGACTTTAGTTCTTATTTTAAACTTTATCTCACAATTACCTTTTGTAATTGAGGCGGAAACAAGATTCCATAGGTGAAAGAAGACAGAAGCCAAGAGAAGCACAATGCTTTAAAAGTGGAGGTAGAGAAAGAAAAGAACAGGAAAAAAGGCCAAAGAGGGACCTCAATTCTTCTTTTCTGAGGGGACTTCATAAAGTGAACAGCCACTCCGGACTCAGTGTTATTTTCTGCTGTCCACTGATGGTCAAGACTGATGGCTGTAAGGATCTATACATTCCTGCGAGACCTTTGACCCCCTATACATTCAAAAGACCCTCTTTTAAGACTGGCACTTATTCAAGCCCCTGGAAGTGCATTGCTGAAAATGAGGTCAAATCAACCAAAAAGGCCACAGGAAAAGTATAAAACTGTAAATTGGCTACAGTATAATGTGGAATAACTGAGCAGTAGTAATGCTCACAAGACAAATTTATTGTCTTTCTTTTCCTTAAAGAAGGAGCGCTGGAGGCCTCTCCTCAAGCTTTGCACAAAAACCCATCCATGAGTAAAGAGGCCGGCTGAACACTTGGCCTGCCCAGCTGCCTTGAAGTGAATGGGGTTTCTTTTTGAGGCCATTCAATGCTTTCTGTCTCTCTGCATACAATGTAGGTGTTACTGCTTAGAGAGAGAGTGAGAGAGAGAGTCAGGAAAATAGTCACTTGAGAACTGAGGCTGTTCTTCATTCTCAGTCAGTCATGAAATCATTCCTTCTTCAGATGAGGAGGGGTCCCACTCACAAAGGGCCAGGGGACTCTCAATGGCCGTCCTAACATTTTTATGGGACCCTTTCTTATCCAGATAATAAATCTGATTTTGAATAAAACATAGATCCTCCTGTATATTTTTATATGCTGAGGACAGCCATTAAGCCGATAACTTGTAATTGAGGAAATGCGTATTCATCAGCAAACTCAAGGATGGTAATAATCATACACACCCTTTTTTTGTGCCTTCATATTAAAAGATTTGTCATTTTGTTCTTTTTTGGATTTTATTTTGGAATTTTATTGACTATGTTTCCCTTTTTCCTTATCATTCTCAAGACTAGGGACAAAAGGGACTCTTTCAGCGTATAACCCTTGCTGGGTCAAAGCGAAATCTAAAGACTATTAGGGCCACAGTGAGAACAAAAGGATCAGTGGGGGGAGTTGTGAAAATGGAAGCCCGCCATTCTCCTGCAGTCGAACGGGATGCGGAGTTCGAAAGTTTCGTTTCTGATTTTGCCGTTTTCATGGAGGTCGAGAGCTTGAATGGGAGTCTGCTGGATGTCTACCGCTGCACAGGGGACTTTTATTCTCCGCAGCATTTCAGGCCGCAGTTTGACTTGCTCTCAAAAGGGTGGCATGCTGGAGACCTCGACCGGAGGTGGCGAATGGTGCAGGCACGCGAGCTCGTCCTCTGGCAGGGGGTTACTAATCAACACCCCAAGTTGACTGTCGGACCCGACTTCAAGAGGCTGCCTCTAAGAGGCCAGAAAGTCTCTTCCCCTCCCCACTGATGTTTTGAGTCGGTACGGAGAGACTTTTTGTGCAGCTGTCTGTGATGCCGAGCTCAGGCCATCAGTAAAGACATGTCTATGTTAGACAGACACTCTGTTAGAAGACAAGAAGAGCATGTTATTTGCAACATCAGAGAAACGCAACATGAAGTTTGATGGTACCAAGTTATAGCATTACTGTAGATATACTGACATACCTTAATTTCATTCCCAATATCATCAGGGTTTTTTTTTTACATGTCCTGTAATGAACATGTTTTCAATTTCTAAATTAAATCTTGAATTAATATATGTCTAGGTGGTATAACTGTCTGAGACTGTAGAAAAAAAAGTCTAATTAAAATAAAAAAAGTCTAATTAAAATTATTTTAAAAAGTCAGGCTATAATTAATATTATAGCTGCAATATATGTTAAATATATGACATTTATTTAAAATGTATAGACCAATTTTGTCTGCCAAATTAAAGTCAGCATGCTGCCACCAACACACAGTAAGCCATTTTGTTGTTGTGCCAAAGACATAAAAAAAATAACCCATTTAAAGGAGATTTAAAAAAACGACTCAAAATTTCATATTGAAAACAAAAAAAAAGTACCATAAAAATATGTTAAAAATGTTTCAAAATAATGATTGCTTACACATATGTATTCAAAGTGAACATAAAATATTATAATACTTAATACTTTACATGATAGTTACACCATGATAATTAAGTCATAAAATCTGTTATAGAAAATTGTGGGGTTTTTTTGTGTGTTGTATTTTATTTTATGAAATCAACATGAATACATTGAATACATTTCTAAGAACTTCTTAGATTATATCATTCATTGTATATGATCATATTACTATATATCCTTTTCCAAGTAACAGATCTGAAACAAAAGTACAGACAACAAATTAGACAAAAAACAAACAGTCCTCTTTAGAAAGCAATCACTTGCATGTTTTGCTCTCAGTTTGAGAGCCGTGTCATGTTCACCATACCTTCTCTAAGATTATAACACACGCTCAACCTGTCTTCCTTTCAGTGAGGGCCCCAAATCAGATTTCTCAAGGGTTGCCGTCACACACACATGCACACACAGAGAGATAAAAAGCAAAGAGGAACTTGTGGCTATTCCCAAGCAATGCCTGCTCTCCGCATATTAGCCCCTGTTGAAAAGGGGTCTCTGCAAATGAAAGCGTTCACTGGTCATTCATCTCCCATTGGCTGTTACTGGTTTGCCAAAATGTGCCATATCTGTAACACTTGAAGAAGTCCAAAGGTTAGGCGAGAGTGAAAGCCGGCACTTGATGCGCTCAGTGTCTTGGTGGTTATGGTGTTTGCTCCCTCTTTGTGGTTTCCCAGCAGGACGCCTGTTGTCCGGTCACATTCACGTGCCGTCGCCACACACTGGAGGCCTTCACCTGTTAGAGAGCCACCAGACTTTTAACACCAGAATATCTGCCTTTGTGCTTCGCCTGCTCTGGCCCTTTCACCCGAACAGACTGTAATTTCATCCATTTTTCATGGCTTTAGTTCCCATGAATGCCTTACATTTCCATGTCTAAACATCAACAATGAGGAAATTTCATGGACCGTACAGAGAAGATACTGCTGCTTGCAGCTTTAAAAACTTTGAAAAGTCATATCTTGTTTAAAAAAAAAAGGTTTTGGGTGTAAATACAAATAGTGATTATTATCAGCCTTAAAGGAATATTCGGGTGTTAATACAAGTTAGGCATTTGTGGATTTGCCACTGAAAAAAAAAATCTGGGTTACAATGAGACACTTACAATGGAAGTGAATGGATCCAAAAACATTACAATACTCACCATTTCAATTGTATATCCACAAGACCTACACAATATGCAATTTATCATGATGTAAGTGTGATAAAAATCCCTTACTAACCTTTTCTGTGTGAAGTTATATCCAATTTTATAACTTTGTTAACGTCATAAACACTAAAACTCTTAAAATTACTAAACATGATTCAAACCGCTTTACAGCTTAAATAATATACACGACTGGTCAAACGGTTCAAAACATTAAGAAAGGTTTTTTTTATGTTTTTGAAAGTAGTCTCTTAATCTCACCAAGGCTGCATTTATTTGATCAAAAATACAGTAAAAACAGTAATACTGTGAAATATTATTACAATTTACATTAACTAGCCTTGGTGAGATTAAGAGACTACTTTCAAAAACATTAAAAAACATTAATGTTTCCAAACTTTTGACCAGTAGTGTACATGTTAATGGATAATAATAATTTAGGAGCTTTTATAAAATAAGCTTCACATTTCTGCTTTTAAATCCCCCATAAATTGGCCTCATTCACTTTCATCATCACTGTAACCTCCATTGTTGCATTTTTAAAGAAAATAAGATTATTTTGTGTGGTGGTTAATATTATGCCACAAATGCAGTCAACTTGAGTTGAACCTGGAATATTAATTTTACTTTTTCGGCCTTTCCATTGATTTAGGACATTGGAAATCAGCAAAACACGCCATCTTTTCAATGTTTTTTTTTTTTTTTTTCTCACTCCAAATCAAACTGTTCCATGTCATGCATTCAACTTTTAGGATTATGTTCAAACAAAAATATGCTATAGTTTTCAGGCTTCAGTCAAGCAGTACTTTTATCAGCTTCAAGATAATTACTTTCATCCTAAAGAGGCTGTCTGTCTTTGTTAACTACTCCTTCTCTGAGAGCAGATCTGGGCATCAAGTGGCCGAATCTGTTGGATGGGACGCCCTTCACAAAAGTGTATCGAGCGGTACAGACAGACGGCATTACCCCCTCCTAACGGTATGCTTTTGCATTTGAATGCATCTGCGAGCTCCTTCTCTGGCAGAGGGCCGCGCCACTAACATCTCTAATCCTTAAAATATTGTCAGAGCCCATGAATGCTGGCAATCCGGGCATATGTGTAATTATTCTGTAATTCCCCCACAAATGTGATTTCTCTTGCGTGCGTTCAGGTCGTTACCCCCCACTCTTTTGTCATCCAAATAATTGTTTCTCTTTTTTTAGGGATAAATCTGGGAATGGAAAGGGTGGCTCAATAGACATGAGCATGAGCAAATCTCATATGAGCATGCAATTTACATACTGATGGTTTCTCCCATCTCTTGATTTGAACAAAAGGGGCAGTTTGAAAAGATGAGTGAAAATGAGGATGAATTCAGGGGCGTCGTCTCAGAGAGAACAGTATTCTTAATAGACATTGAGCCAAGTTACGTCCAAAGACTTGGCCACAAGACTATTAGACTGTTTTTAGAGAAACTGTTGTTTTGAGAAGAAATGTAAACTCTTCAAGTAACATGCAATATTAAGCAGGATTCTGGTTGAAACAAGTGAGATCATGATCAAATAATGATATAGTACTAATAATTATATAAATATATACAAAATCAGCATTTAGAATGATTTCATCATGTGACACTAAAGACTGAAGCTGCTGGAAGTTCAGCTTTGCATCACAGTAGATTTTAAAATAGAAAAAAAAGGTATTTTAAACTGATATTTCACAATTATTGTTTTTTCTGTATTTTGATCAAATAAATGCAGCATAAGAGACTTCTTTCAAAAACATGAAAACATCGTAATTATTCCAAAATTTGGACCGGCAGTGTACTGAATACAAACATATCAACCGGTATCAGAAATGTCTTTAATATCTTAATTATTTCTCAGAGACAACAATGCAATTAAATTAGGAGTAAATCAAATAAAAAAATAAGCAAAATAAATCTTAGGTCTCTTGTTGTTTCTCAGGATTTTCTCCTGAGAAATATTCCCACATGTGACTCCTCCAGAGTTTTAATATCTTAACAACGTCTTAAACTGTGCTTAGATTCACCAAGATAACAAACCTTAAACTTGTCAAAAACCCAGTATGAACTCAAACATTTCTCGTCAAACTCTTCCAAGATTTCCAAATATTCCAATATTTTGTTTGTGTTTTTAGGACCCCCATCTCAAGTGGCTATCCTTTCAATAAATTCAAATGATCTAATCCATGACATTCACAATAAATGTATAACTCTCTACTGAAAAATCTCTATTTGTATCCGTTTTTAATTTTAATGAAATATACTTAGGGTTAGTTCACCCAAAAATGTAAATTCTGTCATTAATAATTACTCACCCTCTTCTTGTTCCAAAACCGTAAGGCATTTGTTCCTCTTTGGAACACAAATGAAGATCTTTTTAATAAAATCTGAGAGCTTTCTGTCCCTCCATTGACAGCCTACGCAACTACCACTTTCAAGCCCCAGAAAGGTAGTAAAGACATCATTAAAATAATCCATGGTTTAACCTCAATTTTATGAAGCGACACGAGTTTTTTGTTTGCACAAACAACATAATGTACCACAAAATATTAAACCACTGGAGTCACTGTATTATTTTTTTTTATGTCTTTACTATCTTTCTGGGGCTTGAAAATGGTAGTTGCGTAAGCTGTCAATGGAGGGGCAGAAAGCTCTCAGATTTCATTAAAAAGATCTTCATTTGTGTTCTGAAGATGAACGAAAGTCTCATGGGTTTGGAACGACGTGAGGGTGAGTAATTAATGACAGAATTTTCATTTTTGAGTGAACTACCCTTTACAATATACCAAAATGAAACATAACTGACGATTTCAGATCTCATGAGCTACGAAAAAGCAACCTCTGAGCAATATGCATATTCAGAGGCAGTGCTGTCAGTCTTCCTGAGCTCCGCTCATTAATTCCACAACAATTGTCAGATTTCTAGAAAGGCTGGAAAGCTTCCTTGAGAAATGAAACAGTATTTAATTCACAGCGATTGAAATGAGAGACTCAGACACCCAGAACCTTCACCCTCGGCTCTCCATGACGATACCTATCCACACCGTTAATTACCAACAAGGGTTATTTGAAGGGGGACTTTGAAGATGCTGTATTCTTCTCCCTTTCAGCTCCTCATATTGGAAATAATGAGAGTGAATGGCATGGGCAGTGGAGGGGTCTTGCCAGTTTTAATTTGAAAACCTCTCCAAGTCATTGTATCTATTAAGACCTTATACTGGCAGCGGCAAACAAGCTGAACTTAAAGTGCAACTTCACACTTCTCCTTGGCTTCTTTCGGCATGCAAGAAAGGAATCCCAAATAAGCTGAGCCTGCTTGCGATTCTCTGCCTTAATTAAGACACTTGTGCCTGACTATAGGGCTTTCTTTCCCATAGTGCTGCTCACGAGTGTGTGTGTAAAACGACCATGAAAGGAGAGAGAAACCACAGAAGAAGTGTTTGGAGAGAAAAACATAGAGATTAATTAATGGACAACTTCACTTGAATGAGATGGGGTTTGGGGGGGTGTATGTGGGGGGATCCGCTATCCATTAAGCGTCGCTCCAGATGGGACAGAAAAGAATTCCTTCCGAAACTTCTCTTTTTGCGTTATGCTTTACATTCAGCAACAACACAAAAACATTTCTGTTCACATTTCGTCAGTGCTTCTCTCACTTAGACAACTTAAACAGGTTCCCATAAGGAAAGGTAACAGCTTGCGCAACATAAATCCCATTCCCAGAGGCCTACTGATTTTATGAATACATTTACTTCTTATTCTCTCGCGCTCTCTCCCTTTAATGTTTTCCTTGATCTAAGCTTATAGTTTCTCTCGACTGGGAAGACACATGGGGTCAAGGCCACCAACAAAAGGCATGAAAAGCTGCTCTCTCATATTTCTTTGAGATTTTTTCCTAATCTTCTGCATCAACCCTGAGTGACTCAGTGATAAGTCAGATTATAAACAGTGGCTTTAAAGCAGAGGGAACCTGTGATCTTGAGGGGATTTGGCCACTGCTTGGGGTTTCCAGGTTCATGATGTCACTCTTCAGGCTGTCAGTCATTGTACACCATGGTCCGGTCCGGTGTGGTCTTCGGTGTCATTTAGCGATGAATCATGTTGGAAGTGCTTTCACAAGTATAAATTTCATTAAGGTGTGAGTGTGTGTGTTCAATTAAAGCAATACACCACTTAAGGCGTTACACTAAAGGCAAAAACACAGTTTTTTCATGCACCTGTCAATCTGTTTTTATGTGGTGAAAAGAAAACAACCAAAATACACTTTTAAGTGTATCTTTTATTGCACGTCATCTATTTGCGTCTGTATTTGCGTTACCTATTTTTATCTTTTTGTTTCTTTAAAGGGACGTTTTCTTAAAATTCGTTTTTTTCCTCTACACTGAGCCATGAATCTCCACTTCACTCCACATTTTATTTATTTTATTCCTAAAAATGTTTTTATTTTTTTCTGACTGTTGACAGTATTTTCTGATTTATGTAGTGATAAAAGGAGATATCCAAAATCCCCACTGTAAAAATCTGTGACTCTAATATGTCAAAAAATTATTTTGAACCTGCTTTATCCAATGTTCAGATTTTTGTTTTAGAAATCTATGCAAATGAGTGCATATTTAATTAGATAATGACTCATTTGAATATCTAAACATTACATTTCAGAAAACTTGTAAAAAGAAAGTTTAAGCCTTGATCATTTAAATTTTCAAGCGCAAGAAGACGTGAAAAGGAGCTCATTGCGCACTGTGTGCAAGTTTTGTGTGTGACATCTATATATCTAACTATCTATCAAGCTGTTTTTGCATGCCAAACAACATAAAAAAAATGGCCTCATATAGAACGGAAAAAATGGTCGGCGCGCCAGGCGCATGGTCCAAAAGGATTGTACCTAGCCTCTTAATGAGTCATGGGTGTGTTTTGGCCGTAACATGCAATAAACCAATCAGAGTCTCATCTCCCATTCCCTTTAAAAGCCAGTTGTGTTTGCACCATGGCGGAATTTGCGAGCCGAAAGATTGAACGCTTCTCCAGAGAGGAGTCCTTCTATTTTGAATATTTAAAAAAGTTTGTGTGCTGCTGCGCGTCCCTGTGTGTGTAATAAGCAGAGTGTACACGCGTTGTGCACACGCCTATATAGGCGAATATTACTAACATTACTAACACTCCCTTTAAATAACACAAAAAATACTGCGCTATTTGACTTTAGACCAGGTTTTTGTTGGTCAATGGCGCAGTCGTTTTCAGTTGCCTCAAAATAGCAACACAATAACAATGCACCAGAACACACCTCGTTTTCAGACCAGCACGCCCATGGCGTCGCATTGCGCCGGGTGTATGATAGGGACCTTAGATTTGAGAAAATGTTTGTTAAATTTATTATTGTTTTTATACATTTAAAATTTTATAAATTAATTTACAAATGAGAAAGCAACAAGCCTTGATCATTTAAATTTTCAAGCACAACAAGACGCGAAAAGGAGCTCATTGCGCACTGTGTGCAAGTTTTGTGTGTGACATCTATATATCTAACTATCTATCAAGCTGTTTTTGTATGCCAACTCCAAGCAACATAAAAAAAATTGCCTCAAGATAGCAACGCGCCAACAATGCACCTGAACACACCTGTGACTGAATGCGCAATGTCATAATTGACAAATCAGAAACAAGCACAGTTTCTCTCCATTTAAATAATTAAGTTAAATGTTAAGGTAGTAAGTATACCTATGTTGTACAAAGTCAGTTTAACTGATTTACAAATCTGCTTTAATTTAACATCATGCATAGAGTTAAACTCAAATTCTTCACTGATTGAGGACAGAGTGTATCCTGTATATGAAAGAAGCTAGTGTCTAAATAATGGCCAGACTAGCCTGAACAGATGGAGAGGTCACAGTCCAACAGCTAAACACAGACCAAAGACAATGTTTAAGTAGAGTCTATTCCATCTCAAAGACAGTCAATCAAACCCACTTAAAATGTTCTCATGGACATCTTTACAACACAGGTGAAGAACATGCACGTGTCAGAAATCAATATCCTACATGTGGATACATTACAACAGTTATTAGTCAGCTTATAGATTTTTTATAAGCGTTCAAACTACTGCTTTCATTCTCTCACTAAGATTTCATTCATTATGCCACTAAGTAAGTCTGATCACTTTAAATATGTGGCCACAACCAAAGCTCAGTTCACCCAAAAATGAAAATTCTGTCATTAATTACTTACCCTCATGTTGTTTGACACCCATAAGACCTTTGTTCATCTTCGGAACACAAATTAAGATATTTTTGTTGAAACCCGATTGCTCAGAAAGGCCTCCATTGGCAGCAACGAAATTTACACTCACGAGGTACTAAAGACGTCGTTACAAAGTCCATCTCACTACAGTCATTCTACAATAATTTTATGAAGCGACGAGAAGTTTTTGTGCGGAAAAAAAAATCAAAATAACGACTTTATTCAACAAGTTTCTGTCTTCCGCCTAGGCCTTTGACGTGAACTCACGAAGCACCACGACACATGCGCGAGAATATCACGTAGAGTCGGCGGTTCGGGCATCCAGGAAATGCACACTTTAGCACCATTTTGAGCACTATGGCAAGACCTAAAGCACGATCAAAATAGAATTCAACAGCTTAGATACAGCGCGTCTTCCTCTGCTTGTAAACTAAGCTCCTCGCTTCCGGGTCATGTGTTGGAACGCCGGCTCTACGTGATATTCTCGCGCATGTGTCGTGGTGCTTCGTGAGTTCACATCAAAGGCCTAGGCGGGAGACCGAAACTTGTTGAATAAAGTCGTTATTTTGATTTTTTTGCCACACAAAAACTATTCTCGTCGCTTCATAAAATGATTGTAGAATGACTGTAGTGAGATGGACTTTGTAACGATGTCTTTAGTACCTCGTGAGTGTAAATTTCGTTGCTGCCAATGGAGGCCTTTCTGAGCCATCGGATTTCAACAAAAATATCTTAATTTGTGTTCCGAAGCTGAACAAAGGTCTTACGGGTGTCGAACGACATGAGGGTAAGTAATTAATGACAGAATTTTTATTTTTCGGTGAACTAACCCTTTAAGTCCAGAAGGTGCCAAGTCGGAATGGCAACAATATTTTCAGATTTCAAAGTGATTCTATGATTTTAGTCAAAAAAAGGCGGATTGCTTTTTCTCTGATCGCTTTTGTTTTTGAGCAAATCAATCAGTTTAAGGTCCAAAACTGCTATTATGCAAGTGTTGTTCTTTTTACATAAGATTTGATGTGATTTCTTTGTCTAACTCTTTGGCATGACATGACTCAATCCCTTTCATGTGTTCTGTAAAAGCGCGTCTGTCGGCATCCGCATTGTCTTGTTAGCTTAAAACCCTTTGACGTTGGTGGTAATAGTTAACATGTCTTTAAAGTAGTTAAAGATCTTGTACTAAAGCCCAGCATGTTCCACTGTTAGTCTCTCCTCATTAACAAGGGAAGAACAATTCACAGGAAGTAGACAAGACAGTCAAGACGGACTGATTTCGACAATCACTCATTGTACAGCTTCTCATATGTATACGTTCAGAGCTAATTGAATGTAAAATGAGATCTTCATTCAAGCTTCATCCACTATCAGATTGCCAACAGAAGCACAATAGTTAGTAAGAACCAATGTCATCAAGAAATAAAGCACATTTAGATATTTTGTTCATGACTATGTTAGTTTCGCTACGTGGTTTAACAGGCCATACCTGCGGTGGTGCAAACAAGAAGTTTGCTCTTCGGTGGGCAGGGTCTGTTGCACCCTCGTCCTTTGTGCGTGTGCAGAGAGGGTGGACCCAGAGGGCTTTGATTCTCAAACAGACTCCCTTTTCAGACGCTTCCCCCGAGCCTGGCTCTGAGCTCCTCTGCTCACATCCTCGGAAAATTCGGGAGGAGAAAAAGTTTATGGAAGCGAGCAGTAGTTTATTCACCAGGCCGCCAAGGCCTTTCAGAGCCTTGAGAGTGAGAGTCTATAAGGAGGCAATCAAGCATGTGCTGGGAATAAGCTCAGTTGCCTTCCTACCTGTGACGGCCCCCCTCAAGTGCGGCTAAGAGACTCATTGAATGGAGGGAAGAACAATGGGCGAGAGGAACAAACAATTCAGAGAAGTCTATCATTCTGTATGCTGTTATCTTAGGCACTGAATAAAAACAGACTCTCCCCCTTTCGGCCCGACAGTCAGCACTATTTTCAGGGACCAGTAGCACTCCTCAGGTCCCTTTCAGAGGCTCTCAACAGGTTCACGAGGGCAAGAAGTGCAGTATATTAAAAAAACGGAGGTAGTAACTTCACTTGACTGAAGTCACGGAGAATCTGAAGTGAGCAGCAAGAGCTAATGAAAAAAGCCTTTGTTTAAGGTTTCAGCACATAAACCAAACAAGCAGAAATATGCTCACTAATTTAAAATATTTATATATTTTTAGAAATGTATAAATAAATGCATGCATTTAAATCAATTTTGAGTTCAATTTATTATTGTTTTTTGATACATTTATAATTTTATAAATTAATTTACAAATGAGAGAGCAACATTAAGATTTTTTTTGTAAATGATAATTCACTCAAAAAGGAATTATGTCATAATTTACTCACAATTATGCTGCTCCAAACCCATATGACACCCTACACAACTACCACTTAAGCCCCAGTAAAGTAGTAAAGACATCATAAAAGTAATCCATGTGACTCCAGTGATTTAACCTCAATTTTATGAAGTGACACGAGTGCTTTGTTTGCGCAAAAACATAATGTAACACTTTGTTTACAAAATATTACTAATACTAAAATAATATTAAAAATATTAAACACAAAAAGAGATATTCATATAATAAAAGTGGAAGGGACTGAAGCTGTCAAGCTCCAAAAAGGAGAAAAAACATCATAAAAGTGTCCCATACAACTTGCTATATTCTTCTTCTGAAGCAACGTGTGATGTAAAAACTCAAATTTGAGTCATTATTCACTGAAATTCTTGCTTGGAAAAGAGCAGCTATAGACGTTCTTTAACTCCAAAAAAAGGTTTGGTTCTGAAAGCCATCAGCAAATTGACATAATTTTAAAACTATTTGTTTAAGTAAACTTTTATTTTAAACTTGAAATTACTGTCAATTTTAAGGCTTTTTCCCTTTGCAAAAATGTTGTTGGAGTAAGGCAGAAAAAAACACATCTCAATCATTCTCCATTACATCCTCATTTCTCTCCCTTTCTTCACCTTTTTTTTTGTGTTTTTTTTAGCAAAAAAACCCTCTTACGCCTAAGTAATGCCGTCCAAGACCGTAAGCTCTTGTGTAAAGTCGTAAAGCAAGGCTTCCTGGCCACCAGTGCTTTTCCTCACAGATGCACTGGCCCCTGCCTGTGGGAAAAGGGAAACCATGACTTATCTGAACATATGGTTTCCCAATTCAAGTCAAAATGTCTGAGCCCTGTTGCATCTGGTGCCATTTTAGTTGGTTAAAAATGCCACACAGGACTGTGACGAAAGGAGAAGAAATGGAGGAAAATACAGTTATTACACACCCATGGGCTCATTTTTTCAGCTCATTAGCCACTGGCCTCCGTGACCAATTAGGCTTTGTCACCATTGCCGGGGTCATTATGCTCACATCTTCTTGCATGCTCATTCAGCTGTCTTTAGGGAGAAAATAAAAGACGGAGAAAGAGAGCTCATTGATAGAGGCAGGAAAAGGCAAACCCTTATAAATTGATTGAAAATTAAAGAGAAAGTCACAATGAGATCATTTTGCTGCTGACGCTTGTGTCTTCATGAGCAGGAATGTGTGGGATT
>NC_137121.1:15918052-15938052 GCF_949357685.1 Gobio gobio | reverse complement strand
AGGACAATACGGATGCTTGGTGTGGTCCATATGGACCGCATAGTTCTTTGACGGCACCCTCTGCACTTTATTAACCACATGTCTTACCAGCGCTTAGTAAACTGTTTTGTTAACAAAGCTCTGGCAGGAAGAAGAAAAAAGGGGGTCGGCGTTGAAAATGTGAACAGTTGGTGCGATGTAAAGACAGTGTTTTCTGCGGAGAGCCTGATGGAGCCCCCCTCCCCATCCTGCCTTCAGTCTACGCCACTCCGCCCCATCCTTACAAGGCATGGCTTAGTCACACCAGCTGCCTGGACCATTCTTCACTGGTTGAGCTGCCCCCTGTCAGGACCAGAAGCCTGAGTCTTCCATCCCTATACGGCTAAAGAGAAAGCACCAGGCGGGTTAAGTGGGCCAAAATCCAGGGGGATCTTGAGATGAAGCGATCAAAACAATGCAGATATTGGGACCAGAAAACACAGAAGGCAGTGGCTGGTCACGTAAACTGCTTAGACAAGTCTAGACTAGTTTTTATCTTCAAGACTGGTCATAACTTTTATGTCAGTCACATAAAAAGGTAGACTGCTCTAATTTGAATCCGAAAGTGAGACTAATTTAACTCTAATTAACTGCTTTTGGTTCTTAAAGGGTTAGTTCATCCAAAAATTTAATTTCTGTCACTGTATTTACCCGTTCCAAACCAGTAAAACCTTCATTCACCTTCGGAACACAAATTAAGATATTTTTGATGAAATCCGAGAGCTCTCTGACTCTGACCCCTCCATAGACAGCAATGTAATTACCACTTTTAAGGCCCTGAAAGGTAGGAAAGACATCGTTAAAATAGCCCATATGACTCCAGTGGTTCAACCTTCATTTTATGAAGTGACGAGAATACTTTTTGTGCGCAAAAGACAAACTGGCTAGCGACTGCGTCAGAATCACACGCATGGATCGTGGTGCTCACGTGAACAGCATCGATTTGGAACAACACGAGGGTGAGTAATTAATGACAGAATTAAAATTTTGGGTGAACTAACCCTTTAAGACATAGGGCCCTATTTTTACTATCGGAGCGCATCGTCTGAAGCGCATGCCGCTGGTGCACAACCAGGCATGTAGTCTAAAAGGGTTGTACCTAGTCTCTTAATGAGTCATGGGTGTGTTTTGGGCTTAATGTGCAATAAACCAATCAGAGACTCATCTCCCATTCCCTTTAAAAGCCAGTTGTGCTCGTGCCATGGTGGATTTATAGGACGGAATTTGTGAGTGAAAAGACTGAACGCGAAATCTTTTATTTTTAATATTTAAAAATGTTTGTGTGCTGCTGCGCATCCCTGTGTGTGTAATAAGCAGAGTGTACACGCATTGTGCCCCCGCTTATAGGCGAATATTACTAACACAAAAAATACTGCACTGTTGACTTTAGACCAGGTTTTTGTTGGTCAATGGCACAGTCAATTTCAGTTCCTCAAAATAGCAACACACTAACAATGCACCTGAACACACCTCGTTTTCAGACCAGCAAGCCCATGGCTGAACAGATGGGCACTATTTAAGCAACGTGGTGCTGGGCATGAAAATGATAACTGAGTTGGACTGAAACTAGCTAAAAACACTTGCGTCGCATTGCGTATGATAGGCCCCTTAAGGTCCAGAAAGGTAGGAAAAGACATAGTTAAAATAGTCCATGTGACTACAGTGGTTCAACTTTAATTTTATGAACAAACAAAAATAACGAATTTATTCAACAGTTTCTTCTCGACTGTGACATTCTCCTATGCAGTTTACGTTGTAAACAGTGCAGCGCTTTTGAGTTCTACGGAAGAACGGCGGCTCACCATTGGTGGATGCTGTTGAGCTGTTGATGCACGTGAGCACTACGACACTTACACTAGCCAATGGTGAGCTACCGTTCTGCCATAGAACTCGAAAGTGTTGCACTGTTTACAATGTTTGGAACAACACGACAGTGAGTAATTAATGACAGAATTTTCATTTTTGGGTGAACGAACCCTTTAAGACACAGTCTTAAGTTAGCGGCTATGTTTATGCAACTGGCCCTAGTACTGACTAGTTAGGAAGACTAGTTAACTAGTTGTGTGAGCTATTTAACTTTGTCTAATTTTTTCCCCATAATATTTCTCCAAATGATACCATCCAATGTTTTAAAGAAAAACACTAATCTTACAGTTTTTATGTATAAAACACTTTCACATTAGATCATTGATCCATTAAAATATTTAATAGGCTATGTATTTTCTTTATATTTTGTATGTAGAATTAATATTTTGTTATAAAATGTAATTATTTTATAAATGTTGTATTAATGATATATAAATGATATTAAATAAAACATTATTTTAACTAAAATAAATACAATATATTATTACAATACATACATATTTTAATAGAAATACCAAAACTATATATATATATATATATATAAAATGTATTATACACTCACCTAAAGGATTATTAGGAACACCTGTTCAATTTCTCATTAACGCAATTATCTAATCAACCAATCACATGGCAGTTGCTTCAATGCATTTAGGGGTGTGGTCCTGGTCAAGACAATCTCCTGAACTCCAAACTGAATGTCAGAATTGGAAAGAAAGGTGATTTAAGAAATTTTGAGCGTGGCATGGTTGTTGGTGCCAGACGGACCGGTCTGAGTTTTTCTTTACAAAGAATGGTGTGAAAAGGGAAAAACATCCAGTATGCGGCAGTCCTGTGGGTGAAAATGCCTTGTTGATGCTAGAGGTCAGAGGAGAATGGGCCGACTGATTCAAGCTGACAGAAGAGCAACTTGACTGAAATAACCACTCGTTACAACCGAGGTATGCAGCAAAGCACCCACCGGGTACCACTCATCTCCACTACAAATAGGAAAAAGAGGCTACAATTTGCACGAGCTCACCAAAATTGGACAGTTGAAGACTGGAAAAATGTTGCCTGGTCTGATGAGTCTCGATTTCTGTTGAGACATTCAAATGGTAGACATTCAAAATTTGGCGTAAAAAGATTGAGAACATGGATCCATCATGCCTTGTTACCACTGTGCAGGCTGGTGGTGGTGGTGTAATGGTGTGGGGGATGTTTTCTTGGCACACTTTAGGCCCCTTAGTGCCAATTGGGCATTGTTTTAATGCCACGGTCTACCTGAGCATTGTTTCTGACCATGTCCATCCCTTTATGACCACCATGTACCCATCCTCTGATGGCTACTTCCAGCAGGATAATGCACCATGTCACAAAGCTCGAATCATTTCAAATTGGTTTCTTGAACATGACAATGAGTTCACTGTACTAAAATGGCCCCCACAGTCACCAGATCTCAACCCAATAGAGCATCTTTGGGATGTGGTGGAACGGGAGCTTCGTGACCTGGATGTGCATCCCATAAATCTCCATCAACTGCAAGATGCTATCCTATCAATATGGGCCAACATTTCTAAAGAATGCTTTCAGCACCTTGCTGAATCAATGCCATGTAGAATTAAGGCAGTTCTGAAGGCGAAAGGGGGTCAAGCACAGTATTAGTATGGTGTTCCTAATAATCCTTTAGGTGAGTGTATATTACAACATATTATATATGTAATATTTAAATACATATTTAAAATTTCACATAAAAAATATTTATATATATATATATATATATATATATATATATATATATATATATATATATATATATATATATATATATATATATATATATATATATATATGAGTCACGTATTCAAAATTAATATTAATAATATAAATATAACATTTTAAATATTTTATACATATTTTATCATATTTGTACAAGGTTTTCTTTCTTCTGCCATTCTTTTGCATCTAGGGTAAACATTATATATTATATATAATATATGAAACATATAATACACTTGATATTATACTATAATATTCAATTATCCAGACTGTATAGATTTAATCTGTGTTGATGCAATCGGAATTCCAGTACAGATGTTCAGTCAGCTGTTCAAGAAAACCAACCAACCAAAAAGAAAGAAAAAACACAATGCAGGCAAAATGAACTCCATTTAGAGCCTTACAATAATCCTTTTCTACCCTGACAGAATTTGTTACATTTCAATTTTCTTTGAAGTAGTTTTCGGCACATTTGATGGCGAGCTTCGAAAGCACAGCATTATCGGCGCAAGAATGGGGCTTTTCAAGGTGTTTATAGATTTCAAAGATCTCTCTCTTGTAGAGCACAGATTGTGTGGTCTGATTGGGTCATTCCCTCAAGAGTCACTTGAAAAATCCACAGTATTTGGTCTAACTCCCGATACTATGTGCGAGCCATGCTAAGACTCCAAGGCATTTGCTTTGTAGCGGAATCTGCTTAGGTTTAGTAAGCATAAAGAAGTCCTCGCGCACACGTACGCACCCTTTCCACAAAAACGTTCCCCAGTGGTAAAATTGAAGAACGGGCGACCCATCCACTAAGCAAACAGAATGAACTAATGGATCAGCCATCTTCTCCTCCCATTCCAATTATCCAGAGCCATGTTAAGAATATGGCCGCATCGGTAAACGCTGATGCTAATACAGATAATCCCTTACATACATATACATATCACATTCAGACCGGTCACTTAGCCACCGAGCCACCCAAGCAGTCAGAGTGCAGGAGTTGAGACCGCCAACAGAGAGAAAGTGCATCCTTCAGGTTTGAACAAGCTAATGAGGAATATGTAAATGCTGTGGGGGCTTATGAGATTACCACTTGTTTGATAGTTATTACAGGTGTTAGTCAACCAGAATTAGGAGCCCAGTTAATGCTGGTCCATTCAAACCCTGATTGATCCCTTAATACAGGCGTTTGTGGCTGTGTTTGCCCTGATTTGTGCTGTGGTGGGTCCACAGTGTACTCAATACTATCAGTTTCTCTCATTTCTTTCCATTTCTCTGGCCTCTGAACACAGCAACATGATAACGTGCCTGGATATATTCACCAAGATCAATTCAATTGCATGGATGCCATGATTACGAGGCTTTTTCATCCAGATGCAGTATCTCGATATAAGAGCAGTTCTTCCGTGAAAGTATCCTTCTTATATTTCCTTGCTTTGGACGGCGCTTGCAAGTTAAAGAAGTCATTAAGCTTATCTAAGCACAACAAAAGAAAGATTTTGCAACGGCAAACAAGAGTGTCAAATCAAACAGAGATTTGCCAAAGAGGCTTTGGCGAGTTGGTGAGGTCCATACCAATTTGGAGATTTCAATGCTCTCTTTCTTACTCCTGGGAAAATCGCTGGACTTGTTTGAAGAGGACAAAAGCGCTAAATATGAAGAGAACAACTCAAGAACATTATGTAAGATTCAGCAAAACATTCCACAACTTGAAACAAAGCGGAATGTTGAAACTTGCTACATGTTTACGTGTAACAAAGTGAAACTCAATAGTTTTTAACTGTGAAAGCAGTTGGGTTTGCAAAAAAACTCCTTACTAAACAATTGTATCCATAACTATTTGACAAGAAAGAGAAACAAAAATAACCATTTCCTATTTCTCTAAACCCCTCAACTACAGTCAGATTTCCCTGTCTGGATCAACAAGGACCAACTGACCATGAATATCATGTGAGCCAATCAATGTAAGACAATAAAACAGCATGTACTGAAGGAACTCAAGTAAAATCACTTTGCTCACTGCAATTTCCTTCGCCTGGACAGAACAATAGTCCAACATTTGCTGGTCATGAGTTGGAAAGTTCAGGGAAATTACTGAGCAGATCACTGACCAGCACATCTTTCTAAAAATCACACTCTTAATTGTACAGCAATAGTTACAATTAATTTAAAGTATTTGGTGGAATAAAAATAAAAATATACATTTTATAGAAAACAGTTTTTTACCAAAAGGGTTACATAAATCTCCTAATTGTAACATAATTTTATGCAACATAAAAACATAATTTAATTTCAATTAAACTAAGTATTTTAACAAGACCATTAACTAAAAACTAAAATGAATTAAGCCATTTAAAAAAAAATTATATATATATATATATATATATATATATATATATATATATATATATATATATATATATATATATATATATATATATATATATATATATATATATGGCCTAATTTAAAAATGACCAAAAGGTCCAGTAAATATAATTAAAAAAAATTTAAATGGCTTAATTAATTTTAGTTTTTAGTTAATGGTCTTGTTAAAACACTTAAGCCATTTAAAAAAAAATTATTACATTTACTGGACCTTTTGGTCATTTTTAAATTAGGCCATATATATATATATATATATAAAATTATAGATAATACTAGTCACATAATCACTTTCCCATACATTTCACATAGACACTTCTCCACACACACACACACACACACACACATACACACACACACACACACACACACACACACACACACACATTTCATAGTCCATGATTTATTATGTGATTTATGAATTATTATGGATATGGACTATGAACTATATATATTTCATAGCCCATATCCATAATAAATCATTTAGATGTCAGTAGGACTGTCAACATGAAGACAGCACCTACAGATATATCAGCTGTGTGATGATAAAGTATTTATTATTCAGAACCGTGTGATCGTAATTAGTGTGGAAATACATTGCAAATTCATGGGGAAACCCACTTAAATAGTCTTAGATGGCTTTAGAATTATGAATTCAAAACACTTGTCTCCGCAGGATCCGCGCTAACATCGCCCTCTGCCTGTGGCATAACAAAATACAATTGTGGATGTATCGTGAAAGTTTTCAAATCAGCCCAAAATAAGTGTAAATACTGTTTAAAAACTTGATGTGGATTGTTTTTTATTTTAAGGTTTATTTGCGGATAAAATGCTTTTGGTGGGAGCAAACGCTATAATTTAAAATTGTTTTTAATTGTTTATTTTTAATGTTCAAATGACTTCAGGGAGTTTAATAAATTGCACAAAATATCGGCCTACAAGGGTTATTTGGGGGGAAAATGTTTTTGGTGGGAGCGAAAACTAGTATAATTTAAAATAGCTTTTAGGCTAATTGTTTATGTTTAATGTTCAAATGAGTTCATAGACTCCAGAGAGTTCAATAAATGGCACAAAATAGCTTATATGTTTTAAATTGCGAGGTTTATTTGTAAAAATGCTTTTGGTGGGAGCAAAAACTATAATTTAAATTAGTTTATTTGTAATGTTCAAATGAGTCCAAAGAGTTAAATAAATTGCAATGTCTATATGTCATTCATATAAATAAAATAAATTTGTTGTTCATTTGTAGACTAATCCTGATAAAAGTTTTTTAAAGACGCTTAATTAATTCCCTCCCCCACAAAAAACGGAAACAAGCGCGAATAGCCTATAAATATTACATCACTACAAACTTGGCATATATGATTTTAATTAGATTTAAAACCGTTCTACCTTTTATCATCTCGGACAAATACATAGTAAGATTTAAACTGCGTGACGCGCTGTAGGCCTGGAGAATGCTTTGTAAAGAAACGGTCTCTCTCGCGCTGCCAAAACAAAGCTGTTCCCTTGAGAAAATAGCTAAACACCATGTAATTGTAGCTCTATTGCACCGTTTTAAAATTGATTGTGTTCCGCAACCTCAGGCGAATTAACACTATGCAAAAACGTTTTCAACGGTAGCCTATGTCGGTTTCTTGTGTTCCTCTTGTTCCAAATGTATCCAACAACACAAGCCCGGTCATTGTAACATGGCGCTATTCCTCCCTCAAAAAGACCAAGAACGATGGGAATTCAAGAAACGAGCATTATTTTCGAGGTGCCACCTATTTGCTGCTCATAAAAACAATATTTAGGTTGTGCTTGAGCGTTACCTCGCTGAATAGGCCCTATTCATGTGGGGTTAAGAGTGTAGCGTGGGTCCTGTGAGGAGGTAGCGTGGGTCCCTGTGTTTCGGGGAGGAGCTGTCAGGGCTTCGGATGACCGGGAGAATAGGGACCCGCCAGAGTCTCTTGCTTGGGTTCGAACTGCGGTGATTTAACTGCATAATCGGATTGAAAGTGAGCCGCGGAATTTATGTCAGTTCACATTTCATCAAACGGCGAGTGTGAATTGAAGTCGACAGAACAGAGGGTTAATCCAGAACTAAAGCCAAAATAATTAGGGGCCCCCATCTAATCTCCTGCTCATTCTAACACCCTTGAATGACATTAAAATATGGCAACGCTTGCTGTTGGCAGTCAAATGTGTTCCCCAACTTTAAATGGGCCAATCAAAGCTGGGACTTTCAAAGCAGAGGTTTGTTCATAGAATTCACTCCATCATAGTTTTGGGTGTCAACCACAGCAGTGAATAATTCAAACACGCTTATTATGTTATGTTAAATATTTAAGACAATCGAGAACAGTAAATTAATTCAAAATGAAATATGCTTTAATCATCACATATCCTTATCCTTTGCACAAAAATTAAATATACAAAATTGAGTTTTTATTGGCTAACTGGATTTCCTTCTAACATTAGGTATATAGTCTGGGGCTAATTGGCAAAATGTTTACTCCTGTCAATATTTCCTGAGTCACAGCTTGTACCTTAAAGTACATAAACACTACTGAATAATGGGCCACAAATATGGGGTAAGTTGTCACATTGTAACCTGCCTATTATATGCTAGGTTTAAAAGGTAAATTAAGATCATTGTTTTGGCAAACAAACATCATTTTAATTTATACATTGATTAAACATTTAAAACACGTGACAACTGACATTTATTGGGGGGGGGGGGGGGGGCTTTCCTTCCTCCTATTGACCTTTGCATGAAGGTATGCTAGTATTTCCTTGTTTACTCAACAGACAGAGGAAAAAATATAATAACACTGGAATATTTGTTTGAAGGACAATTAACAAAACGAAGAAAGAAAAAACTTTTTCAGAGGGTAAAAGTTGTCACTTTTTGGACTTTTCTTGGCTTCAAATAAAAGGAGATAAAACTTCTTTATTAGATTTCTCTCCATTCAATGTCTAAAATGTTTCACCAAATATTAAAAGCATTCTAAAAGGAAGCTTAACTTAGTTTGTGATATATTTTTTAAGAATCAAATTGTTCATGCCATACGCCTACTCCAAAGTCTACTGGATATTGAGAGTTTCCTTTGTTTGCCAAGTGTCAGTACATGAATATTCTCAAATGCTCCCCAAAAATGTGCTTCCCAAAAACTAACCTCATCCTTAGACAAAATGCTAACCATGGCCATTGGCCACCACCCCAACACAGACCACAACACAAATCTTGCTATGCTGGAATGTAAGGCATTTGCTCCAAAGCAGTGGATGTGCGTCGAACATTGTTAATTGTTCTTAAAGACAGACATTTTTTTCAAATGCACTTAGGCCACAATTTACAAACAAGATTCCTTGTTTTCAAGCAACTGCAAGCCTCTCAAACTTGCCTGGTTGATTAGATCGAACAATTCAATCTAATTTTAAAAATTAAACCCATAAAATCTACATTTGCCATGTCTGGGAGAGCCGAGGAGAAGCAGGAAGTCAGCCCAGGTCAGGAATGTCAGACAGGAAGTCCTCCCTGTGTTTGGATGACTACTTCTGAAATAGATTTCCTATTCCCTGCAATCGGTAGGGTGGTGTTTTATTTAAGGTGGTGATAGGGGAGGGTGACCACAAAACACACATCTGATAATACATTGGTAAATAAAGGGGGCGGCAAAGTAGATAAACTGCCTGAGGTGACCCTTCTGTATAGCCTTTACATTTGCTCTGTAGTTATAAGGGATGCATCTCCACCCTTCTACGAGACGCAACATCACCCCCCATCTCAGTCCAAAGGGAACTATATTCTCAGCGGAAAAGCTGCTCTGCAAAGACAACAAAGACTAGTCACAGCTATTTTTAGCACACACTGCTGCTAAGCAAGAATGATAAAAGACATAGTATCTTCTAATTTTGCATTAGAAGGCTTGCAAACTATCAAAAAGCTCAGAATAAGCTGAATCGGCTAGATGAAGATTGAAGTAATTCAAAAGTATAGTAAGCCAGTCATTACAGCAAAATAAACAGAGGCAGGGTGTTCAAGGCTTGTATCTCCCTGAAGGGATTTATTTAGCAATAATGACCAGCTGATTTAACATTATCCTGCTTATTATATGGCAGCAAACCAAATAAACGAATAGAAATGGACATTAAAATGGGGTTAAAAGCTAGACATTAAACTATAATTACGTAGGAAATCGTTTACCTTGGACTATGGTCAGTTATACAAGAGAGCCGCAATTGACCAGTCAGAATAAAGTAATTATAGTCTATTTTTGAATAAACTTACACTCTGAAAATTGTGTTGGCTCAACAAAAAAACAAAAAAATGCAACAGTTGGCTTCCTTTTTTTTGAGTTATGACAACTTTGAGTTAAATTACGTTCAACCAACAAGCTACATTGAGTAAGAGGAACTTAATCATTTGTAGCATAAACAACTTTTTTAAGTTGAGTACCCAAAAAAGTCGCTCCAACTATTTGTGGCCCTGGAATCAATTAATCTTTAAATCAACAGCTATCATAGCACATGCTAACATAACTTAACATGTATATTTAATGTAGAAGTAAAATATTTGTCACTGGCATTAGCGCAGTCATTGCTTATAGAGTCAATAGTGTTTAACTTACTCTCCAGCACAATGGTAACCACAAAAACTTCAACATTACAGAAACTCTTTTAAATGTCAAACATAACAGCATTAAACCAACCTGGTCTCACAGAATTCCGTGAAATGAACAGGTGCCCCTTAACTCAAAATCTGTGGCAGTTTCACCGAATCGCCAAAAATTCCGTGATGGGTCCACGGAAGTGATTCCTATGTAAATCAATGACAGTAAAAAGTAGACATGATTTTATTAATATTTATAGGCTACTTTTATATTTTGGAGCAACTAACTACACTCCTACACTAAACCTACCCACTCTCAACAATATAAAACACATAACAGGCAAATACAAAGTACAGTCACAGGTAATTATTGCAAAAACGGACCAAAAACAGTATAAAAGTATTAACTCATGTTGCATTCCAAGTCTTCTGAAGTCACACGATGTCTTCATGTCTTCAACAGAGTTGATCTTAATGTTTTAATCGCTGAAATGATGATCCCGCCGCTCCGTGAACACAACACACTCATTCATATCTCATTCAAATAATACACACAACTCTTTTGCATGACGCAATCTGTCACGAGACACACGAGAGCCAATGGCATTTTACAATCAAAGCCGTTATGACGCAATTGGTCACGAGACATACGAGAGCAAATGCTGTCAAAGCTGACGTAACGTTTCTTCCGGCGGTAAAATTTGAAATGTGTTTATGATCTTTGGCGGATGGACTCGATGCTGCTGATCGCTTTTGGGAATTTTCTTCACACAAATCAATCGTTTGGCCTCGGAACACTTGGAATATTTGTACTTTTTGAATAAATTGTGCCTGCAGTCGTATCTGCCAGTTATATCCTGTTTTTAATAATACACAAATGGGTAGGTTTAGGGAAGGGATTGGGTTACGTGTTCAAAATGTGTCTGAATACTGTAAATAAAATAAAAATAAAATAATTTTAAATAAAATTATGCTGGCTGATTAAATCAAGAATCACACTCCATGTCATAATGGCAAAATCATAGTTTCATGACGATAACCATGCCCAACGCGTCTGTATACTGTCATTGACTTACATAGGCATCACTTCCGTGGACCCATCACGGAATTTTCGGCGATTCCGTGAAACTGTCACAGATTTTGAGTCAAGGGGCCCGTGTTCATTTCACGGAGTTCTGTGAGATCAGGTTGCATTAAACACTAACAGGTCTATCCCTTCACTAAAAACAAATAATTAACACTTCATTTCAACATTTATTCTCCTTATACAGTCCTATGCAAAGCATGCTGTAAACTAGAAATTCACTGCCTATTTTCCGAAGTTATCAAGACAATTTAATTAAGTTACTACAACCTAATTTTAAAAAAAAGCCAATTAATGCATAAATGTGAGTTTAAATTACAGACGATATCAAGTTGATGTAATGATCAACATTATGTCAACAGAACTCATAAATGCATTTATTTATTTAAGTTGTGGTAACAGGTCCCCTGAATTACTTGTTAGAGTATACAACACGTCTTCATCAACAGCTGTGTGTACTACTTCTTAAGTTAGTGATATTTGTATGGGTGTGTGTCTGGTAGAGACTGGTCTGAGGACCCAGAGAGAGATGTAAACACAGTCATGGGGTAAGTCATAGGCCACGACACTTACACAAATAAACACATTCATTAAGGGGCCTCTGAACTTAGATTCCTCTCATGTTTGCTCTACAACCAGCAGCTGTGAGCGATCACAAGACACTGGTAAGAACTTTCTGGAACAATACCAATAATCGCCAATGATTATGTCAAACCACACAACCTTTGTTCGATTAGCCCAAGCACTTCCTCTGAAACATATTGGATTATAACTACCTCAGACACAGAGAGGCACTGTTGCACATGAAGGCCACCCCCACACACACTACTCACCATCTGGATCATTTAGAGGGCGGAGTGCCCGCTTTCCCTCCGTCCCTCTTGCGCTCTCTCCCTTCCTCCCTTCCCTTCCTGCCGGCCTCTGAGCAGAGGATGTGTCTGGGAGTGTGAGAGAGCAAGGCTGGCGGTGAAGTGGGTATGTACCCTCTCTCTTCTTCCCCCTCGTTACTCTCTCCGTCTCTGCTGATTGCTCTATCTGGCGACACTGAGCAGGCCCTCTGGGCAGGGCAGTCTCTTAGTGGCAGAACGGTGGACGGTGGAACAACAAGCCTAAATGTCAGACGGAGACACGAATGGCCGAGACAATCATGAAGGTACACATCCTCTCTGTTTGTTTGCAATGTTGATCTGCATCATGCAAGCGTTTGTTTATAAAGTCATAATGTGATCTAGAGTGTATATCTACATAAAAGAGAAAGAAAGACATGTCATAAAATTAAACATAAGCAGCATTATGTTTCTGCCAGGGGAATTATGTAGGGTTCCCCCTACCCCCATAACGTCCAGCCAAAAGTAAGTGTAGCCTGCTTGACTTAGTGTGTGTGTGTGTGTGTGTGTGTGTGTGTGGGTGTATTTGAATTTGGTCAAATGCATGCATTTCAGCACCACAGGAAATTACAAGGCCTAATAATGCACAATGTACTTAACATATACGAAATCTACCATTGTGCTGTACAAAAATGCTGTCAAATAGGGAGTAAACAAGAGTACATTTAGTTGTAGAAATGTATAAAACTTTCAGGACATACTTACAATAACCGCAGAGTTCTTTAAGTGATGGTACATTGTTCTTGTACAAGCCATAAATCATTGTGGTTTTGGCCAAATTCCCGGTAAAGTACTACATTATCCACAATCCTAAAGAAAGGGCCACCAATTAGAGAAGTCAGTGTAACCATGGTAACATAAATGACAGCACAGCAACATGGCTTAATGATGTAATTAAATCAGTCGCACGACACCGTTGACCAATTTTGCAGTCCTTTTTCACAATTGCTAAGTATTTTTTTTTTAAGTACTATTTATATATTCAATATTGTATCATCATGGCTGAATCGATTATATAATTTGCAGTGCTTTATGGGTTGTTCACTTTCTAATAAAGGATTTGTGGATCTAAAAACAAAATCTTACACATTTATCTTTATTTCTATTTTTCAAATACCTTTTTGCTCCAAATCACACTTTGAACTGTAATGTTATGAATAAAAGATCCGTCATCTGCCTAAAGGCCGCTGAAAATGTAGATGGTCACTGGTCAGTTGTACATAGACCACAGCTGTAAGCTAGCAAGCACTTACAACTGGCCACTGCATTATGAACTTCTATTTTGCACGATTCTGTCATGTATTATGCAGAGGGTAAAACATGCAGTTTCTGCCCTGAAGCTGTTTCAGTAATTGTATACTTATATACTTTCCCGTGGGTGTTTCAGCTCTTGGGCACCCATGGGATTGAGGCATACGAAATGGAAATTTTGAAACTTCAGCCTTCAAAATGATCAGGACACCGCTGGGTCATTCTTAGGAGAAGAGAGAATTCCTCTGCTGAGTTTAAGACTTGTGCTGATTTAAATCATCTCTGTCTCGTGAAAACCAGAAAATAAAGTCTTTCATTGTGCAAGTCAAACAAGATTTTCAAAAAAAGTATACATTCTCTTTCACAATCAGCAATACAAAACCTTGCAGCTGAACAACTGTAGAATTTACACTGGATTTTTGGGCATAGCTCTTTCGGTTCTGTATCATATGGGCTAAGTACTTCTTCCCATTTTGACTGACAGATGCCCTTGTCCCAGTTGAGGTGTGGCCAGAGCTGGAGAGAGCCGAGAGTTTGGCTCGGGGTGCTGCGCTGAAATGGGCCTCAGGTGTCTTTTGCCGTCCAGAGCATCTGGAGAAACTTGGACAATACAAGAAAAGAGAGAGTCAACGAACTGCGTCGATTCATTCAAGGTTAAAGGTAAGTAGTGGTCATTATTTCAGTTCAATTAGAAAGCCGCTGAGAAGCCTAAATCTAAATGATCTAAAAATGTCTGCAAGAAAAGTCATCTGCTCACTTGCATTGTTAAGTCAGTTGTACAGTCCTACCTGGAAGGTGTTGACTGGGGTCTCGGTCAATTGCGAGAGGCACGGGCTGAGCTCAGAGATGTGTCTCATGCCATGCACAAGGTGAAGTTGGAGTCCAGGAAAAATTCGGAAGAAGTAACTACACTGGAGACACTTCGAGAAGTTTCTGTCAATCACTGCCAGCTCCTTGCTGCAGTTAGCAACCTTCCACGCCTCTATAAAGGTTAGCGATTATCTGTCCTTTTCAGTGAACTGCATGTCCTTATTATTTTTGCATGCCCTCTGTGGATATTTTGGTCAAGTCTTGAATGTCTTTGAGCAAGGGTGTCCAATCCTGGTCTAGGAGATTCTATAACATAACTGTCTGGAGGTTTCAAGAAATCCTGAAGACCTTGACTGTGGTTAGAGCTAAACTCTGCAAGACAGTGGGCCTCCAGAAGTAGGATTGGACAACTTGCCTAAAAGCCACACATTCTCAAATACAAAAAAGTGAAAGCAAGCAATTCTAGCCAAGCAAATTTGATTTTATGAGTCCCTGAAGGACAGACAGAATTGCCAGAGATGCTATACCGGGTACAGTGTAAAATGTCTTGGTCTCCAGTTTTCTCTTTTAGGTCTACTACTGTTAAGGCTGAGCAAGAATCTTGCAGAGCAAGAAAGTCACCATTAAAGTTGACAAGCTATCTATCTAAATAATAACAGAGCTCTATCACCCACTGAAGTATTGATGTTTGTTGTTAATGCCAAAGGAATACAAGATCGCACTCCAAGTATCTAGTGTGGCTATCATTTGTCTTCTCTTTCATGTCAGTGCGGAGTATGGTGCTAGAGACAGAGAGGCTAGTGGAGTCTCGGAGACTTTTGGAAGCTCATGCTCGGCTAATGGAACTAGAGCGCTGGCAGGATGAGGTACTGCTGCAGCTCCAGGGACCCAGAGGATCATCTGGAACGGAATTAACCTCTGAGGATGAGGAGTTGGTGCGGAATTATTTCTCAGGTGTTGGACGCCTGGTGGATGCCCTTGCCAAAGAGCTCTGGGCAGTGGTGGGGAGTGGGTTGACGTTTTCGAGTCAGAACCCCACGCCTTTTGTGTCGGCTGTACGGATAGTGGAGCGTGAAGAAGCACTAGATCAGATCTTTCTGGAGGAGCGGAGGTCAACAATGGGACACAACACACCCATGCCCCTTGGGAGACCACGTTGTTGGAGGGACCGCTTCTTCAAGGTTTGATGATAAGTTTCCTATTGGTAGAAGTACTGGAAAAAGTTTGATGGTATAACTAAATTTAAAGTGTAAAAAGATTTCAATTTACTTAATATGCACCCGTTCAAACTATTTGGTTAGGTGATGGAGGAGGCAGTGTCAGCACGTTTCCGTAGCGTGTCCTACTTGCACACTCAAGGACCAGGGCTTGCAAGTCACTTGTCTGCACTACAGCACTGCATTATGGGAGATCTTTCAACAGTGCGGCATTTTCTGGAACAGTGTGTTCCAGCTCACTATCGTTTAACAAGAGCTTACCTGCGCTCCTGTCACCAGTTCTTGCAGACCCATCTGGGACTGGTTAGTGGATGGGAGCTAGAGGGTGGGGAAATCTTTGCTGTTCTTAACTGGGTTCTGCACATATACAACAGGTAGGTAAAGCTTATGATTATATGTGAATTTGGTCTATTGGTTACCGAAAAGTCCTACACATTAGAATGTGTTCTTTAAGCTCAGAGATGATGGGTGAACCAGCCCTTGTAGCTGAGCTAGACATTGAGGACCTGGGACCTCTCATATCTCAGGAAGGTCTTGACCAGCTGCAGAACAAATATGTCCAAAAAGTTCGGGTAAGAGCCAGTCTCTAAACTTTTATCATTTACCTTGTCTTGTCTGGATTAACAGTCCACAAGTTCTTGAGAAGTTTGATTGTGATTGTTTGCAGAAGAGTGTCTCAGAGTGGATGCACAAGGCTCTAGAGGTAGAGCTGACAGACTGGCAGAGGGATCAGGAACCAGATATTGACCATGAGGGCTGCTATCACACCAGCCTTCCAACCATCATCGCTCAGGTACTTCAGCAATGGCTTGATCTACAGAACTGCCATCCAAAGTCGCGAATAACGTTAACGTATACAATATCTCAAAATGTGCATAAAAGAGGTGGATGGAAACATAGCTAATGAGAAAGATCTGATATCAGCACTGATATACATGCCACTAATCTGGTGTCTGGGTTATTAGATGCTGGAAGAAAATGCACGGGTGGCCTTGATGATTAGTGAAGCTCTGCGGGACCAGACAATCCAAATGGGTCTTTACGAGATGGAGAACCTCCTCAGCCGGTGTGTATTTTTAGCAATACTGGTGGTATCATAATTGTATTTGCATTTTTGTACTTTGTCTTAACAGATTTCGAGATGCAATCATAGAATTTGGGAAGGAGCATCGCAGGGATCCAACCATAAACAGCAACAAGTTCTACCTCCATTATCTCCTGGCCTGCATCAGCAACTGCATCATCCTCAAGTGAGATGATGTACAAGTATCTTTTTACAGTATGTCTGTATTTGTGGGATGTTTGTTCGAAAATGTGTGCGTTTCAAATATTTTGTGTGTGTTAGAGGTGCGTAAACAATATATTTAAATCTTTGCTTTATATGTACATCCAGAACCTCCACAGAAAGTCTGCAACAGCAGTTGTGCTCCTTCCCTTCGAACCGGTATTCTCGCATTCCACTTGGACCTCTGGCTGCCCTGGACCGTGCTGTGAGAAAGGCATGTCGCTTAGTCATGGACCATCTCTTGTTTGAGCTGCAAGCTCATCTACAAGAGCTTATGTCTCGTACCTGGCTGGACCAGGGAGATGTAACCTCAAATATGTGTGGGGTTCTAGAACACCACTGTGAACTCTACAACAGAGTACGGCAACCTTGTCGCCAGGTTAGTGCTTAGAAATTAAAGAATGCAATTAGTGTATATCTTTACCGATTAACAATTGGTGGTCATCCATCATCTACAGAGGCTAAAGGAGGAATGTCAATGGCTAACTGTTGTTGAATATGTCCGAGCACTGATGCAGAAGAGACTGGTATGCAGAAGTAATGATGAGCGAAATCAGTTGGCCCAGCGAATGTCACAGGATGCTCAGCAGCTGAGGGACCACCTTCAAAACATGGTGAAAACCCATTTACATTAATTTATTTGGGATATTTTTGTGCTTTAGGAGCAAATACAAGTCTGCATGCGTTTTAAACTCAACAACCCAACCTCTTAATCGAGACTGTGAGACCTGATCTGGCCCAAGCCAACCAGTATTGCCAAATTTGGCCGAATCTGTCACGAATTAGCTTTTTTTAGATGGCAATATATGATATGAGAATGCACAATGCTATGCTAGAGTAGGGATCGACCGATATGGATTTTTTAGCGCCGATGCCAATACCGTTTTTTTTTCATCAGCCTTAGCCGATGACTGATACGGGCTGCCGATATTTGGAGCCGATACTGCTTTTGCTCCCTCAATTTACATCATAAAAATTACACAATTATCATGATGATAACAATTTACAATTTAAAAAAGGAACATTTATTGAACTAAAAAAATATATATTTAACAAATAGTAAAAACAGGTGAGGTAGAACAAGAAAAAAAAGAGTTCAGTGGTGAAAATAAATTCTGAAAATGAATATTTAAGCATAAATAAAATAATTACACTATTGCACACAGTATCAACAAGCAAGCAGCATAATAAAGTGCACACTGACTGTACTATACTTAAAACTATTTACAACCTAGTCATTTAATGGTTACACTCTAAAAAAAATACTAGGTTAAAAATAACCCAAGTTGGGTTGAATATGGACTAACCCAGCAATTGGGTTGTTTTGACCCAGTGATTGGTTAAATGTTTGCTTAAAATAACCCAATTGCTGGGTTAACAACCCAATTGATTGGTTAGTCCATTTTTAACCCAACTTGGGTTATTTTTAAATCGGCCGATGCCGATACAGGTAAAAATCGCAAATATCGGCCCGATATATCGGCCGGCCGATTTATCGGTCTAACACTATGCTAGAGCATTTATGTAAACAGGTCACATGCTATATTTGTCCAATCTGACACCACAAACATGCAAATAAGAAAGTTAACACAGGGTTTAGGGGTGTACAGTGTGAAACGTCAGCTTATGAATACCCAGGATAAATGTTTAACCCCAGGTAAAGTATGAACAGTGTAAAGCCACATTTCCACCGCAGGAATTTTCCCCAGGAACTAGGGACTTTGGGGTGGTACTCTATGTGTTTCGAGCACAGAGACCAGGGTCTAAATGAAGTTCCAAGTAAAAATTCCTACTTGCGAGCTATTACTTTTTCCAAAGTTTAGGAACTTTCGGGGATGGGACGTGGGCGCTGAACATGCTGATTGGTTGAGTTCACGCAGAATTTTGATTGGTTGACTCCATGCAGCATTTTATTTCAACCACCAGTTTGAAAAAGTCTGTTGCAGTGCATGCAGTGAGAGATGTTTGCTATTCGAATCAACAATGGAGTTAAAAAAAACACGACTGATGGACCGATGAAAAGGTTCAGGCTTTATTAAGCTTATATGCAGAGGACGAAATCCAGCGGGAACTAGAAAGTCGCAAGCAGTCCTACGTCAACGGACTAATTTGCCTAATCTTCACAGTACTTTAGACTACAATGGAAATGCAGACAGCAACAGGTCTGGGGGAAAAAAGTTCCTGGGACAAATTAGTAATTTCGGTGGAAACGTAGCTTAAAACATAAAACAAGATAACCCATGATTCCGTTTACCCAGGGTTTAAAATGGTCTGTTTTAAGTAACTATTTAAAGTCCTCTTCTGTTTGTATTTCTTCAAATAAACCCAGACACACAGATTCAGTTTTGACTCAAAGATGAAACATAAATGCTTACAAAGAGTCACATTAGAATTAAAACAGAAACCAATATAAATTAATTGCAAACCCGAATCTGACAGTTATTCATGAGAAACTGACCTGAACTTGGCAATTCATTGGATCTCATCCGGCTCGGGTCAAGTAGCAGACCTCTAGGAGCAATACAAGAAAATGTTATGTTTGTGGAAATTAAATGACTTTTTTTTCATTGCTGTAATGCTGTTTTTACATTTAAAGGAGATTGATGGGACCATAGGCGAGGTGAATCCCACAGCTTTGATACTTGCACTGGCTGACATAATCAATGTAAAAGACCCAGGCATGATAATACTGGAGATTTCTGGACTGGTAGCCAAGTACCCTGATATCAAGTGAGATTTCAAACCAAGCACACCCAATAGATCTCAATATTCTAAAACCAATTCCAATACAGAGATAAATCAATGCCAAGAGATTATATTAATTTACAAAGTGTGTCTTTTCAGTGAGGAGCATGTC
>NC_137121.1:15853052-15913052 GCF_949357685.1 Gobio gobio | reverse complement strand
TATTTTTAATGCGTTAAGCTGAAAAAATTAATCGCCCGCGTTAACGCGTTAATTTGCCCAGCCCTAATATGTATATGTATATTAAATTAAATTATAAAAGTTTAATTATTCAAAATTTTAATATTTCATAATATATATGATTTTTTTACTAAATAAATAAGCGACTTAAGTGCCATATTGTAAATATAAATGGACAACCTCATTTGTATCACCTTGAATGCCTTGCAAATATAATTGAATTTGTATCTGCAGATGGAGACATGCAAGAACGAGCAAACATCCTTGTCACGGAGCTGTTCGATACAGAGCTGATCGGTGAAGGCGCGTTGCCCAGCTATGAACATGCACACATGCACCTTGTCAAGGTAAATACAGTTGTAATTTGCAGTTAAACATTTAGCTGTGTGTTTTAAGTATTTAATGCTGCTCTCACTGGGACAGGCAGGTTGTGAAGCTGTGCCACACCGTGCCACGGTCTATGCCCAGCTGGTGGAGTCGGATATGCTGTGGAAGTGGTCACAGATCCAACCCATAGAGGTGGATGGGAACAAACTGCTGCCCTCTTCTGTTGTAGTGGAGTGTGCAGGAGCGCCCTCTGTCTGTGACATCCAGCTTAGCCAGGTGTCTCCAGAGTCTTTCACTCCCTTCGGGCCCATCTGCACCATGTTCAGGTACAAGTTGGGATGGTAGTTCTCCTCTCTAAATTCAAATGGGCCATTTTGGGGGGGTATTATTGCATAATTAAAGGGTTAGTTCACCCAAAAATGAAAATGATGTCATTAATTACTCACCCTCATGTCGTTCGACACCCGGAACACAAATGAAGATATTTTTGTTGAAAGCTGATGGCTGAGAAAGGCTTCAGATAGGCCTCCATTGGCATTCAGTACATTCACACTCCCAAGACCCATAAAAGGCACTAAAAACGTTGTTACAAAGTCCATCTCACCACAGTGACTCTACAATAATTTTACGAAGCGACGACAATAGTTTTTGTGCAGAAAAAAAAATAAAAATAACGCCTTTATCCAACTTGTTCTTGTCTTCCTTGTATGCCTCCACGACGCCTGCGTGAGAATATGACGCAGATCCGGCATTCGGACAGATGACCCAGAAGCGATTTGTTTACAAGCTGAGGAAGACGCGCATATCTAAGCTGTTGAATTCTACATTGATCGTGCTTTAGGTCTCGGCGTAGTTCTCAAAATGGGGCTAAAGTGTGCATTTCATGGATTCCCGAACGCCGGCGCTACGTCATATTCTCGCGCATGCGTCGTGGAGGCATACACGGAAGACAAGAAGAGGTTGAATAAAGTCGTTATTTTGATTTTTTTTGCGCACAAAAACTATTGTCGTCGCCTCGTAAAATTATTGTAGAGACACTGTGGTGAGATGGATTTTGTAACAACGTTTTTTGTGCCTTTTATGGGTCTTGTGAGCGCAAATGTACTGAATGCCAATGGAGGCCTATCTGAAGCCTTTCTCAGCCATCAGCTTTCAAAAAAAATATCTTCATTTGTGTTCCGAAGATGAACGGAGGTCTTACGGGTCTCGAACGACATGAGGGTGAGTAATTAATTACATCATTTTCATTTTTGGGTGAACTAACCCTTTAACTGATCAATTTGTCCACTCTAGTGTTGATTTCAGCAAGCCGGTTAGCAGTGCTGCTCAGTCCTACACGGCACAGTTTAAGGCCCAGACCAGCGGGAAAGCGCAGGTAGTCTTATCCTGGTGGGACATTGACATGGACCCTGATGGCAACATTGTGTGCACTATGGCCCCTAGTTGGACATATTCAGAACCTCATACTTACCCTGTAAGTACTGGTGCTTAGCCACTAATATTAATGTGTGAATAATATCAAGAATTGTCTTACTTGACATGAACAATAATATAAACATTTGGGGCTGAATGTCTTTGCATGATATGAGCACTGTATGACAATAAGCTTATTTTGACTTGCTATAAATATATTTGCATCGTGTGATGTGCAGTGGAGGGATCACTGGATGCAGAGTGTCTACTTCCTTCCTGCAGAGAAGAATGTTTTAGAAGGAGAAGAGCTGAGCTTAATTGTCTCCCATGATGACTACAGTCTCTGGTACAGCCTTACGAACAGGTAAAGATGAGTATTTTGATCAGTGTTCTAGACACCGCCTATGAGGAAGACAGTATATTTTTTGACAGTCTGTCTTTTAGTGAACAAAATGATGTCAAAGCGGCACAGTTTCGGCCATGCTGCACCTGTCAGGCCCACCTGGTCTGGACGAGGCCTCGTTTCGGGGAACTAAATGACGAGCGGAGGACTGAGAGTTATGTGACCGCATTACGCAGTGTACGTTATACTTTTACATTCACTGTTGATTTACATGGAAGTGCCGCTTTCTGGCGATCTCACGATTTAGTGTGTTTGCATGTATGCTTGCAGATTCTGAAACCAGACAGTGTGTGTTTATCCGTCAGTGATGGGAGCCTGTTACCTATTTATGCACATCTACTTGGATCTAAAAAGGTGAGTAGACTGTTTTTTTGAGGGCATAAGATTCACAAATTTAGGGCTGATTCAAAAACTCATATTTACATTAAGTAAATATAGGCAACTCTACGCACCACATTCCTTGCAATTGACCAACAGAGTTTGATGATAGTGTGTTACTAAGCTAACAATGCAAGATTGGGTAAATAATCTGTTTTAAATGAAAATGAACGAGTAAATTCTAAATTTTTAAGTTAACTATAAGCAACTATATGCACTACATGACTTACAGTTGATTTCAGTAGAGTTTGGTATTAGCATGTTGCTAAGCTAATGATGCAGTATAGGATAATTCATCTCTTTTAGTCAAACTGAACTGTTTTTATCGAGTAAATTATCAATTTTAGGTCAATTATAAGCAACTATATGACTTTTAATAGTTTGATGTTAGCTTGTTGCTAAGCTAACAATGCAATATAGGGTATTTAAATTGAAATTAACTATATATACCAAGTAAATAACAAGTAGCGCTGTTACAAACTGTCTATCAACAGTTTGATGTTAGCATGTTGCTGAGCTAACTACACAAATAATCTCTGTATTCTGGGATTGTGTTTTCTGTGAAGTAAAAATACAGTGCTGCCTTAAAATGTAGCTGAAACAAGGTATTGGGAGCATACCTATGACACCTTATAATACTGTCTAGGTAGGCAGCTTACTAGGTTTTGAAACAGAACCGTATGCTGTATAAACCTTTCTCTCTTTTCAGGTTTTCAGTTTGGAAAACTCTGGAATGGCAAAACAAGTGATTGAACAGGTGAGAGTTGGAAGCTAAAAGTTCCCACATAAGTTCTGACTGGATTGGTACTTGGTACTGAAACGTTTTATCTCCTGCTCACAGGTGCTACGTACTAACTCGCTGAAGCATGGAGTACAGCTGCTGGGAATACGACCTGATCAGCTGTCATTGGCTGATTTAGAAGGAAATCAGGTACAAACTAATTGAATCTGTGTACTTTACATACATTTGTGGATTTCAAAGACCGCAGAATCTGAATTTATCACATATTTAAATACACAGCCATTCAAAGGTTTGGGGTCTGTAAGATTCAGCAAGGATACATTAAATTGTGACAGTAAAGACATTTATAATGTTACTAAAGATTGCGATTTCAAGTAAGTGTATCACAGCAATATTAAGCAACACAACTGTTTTCAACATTGATAAGAGTAAGGAATGTTTATTGAGCATCAAATAAGCATATTAGAATGATTTCTGAAGGATCATGTGACACTGAAGACTGGAGTAATGATGCGGAAAATTCAGCTTTGCATCACAGGAACGAATTCTATTTTAACATATATTAAAATGTAAAGCAGTTATTGTAATACAATTTCCACAATATTACTGTTTTTACTATTTTGATCAAATAAAAGCAGCTTGAAATCTCCCTTCAGATCTCAGTATTGATGGGAGAGCCGTACTTCAGCACCAGTCTTCTGCCGTGGCACTCTCTGTTCTTCTGGTATTGCCGCACCGCTTTGGCCCAGCTGCTTCAGCCCAACGCCGCCATCTTGCCTCGTGCTGCCACACTTTACATAGTCGCTGTTGAATTTCAGGTAAACAATTTTTCTTGTCATTTCTAATTTCTCATTTCTGTATTACACATTTACAGACTAACTGACTTATGCATTATACATTTTTGTATCAGGATCTGTGGCGAATCCGAGTTCCCTGTGGTACTTGCGAGGGCTTTGACGTCAGTCCTATGGATGAGATGATTCAGGTAAGTACTAGTTACAGGATTTGGTCTGAACTCAGTCTTGAATTTTACAATTTACATGACATTTTAATGCAGTTGATTTACTAAGCCTTTTAAATTAACTCCACCCATAGCGATCTTTGGATTTCCGTGAATCCTGGGAGGCCGAGCCACACCCACTTTGGGAATACCCTTGTCGTGCCCTAACAAAACCACATCCAGTCATGACGTTTGACTTCACACAATGCGTTCCTGAACAACCAATCAACAGTGATGGAACTGTGCCATTCACAGGGTAAAATTAACATATTATTATATTGCACAATACATAATATAATAATTTGTTTATAAAAATAAACTTTTTTGAAATATGATAGACAGAAATTTAATCAATTATGTTTTAGCGTGAATTTAAATGCTAAAATTCAAATTAATCTTGCTTTAAATGTTTATATTACAAAATGATATATATAATTATTGAAATGCATTATCGTTCAAAAGTTTGGGGTTAAGATTTTTTTTTTTAAATGTTTAAAGTCTCTTCTGCTCATCAAGGCTGCATTTATTTGATCAAAAATACAGTAAAAGAGTAATATTGTGAAATATTACAATTTAAAATAACTGTTTTCTATTTTAATATACAGGTATTATTCATTTATTTTTATATTTATTTATTTAACATGTGTATATTCATATTTTAAAATGTAATTTAATTCGGAGATGGCAAAGCTGAATTTTCAGCAGTAATTACTCCACATTATCCAATTAATCTAATATGCTGATTTGGTGAAACATTTCTTCTTATTATGAATTTCTTTTGGATTCTTTGATTTAAAACAAAAAAAAGCATTTATTCTTCCATTCTTCATTATTTTCTACCATTATAAATGTCTTTACTGTCATTTCTGATTAATTGAATGCATCCTTGCAGAATCTAAGTATTTATTTCTTCTAAAAAAAAATCTTAAATACAATAAAAATACACCCCTAATAGATATTGTATAGGTGATGGCAGCTACAACAGCAATGCTCTTGACTGATACTGATGTTTCAGGAGAGGACGCTGTCATGGTGTTGTTCTCTGGATGGAGTATCAGTTGACTGAGGACATCACTGTAAGCATGGGCCTAACCAAGCCGGTCAATGAAGAGGTACTTGCTAAAAATCATCCTGTTCATTATACAAACAATATCTGCATTTAGATGAAATGTCAGTCTTCATAAATCTTCCTCAATGAAGTTGAAATGGAAACTCAAATAAGACCATAATAATCAGGTGTCACTCTCCTGACCTAATTCACCTGAATTGTTTTTTCTCATTTAACAGGGAGCTTGTGAATGGAACCCACACCGGAAACAAGGAGTGTTCTTCTTCAGATCTGTGAGGGAAACTTCTGGAAACGGAAGGGAAGATCTTTCCTACAATTTAACCTTTGAACCTCATACTGGTGACATTAAAATGGACTTTTCCACCACTGAACCTTGACAATAACCAAGACTCCAACGAACCTAGGTTATCAGTTGTTCACGTTTTTTTTTCAAGACAATGCTTATCCAAAGAGTTTTAATGACTGTGGACTTAGCTGTTTTTATCCTCCCCACAATATTCATATATTCAGTGGTGATGATCTAGTAACTTATCTAGACTAGCTGATGTGTGTAAATGCATTTTTAAATACATCAGAGATATTACTTTGTCCTTTGAAGAGATTCATTCTGATTGCATCCTATATGGTAACAGATCAAACTGTACGGCACTACACAAGTCCCATGATGCTGTTTAAAGTAGTGATAATACAAACACGACCACCTGCCTAATATGCTGTTGGTCCTCTACAGCCAAAACAGCGCAAACCCGCCAAGGCATGGACATTAGACTCCTGAAGGTGTCCTGTGGTATCTGGCACCAAGATGTTAGCAATAGATCATTCAAGTTCTTTAGGTTCAATTGGATTGAGATCTGGGGAATTTGGAATCCATGTTCCTCAAACCATTTCTGAACAATGTGTGCAGTGTGGCAGGGTGCATTATCTTGCTGAAAGAGGTCACTTCCACCAGGGACACCATTTTCATGAAGGGGCGTCCCCGACACCGTGATGTAAAAGAAAATAAGACTCGTCGTCGTACCATTTAACAACCTTACTCTGCTCCAAGGTCCAGTTCCGATGGTGTCCACTGTTGAAAGTGCCTACAATGGCCTTGATTGCACACATCATAGATACTCTGATTGGTCTGTGGCTACGCAGCAGAGTATGATGCACCATGTTGTGACACAATCCTCATGTAACCATCATTAAAAAACAAATGTGACTGTGTGCTACAGTAGACCTGTTGGCTCGGACCCTATGAGCCTTGGGCACCCGACACCCTGTTGTTGTCGGTGTGTCCCTCCTTGGACCACCGTTGGTAAATTCTCACCACTGCTGATAGGGAGCAACCCACAAGCCTTGACATATCAGAGATACTTTGACACCGTCGCATTGCCATATCAATTTGGCCCTTGTCAAAGTCACTCAGATCTTTCTTCCTGCATTTCTCCCGCATCCAACACGATTATGAGAACTGATTGTTTGCTTACCATCTACTCTACCCAGACCTTAATCTGTGGCCTTGTTAGGAGATGATCTACATATTTGTTTCAGCTGTGACTGGTCATAATGCTTTGTCTTACCAGTGTATATGAATATATAAGGCAAATTTGATTAAGCAGTTCATTTTAGCTTGAAATAAATCACACTATACTAAAGGCAAACTGCTTTGGACTTTCAAATAAAACAAATTTTACTCAAAATGGACTTTCCTTGCTTATACATGAAGATAAGATTGATAGAATGCAGAGATTTATTCATATTTTGAACATCAAATTAGTCTGGGATTTCTCTGGATACCATATGACATTTAAAGACTACCAATCTGATGGTAAGAGACGTTTACAAGATGTATTAACATACACGTATTTAATAACTTTAGTGCTTTCAATTGACGGAAATGACACTCGGTGAGCGGTGTCCCTGTTGATTACACTGATGGAAATGTAATCTGGGCCTTGATGTTGCAGAATCATAACGGAATGTAGTAATGTCTCAAAACTGAGCATCTATGCATCAGCTATGTCAGTGTTGGCCAGCAGAACCTTCTCTCCAGGTTTGAAAGCAGGCATGCCAAGATATGGACAGCTGGCACATCGGAAGGCATCGCCCAGATAACACTAGAGAGGAAAAAGAAGCCAGGAGTCATAAATTTATACAAAACTAAGTACCGGTACAAAGAAATGAATAGATTTAATGAATAATACGTACACTTCCACAGGCTGATTTGGGCTGGCTGGCTTTCTGAGTGGCTTTACTCTCCTGATCCAATTCTTCAGCAAGACCACAAGTGCTACAGACCAAGAACGCTCCAGTTAGTAGATGGATACATTGTTTACGGCTTTATATGTTGTTATTTGAGGTAATCACCAGTTTTTGCAGGCTTTTTTTTTCTTTTTGGAGTCATCTCCACAGGAAGCCTTGAGGGAGGACGGGTCAGGCTTCTTCAGATCATCAGCATCCAAAAGTGCATCAGAATCCACCAAATCCTAGAGAAGTGAAGGAGCAAAGCAGTATGCTGGGTATGGGTAATACACAAAAGGCATTGGACTGACAGATGTCAAAATAGATCATAACATACCACATCATCGTCATCTATATCATTGGCTGATAGAGTCCACTTTTGTGCGGTGCTTGGATCAAGAGCTGGTTTATCTGTGAAAACAAATGTTGTGAATGTATTAATTAACCCATTTTTAATTGACGCATCAACATGAACCAACATTTTGACCTTGTGTTGCATTTAATGTGGAAATGCTTAAAAACCACAGACCTGTCGTAGTCGTTTTCTTGCCAAAGGAAAGTTTCAGTTGCGTCGAGGATCCGACCTCAAAGTTAGGTTTAGATGCCGACATTCGCACCCTTGAAAGAGTGTTACCCTGGAACCCTGAGCGCTCTCTCAGAGCTGCGGCTGCTTCTGGGCTCAGCGGCTCTGTCTTTACCTGTGAAAAATAAACACTTTAATTTCAGCTGACATGCAGACTTTAGGACCCTCTGATTTTAATGCACTTTTTATTTGCTCATTGTATTTTACAAAAAGATGGTTTCAGTAGGCCAGTTCAAAAGTGTGTATATATTCTATACTACAACACTGAATCAACTTAATAAAATCGCTGACCTCTGCGACAGACACTAATCCACACAGTTTAAGAGCTGACATCAGTTTCCCAGCGGTTCTCACACTGCTGTCTTCAGAGCCTGAGAAGAAACGAGAAACGTTGCGTCAGCACTGATTCATTACACTTGAGGATGTTGTACAGCCTGTGCCGTTCTGGATTTGATACCTGTTACTGGCTCTTCTAGCACAAGTTTCCCATCGGGTTTCATCAATCTGGCGATCTCAGCCAGCATTTCAGAACTGTGAATTGGTGAGCTATCAGCCTGAAAGCCTGAGAGAACCCAGTCATAACTTGAAGCTGCATTAGAAGCTAAAACAGACAGATATGAGATATGTGAGCATTTTTGGGTGAACGATTCACTTCATTCTTTAACTCGCAAGAAATAAACTCATATGCCTCTGTACTTACAAAGCTGTAGTCTCTCCATGTTCTCCAAAGACACCAGACTCTGGTTACCAACTATAGAGCCAATACTTTCAGCAAACTCCTTCAGTGCAGCGGGAGATGATGGCTGAGTCCATATCAACAGGACCCTGTCCCCCTCCTTCAGTCCAAGGTCTGCCATCACCTATTAATATTAGGGGTGTACCGATAAACTTATGTCACGATTCGATACATATCACGATACTGATCTCACACTACAATATTTTTGCGATACTCAAAGACATATGTGACCCTGGACCACAAAACCAGGCATAAGGGTCAAACATAAGCTGAAAGGTGAATAAATAAGATTTCCATTTATGTATATTTAGCCGAGATACAACTATTTGAAAATCTGGAGGGTGCAAAAAAATCTAAATATTGAGAAAATCGCCTTTAAAGTTGTCCAAACAAAGTCCTTAGCAATGCATATTACAACTAATAATACATTTTTGATATATTTAGGGTAGGAACTTTACAAAATATCTTAATGGAACATGATCTTAACTTAATATCCTAATGATTTTTGGCACATAATTTAGGCCACTTTTCACAGTTAACATAAGACATTTGACATTATCAGGACCCTCAAATATTCCCACATTGAATTATTATACATTATATTTAACATTATATATAGTAGTTTAATGTGGAACTGTCATAAATACACTGACCATTTACAGTCAAATCGGCTGAATCATGATGACAGTGCAGTTACAACACAACGTAAACAGACACCATTGTGCTTCTAAGACAGTGAGATCACCTTGCCAATGTAACAAAAGAGCTTTAACGTACCATTCAGTTTAGCCAAATATCAGACAACTCACCCATACAACAGAATGTTCACAAAGACAAGTTTTTCTGACAAAATAATAAACGGCTGTCCAACCTGTTTATCGTATCCAAAAAATGTTTTTCCAACACCGGTCACGATCATAGACCGTAAAAAAATAGGTCACGATGGACGTCGCGGGTTGTTGTATGTAGGCGTCGCGGTGCGATGATGACATCTGCTGTTAGAATAAACGAGTAGAACGGCAATCCTATTAGTGGCCCAAAACTTTCTGTGATTGATTAGTACAATGAATATTAAAAACGGTTTTCATATTTTAACTCTTTAGTGTGTGTTATCAGTTTAATTGATATTACAATTTCGTACTGTCATATTATAAGTATTAAATAATCGGCGTTGTCACGTGTTATATGTTACTTTTCACCGCGCTGACTACAGTTGGTCAATCACCGTCGTTTGTGGTTACCTATATGTAATACATTTACAAAGACTACTGAGGAGGATACATATTTTTTTGTGTCAAATTCTAATACATTTAAATTAATAGACATTTAATTTAAGTTTCTTCATAGTGTGAAAATACTGACAGTGCAACACTTGTACTAATATTTGAATGTAGCTCAACGGCGAATTGCCCAGTTTGGACCACCAAGAGCCCCCTAGAGGAAGGATAAATTTAGCAAGTTATTGTCGACAACATTTGCTATCATATACAATGCATGCGTAGTCCGCTGTATTCGGATATGGCGGCGCTGATTAGAGGACTGAGAGCTGGAAGGGCCTTGCGGGGTCTCGGCAGAGGTAAGCGGGGGAAAGTGAGAGGGCTTCGGGCATTAGCGTTTTATTCCACGATTTGTATGATTAAAAAGTTGACGGCAGTCACACGTGCCTGCTTCCAAGTAAGGCAAATGTAAGTCAGCTGGGCGAATAGAGAAGGTGACCATGAAGGGCAGGAGTGCTCGAGCAAACCGTTCATATGACAATCCATAACATTTGAAGTCAAATGTTAAATGCCCATATGGAAATAATGGTGAACATGAACTGAAACGTATGCATTTGTATTACATAAAGATTAGCTTTTCTTAATGTTTTTTCAATGCTTTGCAAAGTTGGGAATACAAATGCATGCTAAAATATTAACCCTTGTTTATTATTTTTCTCTTTCACTTCTATGAATCTGATGCATTATATAATAAGTAAAAAACTGAAGGCTCAGTGGTGCAAACTTTTTGTTGTTGTTGCTGCATTGTAATGTTTAATGATCTACTTATGGAGTGCTTTGCTGCATGGTAATTATTTTATATTATGCACTATTACAGTTGCAGTCCAAGGGACAGTCAGTCCCCAGTGCAGCAATGTGAGACGTGGATTCCATCGTGCCGCCCTGTTACGACTGGCTGATGACTCTAAAAGTGGCACATCTGTTCCACCTCCATCCTACCATGAAGTTCACACAGCTGGAGAGGGATCATCTTCTTCAGCACAGGGAGAATCTTCAGAAGATGGCCAGCCAAACACCAGGTTAGAGCCCCAGACCTGATGAAATATAAGAATTGAGTTAAATTCCTCATGCATGGATCAGCCCTTGCTGTCATTAAATCTAATTTAGACCATTTGGCATCTCAGTTTTCAAGATCAGAGCGGTGAACACGGTGAAGACTATGAGACGGAAGAGCAGCTCCAAACTCGCATCCTGACCGCGGCTCTGGAGTTCGTTCCGCAGCACGGCTGGACTGTGGAGGCCATGGCAGCTGGAGCAGAGGTTTGTTTCTTAAAGCAAAAGAAAACCTCAAGAATTTAATGCAAATATTATTAGACAATATAACGGTAATGATATGCTTTGTTATTCAGACTCTTGGCCTGTCATCAGCTTCCACTGGGATGTTTAACAATGGAGCCGGAGACTTGGTCCTGCATTTCGTTGCACAGTGTAACGCTCAACTTGCAGAGTCAATGGCAGAGCAAAATAACCTGGTCCAGCTTGGCCAGGCGGAGTGAGTTTGATATTATTCATTATTTGATATGCTAGTATACTTGAGAAACAACATTTCTATTGTTGTTAAGGTGTGAATATACCCTGGCTCCGCCCTCCTACGTACTTCCGCTCAATTTTCCTTCAGTACTCCGGCTGGGACTGCGGTATATTCTTAGGTTTTCTCTGAACAAATTTATACCGGTCCAATCAGCGAACAGAGGGAGTGGCTGAGAACGATGGCGTTGATGTCGTGCGCTAGTTTGAGTTGTAGTTCAGTAATGGCGGCGGAGAAAGATGCGAGCGAAGCCATTCATTCCGTTGTGGCATCGCTGCCGAATATCCAGAAGTTTAAGCCGGAGCAAGAACAATCTTTGCGTTCTGTTGGTGGCCATGATGTTGTGGCCCTCCTCCCCACAGGGTTTGATTTTCCAGCTCGCTCCGTTAGTGGTGAAGGAGGGGTCGGAAAGTATTGTCATCATTTACGGGGGCTAGTCAGTGATTTTATTGCCGTCCGTCTCCCACCACCTGCGTAAAAATCCCCGGCCGAATTATCTACTTTTTTAGACAAACACCAAGGTCATGTGGTAATTTAATTGCTGTCCGAATCCACATCTCTGAGTTTTCAAGAATATGTCACTTCAAAATTCACTGTTTATATCCTTTTTGACCACTGCAGAGCACCGTGCGGCTGCCGCTGTAATTTGGATGCATTTCTAATTGTATTTCTTTAAATGCTGGCAAGTATTTACAAGAGCAAGATATTTAATCACCGCTCGAAAAATAAAAAGAAGAAAAGCACGTAAACATTTGAATTGGGCCGTTATTTACGGCAGCATTTATTCTTATCATAACAAGCATATGGCATTTTATTTACAGCATACAATCATGTTACGGACCACGTGAGCAGCGCGTTCTCAATCACACAACTCTCCCCTCCACTGTGAATAAATCACAATCCGAATGCACAAGTTTTAGGTTTTATCACTGAGGTGGCGTGCACAATCTGCACAGTTATTTTTACGGACTTCCATGTGAGAAACCGAGGCGAACGGCGCATGACATGCGTCACGACCAAACGTTAGCGATTGGTTATGGCAGATCCAGAGTGACTCTGGGCAGATCCAATAGTTTTAATCTTCACCAGAGTACCTGTATTCAAGGAAGTAAACGCTTGTCAATGGAGAGTGGCCAGACTCTCTGTACAAATGAAATGTATGAGTCTGGTAGGACCAGGCTAGTGTGTGAATACAGGGGTTAACAAGACTTGCCACCCCTAAAAATGTAAAGTTACCCCTAAAGTTTTAAATAGTTTTTTTAAATGGAAATATTTATGGATGTGAGATGTGGATTTCATTGTGCAGCCCTGTTATGACTTGCCAAATGCCAATGACTCTAAAGTAACTAAAATCTCCTTGATTCAAAATTTTTTTTTGTTTATATAGAATTTGCAAAATGCAAAAATGTTATATAATTTTTGTGAATTTAAGTTTTTATGTACATATTATAGCTACATATATTATATAATATTGTTGATTTATGATGATTTTAGGTAAATTATAATAGCAGTGTTTTGTTGTTGTTATTAAAATTACAGAATTAATAATGCTTTACTAAGTTTTTATATAAAAAAAATTGTTACATTATATTATTGTGGATTTATTTAAGTTATGTACATTTGTCTCCTATATTATATTATATTATTGTGGATGCATTTATTATATATATATCATTATTTTGGATGAATGATATGCAAAACTGAGTTGTGTTGTTGTAATTGTAACAAATTGTTAAATTATTGTAAACAATGTATTGAAGTGATATTGTAATTATAATTATTTTTTAATTTTTAAATACTGTTGATTGTTGAATGTAGCCATTGCTGCTGATATGGTGCATAAATAAGTACATGCATACATAAATGATTATTATACAAATATTATATTATGTTGTGGATAAATAATGATGAATAAAAATTGGTTTAGTTGTTTTAACTAAAACCTACATGTATTTTTACATTAGATCAAAGGAAACGGCAGAGTTTCTGAGAGACGCAGTGGAGATGAGACTGCGGATGTTGATTCCTTATGTTGACACGTGGCCCCAGGTATCCGCTGCCTCATGCAGACTCCTCTCTCAAAACCTAAACTTCAAATGTTCAGTCTTTAATAAGCAATAATTTATAAGAAATGATTAAAGTAAGTAAGAAGAGAGACAGTGTTTGTGTCTCTTCTGCCTTTGCAGGCCATGAGCATCCTGCTACTGCCACACAACATCCCCGACAGCCTGAAGCACCTGTCCACGATGGTGGATGACATCTGGTACTACGCAGGCGATCGCTCGACAGACGTGAGTGGCTTCTCTGATCTCACTCGGTACCTTCCTCCTTGCTTTGGTCTGCAAATCCACCTGCATTTCCTGCATTTCATTTCATTTCTGTGTGTTTTAGATGAACTGGTACACAAGGCGGGCTGCACTGACAGGGATCTATAACACCACAGAGCTGGTGATGGTGCAGGACTCGTCTCCTGACTTTGAGGAGACCTGGGCCTTCCTCGACAATCGCATAAACGACGTAGTTAACATGGCGAACACGGCTAAACAGGTCTTGCTTTTCATAACTAATGAAAAGCAAAAATGCCATTTTTGTGCTATTTCGCTCCCAAAATGTGATCAGCAAATATTATTACTAATATACTGGGTAATTTTTGTTTGGTTTAGGTGCAAGCCACAGGAGAAGCCGTGGTCCAAGGACTCATGGGAGCAGCAATTACGGTAACCATGCTAAAATGCAATTTCCACATAGAAATATATGGTACAGACAACTTAAACAGTAAAAAAGTTTTATTTTTTTGTTGAAAACGGTGTCGTGTAAACGGCCCCTAAGGCTACCAAACACTGAATTTGAATATACAATTCTCTGATTTAAAAAAAAAAAATTATTTAATGTTTATATTAATTTAAGTTAGTGCTGTCAAATCGATTAATCGCATCCAAAATAAAAGTTTGTGTTTACATAATGTGTGTGTACTTTGTATAATTGTTATGTGTGTATATATAAATACTTTTGTATAGCAATTGTATACAGTATATATATTTATATATATTTTTTTCCTTAATATATACAAAATATATATATGCATATATACGTGTGTGTGTGTGTGTGTGTGTGTATATATATATATATATATATATATAATTATACACAGTACACACACATATATTATGTAAACACAATTTTATTTTGGATGCGATTTATTCACGATTTGACAGCACTAATTAAATGTTTTATTAATAATAATAATAATAATATTAAAATTTGAAATTTAATACATGAAAATAGTGCAAAATACATATTTAGTATAATAAATTAATAATTATTAAAAATAAATGGTTTTCTATTTGAATATGGCCAATATTTTGATGTTATTAAATGTTTCATGCTAGAACATTACCAAATCATTGAAACCATAATATTTTATTTATCAATTTTGTTGTTTAATTTTGAATAGTACGCTTTCTTCTCTTACAGCTGAAGAACCTAACAGGGATGAACCAGAGAAGATGAGTTTCTTCTGATGCTCCTGCATTTGTTTTGTCTCGTCTCCTACTCTCCGACCCCTTGGCCGTGCAGCAAAAAAATTCTGGCAACTCACTCACCCGCTCTAATCCAACTAAACATCATAAAGTGATCACAAAGGAGTGTTTGTGTTACGATACAGGGTCGATAATCACACCCTAAGCACTTTAAAATGGGTCAGCTGTGCCATACCGAATACCTCTGTTTGTAGCTTAACCCGAGCCCAATGAGGAGCCAGCCTTACTTTCAGGCATTGCAGTCTGCTGTCACATTCTCTGTGTTGTAAAAAGAAAGAATGTGAATGTAAATTGTATTTGAGAGTCCTATGTTCATACGGTTTGTGTCTGACTCATTGGCGAGTCCCTCATGAAAAGAAATAAAGGGTAACCTATTTACAGAACAGTCTCAGCCTGTTATTTTTGATGCTGCCAATTCTTAATGTTGTAAAATCTACCATATTATTAAATATTATGGTTTAGTAGTAACCATAACTGTAGTAAACATGATATTTTGAGATATCACAATTACTTATTCGCGGTTTTAATGTATCGTCCTAAATTATAATATGACTTTTATTCTAGATTGACGCATGACGACTTCTAAGGACTTTTAGTATGTCTAACCGGAAATGGTACTACAGTGATCCGGATGCTAACGGAACGAGGCGGCCAGTGACCAATGAGCTGCTGTCGTTTGTTATTGTGCTGAAGAGGCGCTCGATGCTGGAGTGAATGAACAACGGACAGAAGATATAGTTAATTTATTTTTTATCGTCTTAATCTTGTGCCTAATTTCACTATGCCGTATGCCAACCAGCCCACAGTGAAAATCACGGAGCTGACGGACGAGAATGTGAAGTTTGTGATCGAGAACACGGATCTCGCGTGAGTGATGTGATCGTTTAGCGTTTTAAAGCAAGTGCATTATATTAATTACATCGAACTATATGTCGATTATTGCTGGCTTCACGTGCTATCGGAATTATCATTAAATACTAGTTCCGTAGTTAAATAATTGGACACGAACGTCAAAATCTGGTTGCAATGAGCTCGTAATGACGACTGCAGAAGTGGGAAGTAAGACATTTCCAAAAGCACGCGAAGGCAGTTTTTGTTATCACTAACAAAAATATAATATTTTTAAATGCCGCGGAGCAACATGTAAAAACTATGGTATATGTATCTGGCAAGAACCATACCAAGTACCATGATGTTATTGATTTGTGAGAATTATTCTAAATCATTAGAGCTGCACAAATCCCAAGATTTGATTTTCATATTTTGTATATTATTTTCATCAGGTATTACTGCAGTCTTCAGTGTCACATGATCCTTCAGAAATCATTCTATTATGCTGATTTGATACTCAGTTATTATCAATGTTGGAAACGGTTATATATAAAATGTTTGGATACTTTTTCAGGATTCATTGATGAATAAAAAAAATGAAAAAGAATAGCATTTATTCAAAATATATTTTTTTTCTTCTAAAAATAAAAATCTTTACTATCAATTTATCATACATGCTGAATAAAAGTATTAATTTCTTTCAACAACAAAAAAAGCAAGAAAAATATTACTGACCCCAAACGTTTGAAAGGTGGTGTATATTGCTTTCCAACATTGATAATAAATCAGCATATTAGAATGATTTCTGAAGGTTCATGTGACACAGAAGACTGGACTAATGGCTGATGTAAATTCAGCTTTCATCACAGAAATACATTTTATTTTATAGTATATTAAAATAAAAATGTCACAATATTACTGTATTTTTCTGTAGTTTTGATCAAATAAATGCGTGCTTGATGAGCTTAAGAGACTGCTTTCAAAAACATTAAAAGTAGTAATGTTTGCAAACTTTTGACTGGTAACGTATATGACAAACTTAAAACCATAAAGATAAAATATTGAATATTTTAACACTTCATTTAATATTTATTAAAAATGTTTATCATATGAAAATGCATATAAAAAGAGTGTATATATATATATACTCTTTGATCTCAAAATAAAATATTTTAAATGATTAAAATATTAAATATTTTTTATGTTAATGTTTAATGCTAGAAAATTAGAAAATCACTAAAAACATGGTTTAAACTGTTTAGTTTGACCTATACATAATCAAACAGACCTATAATGATCAACAATTTTTTGGAGGTTAAGCACCTTTCATTGACCTTTTTGGCTAACTTAAACTCATTCGTTGAAAAAGAAAAAAAGGGGAGCGCCTTTTCTACCCTTTCTGTTCATAGGAAGTACCTGTTACTGTTATATAAATATATATTGCTGTATTTTGTTTTTATTCAGGGTGGCGAACTCGATTCGTCGTGTGTTCATGTCAGAAGTTCCAACCATCGGTAAGGATCAAACCATCTCAGTCTTCTAGATGCTTTCATTTAGCCCTTCTAGATAGTTTTCATACAGATAAGTTCATGTAATAATATGTTTATTTGATTTAATTATGCACTTTGTCTTTTAAATCTGTTAATCTGATGTAATGTGCCTGTTTGCCAGCTATCGATTGGGTTCAGATCGATGCCAACTCCTCTGTGCTCCATGATGAGTTTATTGCTCACAGAGTGGGTGCGTATGTTTAAAATCTCTCCAAATCTTTCATTTCATTCTTCTTATAAGTGCGGCCTCTCAAAGTTATCATGCTCATCTTTTATAGGGTTAATTCCACTCACAAGTGATGACATTGTTGACAAGATGCAGTACTCCCGAGTAAGCATATCAAACTCTTAAATGCTGTCGCATCTGCATGATTATTAACTGTAGAGAAGTGGAACGTAACGTTTTGCTTTCTCTGGTTTCCCATTAGGACTGCACATGTGATGATTTCTGTCCGGAGTGTTCGGTTGAGCTCACGCTTGACGTAAGATGTACAGAGGATCAGACGCGACACGTAACCTCGCGAGATCTCCTGTCCAATAACCCCCGAGTCATCCCAGTATGTCTATGTTCTCCTCACAAACTCGCATCCAAACACTGTGCGTTTTCTGATGTGCTGTATCTTGTTCTTCAGGTAACATCCAGAAGTCGAGACAACGATCCCAATGACTACGTAGAGCAGGATGGTGGGTCAAACTTAATTCTCTTTCTAATTTTCTGTATAATCACTCGCATGTATTTGCATTCATCAATTGTTTTTTTTTCCCTTAGACATCCTGTTGGTGAAGCTGCGGAAGGGTCAGGAGCTGCGTCTCAGAGCATACGCTAAAAAGGGTTTCGGCAAGGAACACGCCAAATGGAATCCTACCGCAGGGGTGGCGTTTGAGTATGACCCAGACAATGCACTGAGACACACGGTGTACCCACTTCCACAGGAATGGTATGATTCTTCAACCCTCTACAGTGCTAATAAATCACTTGCATATGCCAAGGGTTTATGCTAAATAATGTCTATCATTAGCCATTGGCTAATTAATTGAAGATTTCACTCCCCAGTGTTTGAGTTAGAGGCTAAGTATAAGTTTAGCACAGTGTATTATGTTACATTTCATGTGTATGTAAAGGCAGGCGTCCCAAAACTTTTGGCAATATAGTGTATGTGTGTGTGTATATATATATATATATATATATATATATATATATATATATATATATATATATATATACACACATACACTATATTGTGTGTGTGTGTATGTTAGTGCTGTCAAATCAATTAATCACATCTAACACAAAAGTTTGTTTATATATATATATATATATATATATATATATATATATATATTAGGGGTGTAATGGTACACGTATTTGTACCGAACCGTTTCCGGTACAGGGCTTTCGGTACGGTGCACGTGGTTACCGAACGGTTTCCGAATGCAATCTTTAACAGTAAACAGTCGGCTTGTTTTACACCAGAACACACTTCAATCCGAGTTCCCACACGAACATATTAAGTATTCAGTCCATTTTATCACAAAATTCAAACGATAAATGCTGTTTTGACGCTCTTTAATGTGGTGTGACTGATCACAGATAACAGTTCATGAGGCTGCGTGACGCATTGAACGCAATCTTCTGTGAACGCGATCGATCATCTCTTCCTAAAAAATAAACATGAATGAACATCTGAAGGTGTGTTGAGGATACATTACAACTTACTGTCACGTATCATATGTGGTGTAATCGCTCAATCAGTGTTTCAACAGCGGAAAGACCTCAATATAACTGCTTGTAAACTAAACAGTCATAGCATCACATTTATCTCAGAAGTCATTCAGTGTCCACAGCTGTTAGTTCACTAGAGAAATCAACTCTTTCGCTAAATAAATGCGCTATATTAGCCTATATATCCATTATATTCTACTTAACCTGTTAGTGATGTCTTGAAAATGACAGTCACGGTGTATAAATGATTATATTTCAACAACGAATTGGAGAAAAACTATTTTAAAATTGGATTTAGAAGTTAATGCAAAAACTGCCTTATGTGAAGTTTACATGTTTGCGGACTATGTTATTTGAGTGTTGATTATTATACCTAAAAATAAATATCAACTGAATTTAGGCTAATAGTTTGGGTTCTGTTGTTAACCATTAATGTGCAATTAAGGGCTCCCTATATAGTTTACAGCAATATCTTCAATAAACTTTTAGTTACAATTTAATTCATTTAAGGACAGACACTTTTTTTTCAGTAAACCACTGTTTAATAAAAATAAATAAAAAGCAATTTTGTAAAACTGCTGTACTGAACCCGTACCAAACCATGACTTCAAAACCGAGGTACGTACCGAACCGTCAGTTTTGTGTACCATTACACCCCTAATATATATATATATATTTAAATGAACAAACTGAGAAAATCTACCAGCCATAAATGTTACTTACTGGTCATTTTATATCTTGCATTATTTTTTATTAATACATTATTAATACAGTATCATTATTAATATTATATTTGTATTAATATTTTATATATATATATATATATATATATATATGTGTGTGTGTGTGTGTGTGTCTGTTTCTTGTCAAGAAATTTAATTCTGTACCTTTTTTCGATTGTCAGGCCTAAAAGTGAATATTCAGAAATCGAAGAGGATGGAGTTCAAGCTCCATATGATCCTAATGGCAAGCCAGAAAGGTAAGGGAGTTTAAATTCATACATGCGTGCAATTTATTAATACAAAAAAAGACTAAATAACTGCCAGTGTTGGGTAAGTTACTCTAAAAATTAATTAATTACTTGTCAAATGACTCTCTACAAAAAGTGATTCAAGGACAACAGCTCTTTTAATTCTTTCAAATAAATAATATAAAACTACATTTATTATTTATTTATTATTAACTGACTAAAGTATTACAAATGTAAGAAGGATACATAACAACATGCATTTTAAAGTTAGACTTTAAATGATGTTAATTCCACTATTTTATTGTATAAATACACAGTATTTAGTTAAATTAAATCAGTAATCCCTCACTTTACTTTTTCAAGGGAAAAGTAATTAAATTACAGTAACTAGTTACACCCAACCCTGATAACTGCAATATTCTGTTTTATATTGTGAGGAATTGTGTTTGTTGCCTCAAAGCAATATTGTGATCGTATATATAAATAAATATAAATTAAAGGCAACACATTCCTCAAATTTCTCATATTATTCAAATAGTGTGTTTTTATTCAAAATCAGTCAATGTAATGGACATTGTATATGCATCATGTGCTTGCAAATTGAAGAACATTGTGCAATAGACAATAGAGTGCAATAGATGGAAAAAAAAAAAGCTATTTTTTTTTCATCTAGGTTCTATTACAACGTGGAGTCCTGCGGTTCACTTCGGCCGGAGACCATCGTCATGTCGGCTTTTGCTGTGCTTAAGAAGAAACTGAGTGATCTGCAGACACAGCTCAGCCACGAAATTCAAAGCGATGTGCTCACCATTAACTAAACTGCTTTTTTGGATCACGCTTTTGGGAAGATATATTTTTTCAGCTGTTATTTGTTTCTTTGCATGAAACCTGTTATGATGGAGAATTCTATGAATAATAAACCCATTAAAACATTGTGTAGTTTCATTCCATAAGTTGCACAATGTGGGGGGAAAAACGCTATGAACACCAGAGGGCAGGGTTTGTGTGAAAGATTTTTGAAGAGGCCATTCTGTTCATTAATACATGATTGAAACAGGAAAAGACAGCGTGTATGGTCATGACAAAGCATAGAACAGCATGCTGATAATGGGAACATTTTATTTCAAGCAAAACGAGCCCTGAAATGGATGTAACAAATTTACATAAAGCCTCCCCGAGACAAACTATGTAAACAAAACACATGGCTACGTGAGACAGATTGACAACAGATTGTGCAATCATATTTATTCGTCCCGTAAATTTTGGTTGTTTTAAATACATAAGTATCGAGGAATTTCGAGAAAAGTGCAGTCACAAAAAAATCTCTTTGATTTTAATCATGAATTCTTGTTTAGCACAAAATTACAGCAACATAGATCAAGTGAATGCATTCCTCACAAGAAGTGTGTGAGACAACTATGAACTCGTAGTCCGGCTGTAATTAGACAGGACCTCCTGTGTGTCTTCATATATAAAATGCGTTTCCAAAATCTGATTCTGCGTAGACAACGATTCAGTGCTGTCATTTTTGCCAGAAATATAAAGTGTCTGGTTTCAGATATCGTAAGGTGTGAAGGTGCGGTCACATTAGCGGTAGTTCAGCGGAATTTAGCGGGCAAAAAGGTTCATCAGTAGCGAAGTAGGAAACACTGCTCATACACGAGCACGAACGTTTTCGCCGTCACGCGAAAATCCAGAAGGCGCGGTTTTCGATTTCGCCCGCGAAATTTCGCGGAGCAACAGCACGTGACCGCATAGTAAGTTCCCTAACATAAGTGCTCGTTTTGTTTTTCGTCAAGTATACACACCACACAAATCTACATTTTAACTTCTTTCTTTAATTACATAGTCTAAAAGAAGCAGGTGACAGCCATTATCTCGTTATTTTCCATATCTTCTAATTCACTGAGACCTATGTATATGTAAATTTCATTTCATAATATGATATACTGTTCTGTGGAATACTGGCAAAGAAAGACCAAACAGTGTTCTTTAAATTTGTGTATTGCTTCTTAACTGATACCACATAGATTTTTGGCACACCACATATCAGAGTTAAATGTCATAAAAATGTCATAAATATTTCTATAAATCTTTAAAATACTGTGCTGTTTCCTAAAATAAGATATATAGAGATGATAACTCTAACTCCTCTAAGGTCGAGAGATAAGCAAACATATATATAATTTATTTCTGAATCTCTTCACTGCATACTTAAACGTCATCATAACTTTATTTCATTCACAGCCATTCTCAAAACCTGTCGCCTTTCCCTCAGTTCTGACGTTACCCACAGTGCTTTGAACTTAATACTGAAGGTGAAATGTGTAATGCTGGCTGTCCCTTCGTGTCTCTGATGTTTTTAATCACATTATCTCATTCTGATTCCATACCTGTGGGGTTTTATGGCGTTTCAAGTCAGATAAAATTGATGCATCTCTGAGAAACTCGTCTCTAACAACGGGAAAATCACAACTAAACCTTAGATGATCTAGAGATGTTGTGGTGTGTCAAATTGTAACACGGATAGGCACACATTGCAGTTACATGTTTAAATGAATAACGTACTAAACAAATCATAACTTCTCCCGATTGTTGAGCAAAGCAAAAGGATTGCAGGACATAAAATGAAAAGGACAAGTTTTGGTTAAACAGGAAAATGAGAATTTACACCTTGTGAACCCACTTAAAACGTGTTGTAGATGGTAGGTTTAGCTGGAAAAAAACCCATGCCCAAATCAAATTTCAATAAAAATTGAAGTAAATAAATACAACAATGTATCGATATGAAGTCCTGTATCAGTTACAATTGACGACATTGATATGTATAGATTAAGGAGGTTTCCGGTAGTTTTGTGGACGTTCCTTTTTACCACCCAACAATCAAATGATTTAGTGAATTCTCATTACACTCGAAAAAAGAGAGAAAGAAATAGATCAAAATAAATGAATGAAGAATTCACCACATACAAGCAGATACATACTGGCCCTTTCAGAGTGATTGTGTCAGCGTTCAACTCAAAGCTGTCAAATTTGACAAGCAAAATCTGTCAGATTCTACTTAAATTTGGTTCATTTCCATTCACCCATGAAACGAAACCTCGATATTTCAGTTTACAGATCTTGTGTGTTCTTGTGAAGGCCCATTATTCCAAATAAAACCCACTGGAAATGAATGATAGCAACAGCGCACCCTAGAGTCGACGGAAGGTAGAAATAAAATGTTAGTGGGAATGCCGTAGACCTCCTTACTGCATGGAAGACACCTAATAAGAAACCACAATTCAGAAAGACCAAAGAGAATTGTTGCTCATTCAGACAAACATCCAATGTTAGCATATTACAAGACTTGAAGATTCAAGATGGTGGAGAGACCTGCTGCTTGCTACGGTTACGTTTATTCGCACGTAGGGAGATTTGAACTCTGCGTTTTCAAGTGACCACGGCCCTTCTAGGACTGTCAGCGAATGAACTGAGGGACATCTAAATGCCCGCCGATCACATCTCAGAGATTCGTGTACCTCTTGGTCAGAGGTTTAGGAGGGGGGAAAAAGCAAGATATTTATTTCATAGGCAGCTGATACATAGACAAAGGTTCCCTTTTTTCCTGAAGAAATATTCTCTGTAGAATTGTCTTAGCAAATATAGAAAATGGATCCCCAGCTCTGCTGGTTTCAGTGCATTCAAAGGAGGCCAAAGTCCTTAAAAGCCAAAGGATAGTCAGCTCATGTTTGTAGTTTCCATACAGTGTGTTGGCTTCAATGTCCTCTCTGGTGCCGGAGCTCTTGGAACGGAAACGCGGGGAACCGTTTGTGCTTACGCGGATATTTCGAACGCTTGAGTTTCTTCAGGATGTGTCAGTTCCTAAAATCCACCAAAAGCATGATAGGACAACAAAGTATTCAAATTAGTGAACCGAAATAAGGGAAGAGGGAAAACGAAGCTTATGAACAAGATGCGTGGAGTCCTGATGAGGACGTCTCGCCCAGTCTCATCTGTCCAAGAGGACTTTCAGCGCCCGCTCGATGTTCATTCTGTGACCCACACGAGTCACCCCTAAGTCGATCAGATCCTCCTTTTGCAGGTTGGGCAGGTGGCTGCCCTCGATATCGTTGTCCATAAAGGCATCCCTGTGCTCGCCCAGGTTCAGGCTCTCAAGCCAGTCAGCCACGTCCTGCTTGCTCCACATGAGGACGGGTTTGGTGGCGAAGGGCTTGTTCGACGCTGCCTGGATGAGGGTGAGCGGGGAAGGGGAGCGGCTACGCCCCGTGCCTAGGCTGAGGGGTGGTGTGGGCAGGCCAAAGACATCCGTCATGGTGGGGGAAGTGGCCGAGGTCGGGAGGGAAGAGGCACAGCTGAGACCAGAGTCCGGCGGGGACATGATAGGGCTCGGGGTGTGGTGATGGGGAGGCAGGCTATCGGCCTGTCGGCACGGTGACGGGGCAGGCACGTTGGGGCCAGGCTGGGCAGTGAAGGTAACGGTGGTGTTCTGCTGTGTACCTGAGATGAGGGATACACCATCCTGATTTCTGCAAAGACACAAGGATAAAAGTGACTTGAGGGAGATTGTCAAACTATATTCCTAGTTTTGCATGTTGCTATGGTGTTCTGTGTGCTTACTGGTCCAAGTTAAAAGTCTGCATGTTATGGCTCATGTTTTGTCTGTTTTATTGTCCGCCAGATGAAAATCCAATAACAAAGAAAACTAATAGCACACCTCTCCTCAACAAACTGCATTATATAACTATGAGTGATAATATGAGTGATACTTCTGAGTAATAAAGCCTGGGGGGAAAAGGAAAAAACAAAAACATCATTACTAAACAAAATTGTATTCTATAAATCTGATACAACTACACATTTTGTCACATTAACGTTACATTTGTGGTGTACTATTTACTGTATTACAGTAATAAGAATTGTTTTGTGAGGAAAATGTGCTTTAATTATGCTGTTTTTTTCTATTAATTCGTTTTTTTGGGAGCAAACTATGACTTGGACTTTATTTAAAGACCAATGTGTATTGAAAGTATGAGCGTACTGTAGGTGGTTTAGCTTTAAGGAGGCTGTGAATGTGATGCTCTTTAGCAATGCTATGTCCTTGCCCAAGGTTTCTTCTTATACCCAAGGTGTGTTGGCCTACATTTGTTAAAGCAAACTTTTAAATTTGCATCTGATGTAGCACAACAAATAAAAAGCCAAAGACAGACTCGAGTAAAGAGTACTTGAACTACTCATACATCAATAATACTATACAGCGCGCAAGTTACACATCCAGCCCATAGCTTAAGATTAAAAATACCTCAGTTCAATGATACACATAACAAACATGCTAAACTTCCATACTAAAAACATCTATTTCTATTCATAGAGAAAAAGAAAACCATCTTTGTTCAGTGTGTGCTAAACATAGCGCTCTGCCTGGGCTACAAGTGCATTTTAGGGTCAGTTCTCTGGTCTGTAAATAACAACATCATTCAATAATGAATGAGACTTGGAACTCCATGTCGACGGCAAACCACTGCCTGTGCAATGTGGCAGCCATCGGCGTACATAACCTTTGCACACGTACATCAAGTAAATTGCTGATGTTTCGCAAAATGACACATAAGCTTCAAAACCTAATGAGCTTTCTCTGTAGGAATCATCAGTAAAAAAAATACTGAAGATAGCGGATGACACCAGAGAAATATTGATTAAAAATACTCTTCATTCAATAGTAAATACTAAAAGGAAATTATAAAATTGTCTAATGTTAAAAAACAGACAATATTTACCCAAAACATATACATATATATATTTTTATATGTGTATTATTGTTGGGAGTCGAAAATCCAAATAAGACACTTAAGAGGTTAAGAGATTTCAGTTACGATGCAGCCATAAAAAAACTGCCTATGTTGGCAGCAGACAGGAAGGCAGCTCAATAGATTTTATGAAAATGGGAACTCCTTATAACCCTAAATGTGTTTTTTTAATGAAATATAAAAGCCTTTAAGATATTTCATAAGAGAATCCAGAGATATCTTGTTGGAACAGTTTGGGTGATGTGACAACTAAGTAACAAATGGACCATGCTGTAAGAACACACACATACCTCCCCCCTCTGTGGTACGGCCTGTGTTCATCATCACACTGACGTTGCTCATCTCGTCCTCAAGGCTGTTCTCATTATTGGGTTGCTAGGCAACTCTTTCGTTCTCCAGCAGAGCACACACACTAATCTGAGAGCCTAAATGTAAGCCTGTGATACAAGAAGGAAAAGAGGGCATACCTTGTTCCGAAGTGAGTCCTGGATCCCGTTGGAGAGTCTAACGCTTCCCCTGACTTTGGTGCTTTGTCCTTGTTCACATGCTGCAGAACTGAATTGGCTTCAGGACCATGGGGGCCTTTCATCTCCGGAGGGTCACCCCACAGCTTTGAGGTTCGTTGTGTTGGGGTTTTCAAGGGTTCTGGTGGAATAGATCCAGGGGGCGGAGGTGGGACAGAGGAGGGCATTCTGAAAGAGCTCACGTTCTCCTCTGGCAAAGCATCCTTGTAAAGTGCATTGCTCTTGATGGCAGGTTTGGGTTTTGGTTTGGACAGGATCTGAGACCTGTCCACCAGAAAGGCTTGTCCATCTGCATAGACGGTGCACGTGTCCAGGGTCTCACCTCCTTCAGAAGACAAGGTGGAGATGCTGGACACAGTAGAGATGGTGCTGGTGGTCTCCAGTTGGGGGTCACCGCTGCTCCGGCTGTCTACCTCGATGCCTGAGTCAGTGATTTGTTCATAGGGCTCTAGTGGCCCTGGAGGGAAGCTGGGAGGTGTGCAGTTTGTAAGGACCGTTGGTCTTTTGATTTCGGAATTTCCACCACCTAATGGGGGATAGTAGGGAGCAAGAGTAGGACCTTTAGTACCATTTGCTTTCTGTTTGAGCAGTTCAGCTATAGACCCCACCTGGTCTTCGGGAATGTCAAAACTGTTGGCAAACTCTAGTGGGGGTGGGAGGGGTTCAGCAAACACAAACTCTTCATCGATGTCGACAGAGGCCAAGGGCGGTGGAGGGATGCCGAAGGGCAACTTGACAGGCTCATCCACTGAGCTAACAGTTATGATGGTCTTGCCATGTGGAGCAGCTGATAGCGCCTTGGGAGCTGGGGGGTTGGTGGGAGTTGGCTGGTTGGGGTCGCGAAGCTCCCCAGGGGTGTTGTCGGGACTCACTGCCTCGTCCCTGTCGCCCTCTGACAAGCTGTTATCCTCCGATTTTGCCCCATCTGTGGTGTGTACCATCAGCAGACCAGCTGATTTTTGCTGAGAAGTGTCCACAATGTCAATCAGCATGTTCTTCTTCTCCTCAGGCCTCTTCTCAGGCTTGCCCAGATCAAGCTGATACTTGGATTCTGTCTCATATTTGGACTCTGTCATCTGTCTCCGCAGAGCCCCTCGGGGACGGCCCATGGTAGCGGTACTTGAGAAGCCAACATCCACATTTGGTCTAAGCTTGGTGTCGATGAAAAGTGGTTTATTGAGATCAAGTTTGGATGGGTCACTCTTTAATGGAAGAGGCTGTGATTGCTCCCTCATGGCTCGGTCTCTAGCAGCTAACGCTAAAGCTAATGGTGAATTGGGGTCTAGTGGTTTGCCTGTTACCGGGTGAACGTAATTCCCACTTCCTGAGCTGTAGGTCTTATGAGCAGGTAGACTGATCGGGCTGTGTCCTGTACGAGTGCTCAACAGTTCCCTTACCATGGTGGGCTCAGGGCTGTTGAAGTCTGTCACATTGCCTCCACCTCTAGGGATGCTAAGTAGCGATGAGGGAGGTGCCATGAGCCTACGTAGCCGTTCATCACTGCTAAACATGCCCTCATCAATAGACTTGGAGTGTCTGAGACGTGGAGCCGGTGTTGGTGCCACATCCTCATCACCTGCATCTGTGGACCTAAAAGATGGGGAGTTGCGATGAGCATCAAGCCTCTTCTCCCTGTCTCTGACGGCACCGGCAATGGCAGCTGCAAAGGGACTGCCTGAATTTAAGCCATCTTCTGGACGCAGTTGCCCTGGGTGATCCGGTGTGGTCGTCTCAATTTCCATGCTACTCCCTTGACTGCTCTTACCGCTGCTGCTGGTGGAGGGCTCTTTGATTATTATTGTTGGAATCGGAATGGAGCAGGTTTTCTCAGGACTGTCTTCTACATTTGATTGTTTGACCAGCATTCCCTTCCTTCTGGCAGGCTTGTTGGGCACAAACAGTCCAGCTTGACCCATCTTGCCCACATCCGAATAAGGGTTCTCAGGGATTAGGGCACGGCGCATATGAAGACTCTGTTGGGCCGTTGGGCTGTGATTGTACCCCTCGGATTCATACTGCTCAGGACTGTCTCTGTAAAACACGCCCTGATCTCTCCACCCAGCAACTTCACCTCTGTCAGGGGCTGTGCTGTTTGCATTAGGACTCTGTGAAGTAAAGCCTGGTCTGATGGTGCCGTATCCTCGACCAGCTGGGACGGGAGCATTATTATGAGGTGGAGATGGAGGGGAGATAGCTGGTGGGGGTGGAATATCCTCTGATGTGTCAGGCATTGAAAGGCTTCTTGTAAATTTCAACATTGGAGGAGTAAGGAACTGCTTCTCTTCTTCAGTTACTCCTGCAAAGGAATAAAAGAAGAAAAATCAACAAGCCTGTGGGTGCAATCATCATCCAGAAACAATAAATATGACGCAACAAAGCAACTGTTACATCTTGAAAATACATCATATCAGTGAAAAAGCACCCAAAAAAAGAGTGGGCTGACCACTGAGTTTAAGAGCTGAAAGATTTTTTTTGAACAATATATCAAAATAAAGGACTGTGTAAAGATGTACTTCAGCAACAAAACAAAATGAAACAACCACACACCTATAGATGTTTGCCGCCGTATGGTTCCCTTTGGTATACCCAGGAAGGGGCCTCTAGGACTCCCTGGCAGTTGTGGCAAGTCTACTGCTGCATCCTGACTATTGCAGAGAGACTGCAAAAGACAGAATAAGGCTGACATGATAATAAGGACAAGCAGAATGCAGCACTTTTGCAGAGCATCCATTCGAACTAGGCTTCAAATAATATGTTGAAATGATTTCATTAAAAGAGACTAAGACAAAGAAATAAAAATAATGTCAAGCAGTGAAGCATACTCACAAGCCTGTGCATAACTACACTCTAATTTGAGCAGAAAAAAAAAATATATATAGCATGCATGGGCAATGGTCTTACCAGACTTGCAAAAATCAGTTATTGCAGTTGGGCTACAATACAATACAATTCTCAACAACGCCATGGGAGTACAGAACTCTAGAGGACATTAGGCAAGGCATGCTTACATTCATTTCAGGGCTGACAGCAAAACACTTGCTAGTTGGGCGTGGTTTGACTGCCGCCACCCTCACATCTGCGTTTGAGTTGTCCCATATAGGTTTCTGGGGGGGTACGACCTCATCCACTTTATCTGTAAGACAACAGCATCTCAAATTAGGAAGCAAGAAGCTACATTTAAAATAAACTCAGTATCAAATATTGCTAATTTCCTCTAACAGGATCCACAGAGCAAAGATCCGAACCGAGCAAGAGAGGCGACAGAAATAGGTACAACGACAATGGTCAAGGTCAAAGCCGTGCAAGCACTTCCTTTTCTGTTGGAGAAATCTTAGCACTTCTTTCAACGGCCACTGTGCAACATGCTAGCAGTTTTTGACAGCTCCCATGCATGGGATGATTACTTAGTTTGACTTGAAATACAATCCTCTTCTTCAGACCCTCATTATCTGAAAGCTGATCATCTACACAGAAATGGAGGAAAGGGAAATTCAGAGTCTGATTTCCTAGCATTAAAGTCATAAAGACTGAATCTGGTAAGTACACACACACACACACACACACACACACACACACACACACACACACACACACACACACACACACACACACACACACACACACACACACACACACACACACACACACACACACACACACACACACACACACACACACACACACACACAACCCCCTGTACACCAGCCATTAAAATGGTTTGTATCTGGATACTCCTTAACTAGATTTAATTTATACTTTACACTACTCTTTACATTTTTTAAAAATCAGTGATGACAACTCAAAAAGATTTGTCATGTTGACCGACAAAATGAAGGTATCGTGTTTCCCTCCATTCAAAACATACAACAGATGCTAATACGGATTAACAGAAAAACAAGAAAATACTGTTTAAAACACTCCAAGATTAAAAATCAGGAGAGATTGAAGTACACTGAGTGAAAAATCACAAGATTCCAGATTTGTTAATCAAATCAGGTGACCCAAGTGCATGACTGCAGTATTAGTTGTATTCTGATAATTATTGTAGTGCTGCATTATCATTATAATTTCATTATCTGCATAAATATGCGCATTATCATTTCCACCTTTATCGAAGATGGTCATAATTTGTCCCGGATTCAGTGGCTCAAATCACAATACGTTTTACACTTAGGTGCTATTTATGTGGTCAAGTGCTGGCCATACGAATGTGATCTGAAAACGCATGTTAATGTCAGGACTAAAGGGGGCCACAGTTACACCTCTTCATTCGGCATTATATGGATATATACACTCAGGCTTTACATTTAAAATCCCATCATAACCCTGAGGTGAAGCTTATTTGAAAAAGAATACTACCAAAACTGCCCATTCAGCACATTCTTTTTTATAAGCAAGGTCTTCATAAAACCTAAATATGGATTTAAAATGACTCTCTTTGATGAACACAATATGTACAAGGCTGTTTTAAGGACACAGCAGGAGAACTATGCAGCCAGCCATATTATATAAACATAAAACTAAGGCTTACAAGGGTTCAGAAAAGATTTCCTTCAAGAAGACAAAGGAGTCCATTCAGCAGTCTAAAGATGTTGTATCTGTGCATCAGTCACACAGCGTCATATTCCTGATCATTGCTCATTACAGTGGTGATAGCTTTACACTGAAAATATGGCATTACATTTTGCAGGTGGAATGTTTCTATATTAAACATATGCAGCATTATCTCCATGGCAACGTTGTTTCAGAGTGATTCAAAGCTGGAGTGGTCCCTCGTATGATAACAGTTAAAAAGTAGTTCTTTAAAGGGAGAAATTATCTTAAAATGTCCAGCTTTAGGATTTGATCTTTTCTGTGAGGAGTGAAATGGAGGCAGGATCCATTATATCAGTAGGAACAAGGACATGTATCTGAAGCCAGGTTTTGGCATGGGAAATTCATGGCTCTTGTTTTCTCAAGCGTATCCTTTTTATAATAGAAGGCAGGCTGTTGAATAATATATTCTTACATTGCACTTTTGAAGATCTAGGGGGTCAATAACTGAAGCTAAAGGCTTATGGAGCATTTTGCAGTGTAAACACATTTGGTCTGTTGTCACAGTAAGCAGTTTTCCATTCAACTGGTAAATTTTGATTATTGGAGAGAGAATAAAAATTATTTGCACATTTCTTTCACTGAATCATATCAAAAAAAGTTCAATTGTATGAGAAAAAAGAATTACTACTGTTGCTAAGCTGAGGTGACAAATATTTAAAGAGTGCTTAGGGAAAACTCACCCTTCTTTTTCCTCAAAGTGGCTTTAACATAAAAGAACAATTCAGCTTTATTCAAGTATAAAATTCAGAGATAATTTCCAGAAAACATGACGAGGAGAACCAACGTTTGGAATACACAGTATTCCTCCACATGGCATTGACCTGTGCATAATGTAATGCCATTTTAGACGGAAAGCAACAACAAATCCATGCAGTTAACTTTTCGACACTACACAAGACAAGTAGATTAGTATCCAATATAACAAAGTGACAAAAAAGAAGATTAATTCCCTGATTACACAATATAAACAAGAATTTAATACGCATGTAATACTGCTTACCCTTTGTGCCATTGTTCAATTACTAATAATTAAGACAGCATGACCCGTCAAACCCTAGATTTAGCTGTGGTCACCAGAATAAATCCTTGACAATCCAACAACAATCCGCTCAGGTGAAATCTGTTATGCTTTAACAATGAACGTGAAGGTAGTACTTTTTTTTCTTTAGTACGGAGTACGAACCACACATAAACTGACACACAATATCCATATAATCAAAAATCCATCTAAAAAAATACATATAACAAAGTCACATGCATGCCAGGGAAGCACAGCAGTACAATTTGTACATACATTTCGTAAAAAGAGTTTTGTAAATAATCATATCATACCTTTATCCACTTTTAGGTCAGCATGCAGGAAAACAAAACAACATCAAAGTTCATTTCATAATGAACGGTGGCTGTAGAACAACAAAAAGTGTCACAGGTTAAAAATACATTCTTAGGGGGGTTCACACAAGACATTTTTGCGTTTAAAAACAGCTAGACACAACTAGGGATGCACTGATACGTACTCGTACTCATTAAAACGCTACCAAAAACCGATACCACGCAGCGTGTGTAAAGTGTTTGTGTCCGGACAAAGAAACACATACAACAGAGCAAACAGAGAGCAGAATGAAGATATCAGAGAAGGATCTCTATGAAGTAAATATATCTAATTAACAGAATATTAAATACATAAAATATTCAAGCATAGCTGCTGTTCGCGGCTTGAGAAGCTTAACACGCAGAGTGGATTGAGTGCGCAGAGGCACAGACGCGTTAGCTTGTCGAGCGCATCCCCTTTGCATATCGCTGGAAAGTTTGTAGTTTGGTCAGATATGCCAATAGCAAAGAAAATGAAAAAAGGAACATATCACTAACGTTAACTCGGCACACATGCGTCATTACAGGAAAGCGGCACAGTAATCACATGATGTTTTCAAGAAGTTTTCTGTGCACAAACATACAAAGTGTCCACCCAGAAAGCTACCTCTCAGACAGAGCGTGAATAGCCCACTGAATAGAGTACTTTTTCAAGTCTTCATTAAGCTTGAAGAGACAAATTTACACAGAATTATGTCAAAATGCCCATATTGGCGAGTATCCTTGTGAAACATTCGGTTATGTCTTAAAGGGTTACTTCAGCGATTAGCATTAAGGTTTGTATCAGTAGAAACCCGGTAGTATATTCGAATTATGGTACTTTCCCCCCTCATATCCCCCTGAGACGAGAGAATTATGCATTTTATATCTGGAAAAAATCTGAGGATTTTTTGGCCAGAGGCTAGAGACTACAGCCAGTAGAAGGAGCTAATTACGCATGTTATCAACCCGCCCATAGGTGTGGGATCTCACTCACAGAATGTAAATGCGCACGGCCGCTCGGCTCGGGCATTAAAAACGGAGCGGTGCGGAGCAAAGTGAGTATTTCAACTTTTCAATTAATTGCTATGAAAGTTAAGCTTCCATGGGCATGATCTGAAAACGCGCAAAACTGGACACGTGTCGAGAATGACTGCCGCGCTTACCTCAGCTCTGCTCAGCTCTTCGCTCTCGTGATGAATTAAATCTGACTCCTGCTGCATTTGTATCGTGACTTTCGTTCGGCTCACTCCCACTTTATTGAAAAGACACGTTCGGTTTTTAATTGTAGTGTCTGTTCTCTAACTGAACAAAATGATTGTATTACTATGAAAATGAAAATAACGGTGGGGGCGGTGTCATGGTGGGCAAGTGATAACCAGTAGCCGTGTCATGTCATGTCAAACCAGTAACAATTAAGCTTGCTTAGGCTTGTTATACTACCGGTTATGAGGGACAATACAGTATGAAATTTGATATCGGATTACAGGAAAAACATTATGAATGAATCATAGACCTACTTTACACTTGAACAGTTGCTATATCATCATCCTAACAATAAGAAAATGCGGTTAAATAATGTATAGTTGTCAGTACACGTCAAGCTTTTCTTGCGATTTTGCCGCCCGTCATGTGTACGGATACTTTTCATTGACAAGAAGCACGTTCAAACTCGGACACGCAAGTGGTTGAGGTGGTAACGAACAACAATACCTTAACGTGCTGACTTATGTGGACTAACTTTTATTTGAGGAAACATGTTTATAATAGGCTATTAGGTTTAAACTTATTGGTCCTGAATAGGGCTGGGCAAAAAAAAAACGATTTTTTGATTAATCGTTTTTTAAAATGTGGTCGATTCAAAATCGATTCTCAAGGCCAAGAATAGATTTTTTTTCCCCCGGGGGTTTCCAGTCGATCCTGCCCGGTATCGCATATTTGCTTGTCGTTAAGATAAAATCGAATGGCAATCGCATCTAAGGAAGGCACGCAAATAACAAAGATAGTGACAAAATATAATGCATCATCCGGGGCATGAATCAAAGCACAGACGCCCCTGGAGGAAAAAGCCTCCATTAAAACGGACAGAGTCTGAATGACGGTCGGCTAAATAAAGGCCTACCCAAGTGTACCTAAAATAAAAAGAGTTTAATATACAGGTTTGTGGCTCTTCATTTCTTTTTAATTACCCACTTGTAAACTCATGTTCATTGTTCTTTTTTATAAATATAGTAGGCTATTTGAATTAAATCTATATTCATTGAGTTGAATCGGAAGTGAATCGAGAATCGAAATCGAATCGATTTGAGAGCTTGTGAATCGAAATCGAATTGAATCGAAACATCTGAATCGATACCCAGCCCTAGTCCTGAACAGTGAAAGTAACAGAAGCTCCTACATTAAATTTTAACAGGCATAGTTAAGCGTGAAATTAACTGCAGGAAATATCTATTGGCTAAACGAATTAAGCCAACTAATTTGATTCAATATTCTCATGGTTTCTCAACCTAATATATATTAAAAAAATATATATATATATATGTATTTATACCGATATACCAAGTACCGATATATATAATATATATATCGGTACTTGGTATCGGCAAGTACCAGAAATGAAATTATGGGTATTGTACTCGTTCAGGAAAAAGTGGTATCGGTGCATCCCTAGACAGAACAACAAAATGGAACTGAACCTTTTAACTTGACATGTCATCTTAAAAAAATGCAGCTCTCATGTCGTGTGACACCAAAAACACAACATAACCTGTGTGAATGGTCCTTTATCTTGTTTAAAATATTAAAAGAAACTAGACAGTAAATGAGATGCTTCTGCTTGGCCAGACTGAGCTTACCTAGGTCTTCTAGCTCTGAGGTCATAGATTTTGAACGCATGGACAAGGCTGTGGAGGGAGCCCTCCGTGGTGGTGGTGGTGCTATAGCAACAAACCAAAAAAAAAAAAAAAAATAGAGCAGGTACAGTAGATGCTTAGCCATGGGCTGTAGCATCCCCATGGGGAGGTATTATATACAACAACAACTCATGCATTCAAGGTTTGTCCGATTCTCATTTTAAATTATGAATGCAAAAGAAGAACTTAAAAACACTAATTAGCAGTGTTAGTAAAATCAGTGATTAGTATAACTAACATTAGCATTATGGAAAAGCAATGGTTAGACACATGAAAGGGTTTTTGTCAGCTTAATTTTCATATGTATGACTAAACATCTTCCTTTATGGTCCAGTTTGTCGAGAAACCCTGAACAAATCAAGACGTTTACCTTTCTTTCGAGCCGTGTCATCAGGGTCTGGATTTCGACTGACCGTCACCACTTTGATGATTAAGTGGTTGCCGCCGTGACGAATCATGTTGACCACTTGTTTGTGGCCTACTTTGACAACATTGTCCTGGTTCACCTATAAAAAGAGGAACAATTAAGCATCAACAGTGTTTTACAAATAAATGCCTTTACAATTAAATGCTTTTTAGACATGTTCAGATGTTCACAAAGGAATAAACAGTTAAATGTACTGTTGTCTCAAAATAGCACTGTTGTGCATAATTCATTTCCTGCTTTTTGCTGTTTAAAAACACCATGAAAGGGTTTGACGAATGATTGTGTTGATATACTTCTTACTGGACAGGACATGCCATTTGTTCTTTTTTAAGAACAAACGGCCAAAACATAGCTATGCTCAGAATTGGATACTAGCTACAGACGTGCATACATACATGTATAATAAAGTTTGGGGTCAGATTTTTTTCAAAAGAAATTAATACTTTCATTCTTAGAGAATGCATTACATTGAAAAATTATATTTTCTATTTGACAAAAAATCCTGAAAACAGTTTCCACAAAACATATTAAGCAGAAGTGTTTTCAACATTAATAATAAAAAAAAATGTGACACTGAGTAATGGCTGTTGAAATTTCAGCTTTGACATCACAGGAATGAATTACTTTTTAAAATACATGCAAATACATTATTTAATGATATTATTGCATTTTTTATCAAATAAATGCAGCCTTGTTGAGCATAAGAGACAGTGAAAGATTAGTTGTTTGCTTGATATTAAGGGAATTCTACATTTATTCTAAATTCATTCTAAAGCATTTTATTGTACAAAAATGTGTATAAAGCTGTATCATTTAAATGCGTATTTTATTTACACTACAATAAATATGGCCTCAAACATACACAGACTAAAAGCCCACAAACCTCAAATTTTGGTTTCATTGGCTTTAACTTCTGTTTACTACATCATTGTGAAGTAAATTGATCTTGAGCATTCAGCCACCCAAAGGGTTATAAAATCTTGCAGGTTTGTAATGGTTCTTGGCAACGACACAGAACAAGCATCAACGCCGAAGTTACACACTAACCCCACGACATTTGTTGAAGCCCAGCTATCAAAGCCTCATTCATCTCCAAATTGCCCTATTTAAACCACATATACAAACACAAAGCCATTATTTTATCCACAATGTTTTTAAATTACCTTTTGTATTTATACATTTCCTTCATATACACTTAAATGGTCACAATTCCAGGGAGAGCTGTCATTGGAAAGGCATCAGAAGGTAGTAAATCAAATTGGGGTTAAATGTTTAAGTGGGACATTCAATCTGCCACTGAGCCGTTACTGGCAAGCTCAATTGCATTAGCAGTAGCTACAGCAGAAACGATTTGCCAGTGGTGATAACCGTTGATATATGGGCAACATTCATCACTAGATATTTTTTCATCATCTCTTTTTAACAGAGGTGTAAAGTCCAATAACGCCAACTGGACTAGGGTTGTAACTAACGATTATGATAGACTGATGATAGATTATTCTATCGATTCTTCAGGATTAACTATTAATTAACTATTTTCTGATCAGTCGATCAATCCTTTAGCTAACCAATAAATAATAACCGTAATCTCTGCCATTATTCTCTCAACGTTTTATTGAAACATTTTCTCATAAAAAATTAATTAAAAAAAACATAAAAAGATAATGTGCCAAGAATTAAAAGGCATCTATCAGTAGTAGAAATGATGGCTGCATTCATGATATCAAGGTGCAAATCTTGTAATGTTTCGTTCCTTCAGCAGATTAAAGTATCTGCTTGAATACATATCAGTATGAACGAACAGCTGAAGTCACAACCGCATTCAGCCACAGTATCAAAAATGGCAATGTCCACAACACCAGGAAGTTTTATCCATTAGTTATTTTAAACAACCAACAAGGACATTAAATGCTTTGTAACCGAGTGCAGAAAGTATGTTTGAGCCACTCGCAACGCAGCTCGCACCCACTGCAGATCTGATGTTTCTCAATCTCTGTGAGTAAACTAAACCCGTCATGATTATACAGTTCACTGTGGCTCTCACATTATATGACATGGCAGACAACTAGTTTTCCAGTGTGGTTCTGTTCATTCAGCGCGGGTTTGTCCAGTATGTGGTTGTGAGTCCTGAAAATTTGCAAGTGTCAGTTTGGTTATAGAATGTGGTTGTCTCGCTCGTAAAAAACAAAACACTGTATGGACGCAACCGTATTAAGTAGTGCTGCCATACTAGCCATTAGCATCTGCTCTAGAGTTTGTTTTGTGTGAAATATGAAAAGGGATTAGGGATGAACAAAAACCGTGTGACACATTACACACAAATTGTCGTATTTTCGTAATCGATTACGTCAACGCTTCGTTCCAGTCCTAAATTGGACGTCAAAAAATTCAGGGATAAACATGTTGCATTAAACATTTTTTTATTCATACTGCATGAAAGTGGAGCACAAACTCCTAAAACTTTTTTTAGAGGTTTTACATGAGTTACCAGCTCACAATTTTAGACCACAGATTATTTGGAAACAACACTAGATTTTTTTGAAAATTGAGTAGCACTTGCTTGTGCAAAACTCATGCCAGGATGTTGTGGGTGGTTGCAAGGTCATTACTATGGTGTTCAGAAAGGTTGCTAGGGTTTTCTGGATGGTTTCTAGGTGGTAGCTTACTGACCAAAAGAGCCAAAAAAAGAATCAAAAATTCATTATATAACTCTGCCAGGCTAAAATCTGAACAAGCAGAAAAGTAATATTACACCTAACCTCAACATGCTACATAATTTGACAATCACGATTGTCTTTCCCTATCCACCCCAACCTAAAGTATGAGCAATAGCAATAGTGATAGTTGCCTTAGCAAGTAGCACTAATGACTATGATAAGATGTTGTTATGCTTTGCTATAAATCGTCTAATAAAAGACACTGCAGGCAAATTAAAGAGACACCCCTGCTCCTGTGGCATTTCTCAAGCAAAACAAGAAACACTGTGACTACGAAACAGATCAGCAGAGAGAAAATGAGAGAGACAGGTTTGAGAGAGATTTTAGAGTATGCCTTTTACCGAAGAAAAGGTTACGTGAATAAGCTTGGGTAACCTAGGAAACAGCCGAGAGAGCTGAAGTCGTCTTCATGACGAAGAGAGCTGAGCTGCTCCTTTTATTCCATCGTGTGTGTGTTGTGTGATTCATAAATGCTGCGAGCGTAATGGAAAGCAAGGGACTACGTATGTGAGCATATGAGAGAGAGATTGCTATTGTTCCAATTAAAAAAAATTAGCTGAACACAAGTTAGAAAGCAAGCCGTAATCAATGTGGGATCAGGAGTCAAAGGCCCACATGGAGAGCCAGGTATGTTCAAAAAACGTCAATCGCTGCTATGTTTTCTACATCCCTCCCTATTGTGGGTTTTCATGCTGTGCATTCCAGAAGGCACCAGAAGACAAAATAACTCTGCATTACATCTTAGAGCTTGACCTTATGACAGATGATGTAAATTTAGAGAGATTGAGAAGGAGAGAGAGAAAGCTCTGTGAATCATGAGCTGTAATCGCAACTCGGTGCAGATTTGAGCAGTGCTCTAGTTTTTGGTGAGTGCTGAAGGAGGAGGGTGGGCACAAATTTCCCAGCATTCTCACTGACCTCCAGTCTCTCGGCATGTCACACACTGGTAATGAGATTTGGGCTCATTTAGGAAGTGCTGGGACCAGATGTAGATAAAGCTCACAAAACAGCACAATCTCAGCATGGCCACTTCATCTTGATAATCTCATTATGCTGGAGCAGAGCCAAATCCAACCAAGCTGAGCCTGAGCACAGGAACCTGATTTTTGTGTTGTTTTTGAATATTGGGTCATTATTTACTCACCCTCAATGTCGTTCTAAACATGTATGCTCTTTTTTTCCCTCAAGATACAAAAGGATAATTTTGAACTAGCTATAGTAGTGACCACAGGCTACAAAAAATGAGCTTATAGCATCATATCTGATCATATTTTGTTCTTTTCGACAGTGTATAAATTATCATTGCAGGTATATAGGTTTGGAACAATGTGAAAGGATCACATTAATGTGTTCACTGATGTAGAGAAATTTTGAAGATTGTCCATCTGAGCAGGAATTAGCCAAAGAAGGCTGAGCTACCTTAATAAAATGTAATATTTTTAATTACAGATGCATATATTGTATAATGATATATATTGGAGAATATATTGCAGAATGGATATGCAAATAGAGTAACATAATTTGTACAAAAAAAAAAACGTAACAAAAAAACACAAAGGATAAGATCCATTTGGTTCAGTATCTATTTAGTGCATTATCAATCCTGCTTGAGGATATATATAAATAAACTAGACAATTAATAAATAACAGATGGATAGACACCTTCTAGAAATTGGAAGGAAGAAACTCAAAATGAGTGAACTCCTACTTGTCATAAATAAATAATAAAGGAGCAGAGGAGCAGTACACATTCATTTACAATTGTTTATATTGTCATAGTTCTATATATAATTTCCCCCCCTATTTTTCTATATATAGTATATGCTTTCATTGCAAGGGAAAGTCAGTGTGAATATTCTCCAAAATATCTAATTTGTATTACAAAATAAATAATTTGAAACAACAAGTAAATAATGACAGAATATTCATTTTCTGGTAAAATATTCCTTTAAGAGTTAAACATGCTGATCCGACTCTGTGTGTCACGAAACTGAAATCAGGTTAAAGACAGCTTAGGATGCAAAACTGGATTTTGGGAGGTGCTCTTTTTATATATACACATCTAAACACACAAAATGCCAATTTGCAATTCTAAAATTATCATTGATTATAACAGTTTGCGATTTCACGGTGCAATAACAGACATAAAAAAGCACGCACGCACACACAGATCTTGACTGATGGATGTGTGTGACATGTGGTGAGCATCCCACACTTGATTAAAATCTGATGAAATTAGCAGGCGGTTATCCTCTGCACAGAGTCAGCACACAGGAAATAAACCATAAAACGATAAGCCTTCCATTTGGCTAATCATATCAGTTCTGCTCAGGGTCGTTCTGGTCACAGTCTCAAAACACACGTAAAAAAAAAAAAAAAAAGAACTCATAAACCAAATGAATTTCATTGCTTCTCTGCAGTCCCCAGATGCACCACACAATTTATGCTTGCTGTTCTATTCAAGGACCTTAGAGATTCTGTGTGTGTGTTCACGTGCTGTTCATCCAAGAGTGTGTGTCTGTGTGACAGAGAATCTACAGGGACCTCCATATTTCATAAAGGATGATTTTGTGTCACATCTGGTCACTTCCAGAAGAATAAAGATGTGTACTGCACTCACTCACTCACACGCACACACACACACACACACACACACACACACACACTCTTTTTACACATGCACTTACTGACACAAACAAGACGTGCATGCACACACACACCCATAAATGTACTTGCTCACTAAGCCATTATGTAACAGTCTATCCATGTTCACCCTTGTGGTTACATAATGCCACTCCGTGAACTAGGAGACCCCCTCCAGGTATCTCCACATAGGCTGAAGACACTAACTAGTAGTAACAGAACAGTGAGGATGCATGGACAAGGGAAGGCTCTTACTATTTTATTTAGTCCATAAAAAACAGGAACTACTCGTCCACAGACCAGGAAAAAAGCCCATCTAAACTAATGTTATATATTATACAAGAAGACTGGAAAACATTATTTATGAGGGTTTTTTGAAGGAGCTTTTGAAAAGGATGCAATTTGGAGGTGTTGGCCCACAGGGACCTGGGTTTAAGCCTGGCATGTGTCATGTCCCAATCCAATACCCAGACTTTCATTTAGCTGCATTAAAAGCCCAAAAATAAAAGAAAAGAGATGCAAACAACCAGCTCTGGCAAACTGGCGTCACATATTTAATATCGAACCTTAATAATCTAGAAACATCAGCAAATTTGAGATAGCTTGTGTATTAGGGGTCTAACGATATTCAAACTAGGGCTGCTCGATTATGGAAAAAATCATAATCACGATTATTTTGGTCAATATTGAAATCACGATTATGTAACACGATTATTTCACATGACTTTGGGAATGTGTTGTATTTATTAAAAATACACCTTTCAACAATTCAATTGAAATTGTAACATTTGTTGTACTTTTTGTACTATTAAAATAAATAATATAACATATATTCAAATCAAAGTATAAAAGTATTCACGTAAAAATGATAACCACAAATAAATAAGATAAACAATTTGGTTCGGCTAGATTTGCTTTTCAGGTACGTCTAACATTAGTTTTTAGGTACAGAAATGTATCAAATGTAAAATAACATTGCATATTTGAGTGCATAAATTAAAGATTAATCCTATTAAACTTACAAAAGCTATTCAATCAAGTGCAGTGAATGATGTCCTTGTCTTTTGTTGTTTGACATTAAACAGACAGCAGTAAAGGCTACTGCCTCTTTAAGACCTAATGATCGGATATGCGTCGTCTTTATCGACTGTATAAAGTTAACTTTAGGCATATACAGACTATGTCTGCTAGGATACTCATCAAGTTGGACATGTTGACATACGTTTTGTGTGAGTTTGTCCGTTCAAGAGCAAGACTTGAAAGAGAACTCAATATTTGCGCGCTGAGAGACGTGTGCGCACTCTCGGATGAGCACACAGAGATACATTTTCTCACAGCGCGCGCGGCTTCTCATTCGCGTCTTCTGGCACTAAACCCGGGTGATGAGGGGGAAAACGACTGGTCATATTCGAAAATATGGCAGCACTCGCATGCATTGAACAAAGTTTACAAAGAGAGAATTATTTGAAAAATATTAGGGGAAAAAAGGACGTTTACACGGCATCCCTGCTCTCGTCAGTTTTTGTTTCTTTATTAGATTGTCATAGGTCACTCTGTTTAATTTTCAAGTGGTTAAACAAATTTGTGGTGTTCCCTTGCGTTGCAGCCACTACCATGTAGCAAATCTTGCACGTAGCATGTTTCTGCTCGTCGTCTGATTCCTCGAAGCCAAACTGTTCCCAGACAACGGAGTTGGTTTTGCCTTTTTTGCTCACCAAACGCTGCTGTAACTGCCCTCCTTCTGCCATCTTTACTCGCGCCGAGTTTTTAAATTCCAGCTGATGATATGCACACGAGACTCACGACCTGAGAGAGATTTGTGGCTTCGGGAGGGGCGGATGAGCGCGTGCGCGTTTCATTCAGAACGCAAGACAAAATAAGAGTGTTCTTGCAAAACTGAACATGGCAAAATAATCGTTTTTTCTCGATTGTACTATTTTGATGATCGTTGGGAGGCAAAATCGAAATCGAAATTCGATTAATTGCACAGCCCTAATTCAAACCAAACCGAAAAACCGCGATACACCACCGAACGTGTCCCGCCCCCTGCTGCCCCGGCCCAGCTCTTCACTTCACCTTATGCCACAAAATAATTTTTTCCTTCCTTGACATTAGGGCTGTAACTTTTGTAAAAAAATCCTGTTCGTTTTTTGAGACACAAGTGTTCATTGAATCGATTCTAAAATCGATTTTAAATGACGTTTTCATTTTCAACGCTAAATATAGCCTACGCCAATCCACGGACAACTAACAGGCATTAGGATGAAAGTAAAGAGGGCGCTTGAGACGCACAAGTCAGCAATTTTTCTGATGATTTATTTTGTGCACAATGACAAACAGGAGTGCAACATTCTGGGAAAAAAACATTAAGCAGAGTGGACTGCCATAACGTCAAAGAAAAACATTAGCTACAGGCTTTAACATGGCTGTGTTTACGATTATAAATTCCACAACAACAACAAAAAAATTGTAGCCCATAAAAAGAGGTTGAAAATAAAGCTTAAAAATGTACTAGCCTACACTGAATGTGAAGTTCGTGTGGATAATAATTTAACGTAATTATTCAACCGTTCAAAATGAAACTTTGAATGAACTTAGCTTGCGAACAGGCCATGTGTTTTTTTTAATTGAACGTAACCGACACTTAGGCTATGCGGGCGTTACTGATGAAACGTGCAAATAAGGCTCTATTACAAATTATTGGACAGGAAAACAAGTCTATCAACATTTTTGGGGTCCGGAGGAGAGCGTTTTTTATTCACTATATGCCCAGCTGTTGAGAAGACGCGCTCTGACCGCACTGATGTTCCAGGGACACTCAGGTACTTCATTGCCAGCTGCACAAGGTGGGGCTATTTCGAACTGCCAATCTTCCACCACAAAAGCGGGTCGCTGTCAGCTGGCAAAGCTGGTTCCTTTTCATAAATCATGTTTTATCGACTAATATTGCATTGATTTAATAAATAATAAGAAAATATAGCATACAATGACATGGAGGCGCTGGCTCCGCGTGAACAACGGCTTAAATGAACAACTACTACCCTACTAGGAAAAAAGCTTTAGTTGGGGCAGCCCTATAGCCATTTATTTCAGATAGAACCTATATTTGTTCCAGCATGTCACAAAGGGCATTTCGGGTTGAGCGAGCGGCGCTGAGAGGAATGAGAAAGCTGCTCTCCATTCTGGAGGAAATAGCGCTCATTCTTTTCTATGCACACAGCATTGTCACAATATGACCTCATGCTAGTTTTAAAAACATATTTCAACATATTAATAATACCTGTTAATAACTTTTTTATTTGTTTAATTCGTTCAAAAATAATAGTGTACATATTTGGTTAAAATCGATTCCCTATTTTCGTTTTCGAAACTTGTGTTGGTTGGTCCGATCGATTGTGCAATCGATTTTCGAACGTAAAGTGACAGCCCTACTTGACATTAGATTAAATTGTAAATAGTACTTTTTAGTTTTTAGTACTTTTAACAACTAATAAGAGCTGTATTTTTACTAAATATTATTATAATAATATTATTTACTAAATATACACTAACTTTTGTCTTCCAAGTGCATGTCACGTGACTTGGGTGATCGCTCAAGTTGCATGGTGGAAGGACAAAGAAAGCTAGTGTCCCCATTTAGCCAGGTTGGCTAAATGCTACCTTGGAGTCCCAGCAACATCGTAATTTTCGTAGCTTGTTACGAAATAAAAAAATCTCTTTCACCGCTTTCCTGTCATGTCAGCCGTTATACTGTGCTCGTAGCGCACACTCTTCAATTACACGCGCAAATGCGGCGGCGCATGCTGTTTATCACATTACATTGTCAATTCGTAAGTCATGAAATAAAAGTAAAGTACCAATAAATCACGTAACTGGTTCGACGTGTGTAAGCTGGGAAGACATGCAGGTATGATGTTCATTCTATTCATCAGGAGCAGTTTTCATGTTTCATTAACAGTACAACTTACTAAAATCTGTATCATGTCTCATGTAACCGTTTCAACCGTGGAAAGATGCCAATAAAACAGCTTGTGAACAATGTCATGTAACATCAAATTTACCTCAGAAAAACCATTAACCATTGTCATAGCCATAAACTCAATAGTCAGCTAGAAAAATGCATTTTGCTAAATATGTGCACCACATTCATAATAATTTTTAATGTTCCTCAATCTTTAATTCACATTTGAATAAATCCTTTTTATGACAGCCACCATTTATATGTTTATATATATAAAAAAACGAATTGAAGTAGAAATAGTTAGTTGTAAAGTTAGTATTATAACTTTATTATTATAAAAACGTCCTTGACTATATATATATATATATATATATATATATATATATATATATATATATATATATATATATATATATATATATATATATATATATATATATATATATATATATATTGAGTATCTAAACGTATTTTATTTTTAAAATATTTTACATATTTTAAATATTAGAATATTTATATATATATATATATATATATATATATATATATATATATATATATATATATATATATATAAATATTCTAATATTTAAATTATGTAATAAATATTTTAAAAATAAAATACGTTAAGATACTCAATATATGTCTATGTTATGCTAATACCTTTAAATGTACCTTTAAACGACATAATATCAATTATAAAAAAAAATTTTATTAAAAAAATAAAAATATTTATCTCAAAATTGTATATGCTTCAATCAAAATCAGGCATCAGATATGTGCAGTTGAAAAATATGCATAATCATTTAATACTTTTGTAAACTGGGATAAACACAAAATATATAAATAAATTATAAAAAAAAAAAAACCTACTGTTCGGATTGGAAAAAAATAAGCCCTGACATTGTGTGCTCCCAAAACCAGGCCGATGCTGATAAAAAATAAATAAAATAAAATAAATTAAAAAAAACACACACACACACATCACACATCCTTAATAAAACATCATACAACTCAACAAATCCACATGGCTCCCATCTCTTAATCCCCAAGTCAAATCCACTATCATTACTAACCATGTCCCAGCGCCAACATCACACTCTCTAATACGAACTAGAGAGCTTGCAATCACTGCACCTCTGGCCTGATTTAGAGATTTACAAAAGATTGTCAGAGGGCAATCATCTAGCCCAGATAAAACTCCATCCCGTCAAATGAAATCTCCCTCTTCTTGGTACTTTCCGGAAAGGAGGGCGCTCTTTTGTCTTGAGTGGGGATAATTACGAAGAGTACATGGGATCTGTACTCTTCACACTCACACTCACACTCACACTCACACTCACACACACACACACACACACACACACACAAGCACTTAAGCCTCATCCATTTTCCTGTCTGCATTGCTCCACGATAGCAGCACAGCTATCGGCTTGGCCTGGCCTGTACTTAAAGAAAGGTTACATGATAAGACCTCTGCGGTCAAGTCCCCTATTGAGGAGATTAAACATAAGATAGTGTGAAAGACTCACTGAGAGTTTATAGAATTTCCATTAAAGATAAAGAGGCTGCCTAAACAGCACTCTGAATTATTAAAAAGTATAAAAAATGCTGTAAACAGCATTTCTGGATGCTAGCTATGCTCTGACACAAATAAAAAGAGTTATATGGACCTTTACAACTTGTATTAACTTGAATTACGATTTTATTACCATGAAATTTCTGAATGCAAGTTTAAGTTGTCAAATATTTTTCAGTGCTAGAAATTATTTGTTCTGACAATGATTGAAAATTGGTCACAATTCGGTTTAATGTCAATTTTCTTATTGCTATGACTGCAATTAGTTTTTCCTTGTCCACTTAGGAAGTAGATGGATGCCTGATGCATATATGTCATTGAAATGATGTGCATATTTTTGTGTCCAAGTGCATTATTTCCTTTTTTAAATAATTTGATATATTCATGATATTAATGTATTCTATAAAACATGTTTAGCTTGAATTCATATTATTGTTAATATTGTATATTTTTGTTAATATTTAATATTTTAAGATACTATTGTGTCTTAAACCCAAAAATGTCAGATGGTGCAACTGTCCTAATAAATGAACAGACTAAGAAAACTTTTTAAAATGGTGTCTTAAAGCAGCACTAGGTAGTTTTTGCTCTCGGGGTCGTAAACTGTCATTCTACATCAGCGGATGCATCGCACGTGCATTTGTTGACATGACAACCATGATAGCCCTGAACACTGCCGGAGTTCACATGCAGGTGTTCTGCTTGCGTCGCGTGTGAAATGTCTTCATCCCAGGTACAGTGGCATATGTTTCAGCATGTCAGATGAATATAATTTCATGGGTTTTATTTTTTTCAAACGCCAAATGATCGCGATGCTCACGTTTACAAGCCAGCGTCATTATAGTAGCCTAGTCTATTGGTTACCGTTTTACGGAATCTATATGATACTTCAATTCAATGTTTGAGTGGTAGGTAATAACCAGTGTTGTGCGTGAACGAGTTCAAAAGAACGCGTTCATTGAACACGCTCATTTTTTCGTGAACGTTGAACTGAACGCAACACATTTTTTAATAAAGAACTTGAACGTGAATTAGTTCACATTATGTGTCATGAACGGCAGACATCACTGTAAATGAACGTTGGAATTTGTTTTCCATTGAAATCTGAGTGACATCTGTTTTCTCTTTTGAAACGCAACGAGAGAAAGTTCCTCCCTCCTGTATTCTCGCTGGTGCCGCTTAAATCATGTATCACCGGACAGAAATGGTTTTGACATTGTGTGCGCAATGCATTGCGGGCAACGTAGAGTCCGGCTGAGAATAGTTGAATAGCATACTGGCTTCCGCACAACGTTACCCGTGATGAATTGCAGCAGAGCGGGGTAGGCATAGCAACGCCGCGTAGCAGGCAACGACGAGAGCGCGGAGGGCTAGAGGAGCGAGAGAGAGAGAGAGAGACAGACCAAAGACGAGAGTGAGAGAAAGCGCTGCAATTAAAAAAAAAAATGGCTAGTGGAAGTGATGGCACGGAGACGGACACCGACAATTGCAGTGTCATGAGCAAATGTCTACAATGAGCAGCTTCAAAGAACGTATAGTGATTTCTAGCTCGTAGTGTGAAAAAAAGTATTTATTTGAATATCTCACGAAAAAAGTAAAATGAACTGAACTTTGAACTAGTTCAGAATTAAAATTGTGAACTTTGAACGTGAACTGTTCACTTTGAGCATGTATGAACTGAACTTGAACTAGTTCAGAAAAGCTGTGAACTGGCACAACACTGGTAATAACCATATATCGTCAATATTATAATATCAAGCTACCCTAGATGAATCTGCAAATTTGAAAAATCGATTTGCATTATAGCTTGAGGCAAGACAAATAAACCAATATCACAGACATGTAAGATATCCTAAAATATGATTTTGTACGTCTTACATGTATTTACTGGCAAGAATGTAGCCCCTCCTCCTTCAGCTCACGCCAACGAGCAAACGCTGGCCCAATGTTGATTCTCGTCCTGCCTTTAATCCGATCACTTTCTCTTTCACGTTTCCTCTTTTTGCTTTCCTCCGACAAAACCTTTGCTTTCTTATTTTTCTGTGCTGCTTCGGCCATGACTATAACATTCGGCAAACAAATGATAGTTTTCCTCGCACGTCCGAATTTAAGGAAGTGGGGGTGGTGGTGGAAGTGACGTATATGCCGTAAAGCAGTCGAATTTTGTAGTTCTTTTTTTTATCGGGTTACTACCCGAAACCCGAAGTTTAAAAGTACGATTAAAAACGATACAGACCCCGTCAGGCTATGGCAGACGTGTCATTCAACCTATTGTAAGTCGATGTATCATCACAAGAGGTTTGAAAATATATTATAAAGGTTGAAAAGTTACCTAGTGCTGCTTTAATAAAACTAATTAAAAACTAAAGACTATGCCATCATTTACCTTTTAATTGAAAAACATTTGTCCAGCAATTTGAAAGTCAGGGTGGCACAACTGAAAACATGGCTCTTTTATTATGAATTGTCAAGGTAATAACAGTATATATGATAATGCATCATCCAGAGGACCCAAACTGATCCTTGTGACAGAGTGAAAAGGTTCTATATCTCTCTCAAATACTGATAAAAACTGCTCATTTCAAGTATGAGAGTTGGTATACTTTCCATGTCAGGTGGTACAACTTCAGTATATACATACAACTATATGATTGTACCGCTCGACATAAAAACAGTCAGAAACTGAATTTAAACACTTTCAAATGTTATTTAACAACTGAAACGTGTTGTTCATGAAAAAATCAGATTTGAATTCTTTAAAAAAAAAAATGTTTTAAGCTTTATTTGTCAATGACCCATCTACGCGATTTGTAATATCCATAGTGCAAGCCTAACAAAAAACTTTAAAAAAAAAGTTTAATAATGTCATGCTATGAAGTTTAGATGAATGTATAAATTTGACCATAAAGGCATGCATTGGCCATATTTGCTTTTTTTTTAACTATTAATAAATGACAAATGAATGTTAAAAGTATAAATGAAGAGTTCGGCTGCAAAACGCGATAAATGCCATTTTTTGACATTTGGATTTTATTATTGGAAATCACTGTTTAGATGTACCTTAATCTATGTATGAATTGCTGCCATTAATAAGATTTAAAAATGTACATTTTAAGCCTACTACAAAATGTATTTTTTCACAAAACGCGATATCCGCCAGCCCAGTTTCTTTACAAATTGCGATATAGAACGTTCTGCTGCGCGAGCTCAGTATGTCACGCGAGGAGAGAGTCACCGCCGGTGAAGTGCTCCGAGTTTGCTCAGTGATTTAACGATAATATCAAAACAAAAAACATATTTTTAAAAAGAGGATTCAATAGGCTAACTAAAAAACGTTTACCATTTAATTGTTTATACTGTAGGCGAGCTGTCAGTCACGTAGGCTAAGTCACTGATCAACAGCTGTCTGTCAGTCAGAGAATCAAAGCTTCAGAGTCAAGCTAACGTTATGGATTTCGATGACGGATTGGAGCCGGTCATTCCAGCTGCTGTTGGGAGAAAGAGGAAGGCATCTAAAGAAAATCATCAAAGGGAGAAGACCAAACAGGCAAGGCATTCAGGGGAGGGAAAACATCCAAAGATTAATTGTGGTCATCGTGCGACCGCGAGTAATGTTGGTCTGTGTCATGCCGACAAACTGTCAGATGAAGATGTAGCCTTCAACTTCCCCAAAAATTATAAAAACGCTACAAAAGTGGACCAGGATAACATTGATTCACTAGCTTTTCTTAATGGTATTACAGTAGTAGAATATAGCCTAAGGTGGATATATAGCGTTTTGCAAAAAAAAAAAAAAAAAATGTTATGTTGTGTATGTTCTGGCCAAAACTAACTCGGAATCTTATTATTATTAATCGATCTTTGTATATACTATTCCATATATTTATGATGTATTGTTTTTTTAACCAATTTAAGATGTTTGACAATGTTAAGATAAATATGTTGCATTTTGGCATGGTTTTTGACTTATTTATGAACTATTTATGGACATAAAATTAAATAAAAAAATATCCTGGATTTGAAGAATATTGTGTCCCTGGCCTTCACTGAGCTCAAGTAATAGTTTAATGTACAAAAAATTGTGAATGAACTTGACTGTTGATGTCTTAAATAATAATGTCAAATAACCAACATTTCTCAAAATGGATATATCTCGTTTTGCAACGAAACTCTTCAAATAGTCCATATAATATATCAATTAATGAGATTAGAACAGCTGCATTTATAAGAATGAATGGAGAAAATATGTTGTTTAAAATGGTTCAGGATGAAGCATGACACACTGCAGGACGTGCCAACTTCCTAAAAGCAGTCATCTACTTACATATGTTAGATTATTTAATGATTTAAAAAGAAGTTTCTTATATTAATCAAGGCAGCATTTATTTGATCAAAATACAGTATACTGTGAAATATTATAATAATTGAAAATAACTGTTTTCTATTTTAATATATTTTCAAATATAATGTATTCCTGTGATGCAAAGCTGCATTTTCAGCATCATTAATCCAGTCTTTAGTGTCACATGATCCTTCAGAAATCATTCTAACATGCTGATTTGCTGCTCAAGGAACATTTCTTATTTTATCAATGGTTGAAACCATGATACAATTTTTTCAAGATTTTTTGATGAATAGAAAGTTCAAAAGCACAAAGTATCTAGTATATTCCTCTCCCATACCATAATTTGCCACATTTCTTTGTTTAAGGGACAGCTGCACTGTCCTGTGAGCATCAACATGTCAAAAGATCATCTCACAGCTTAGGAATTCCAAAAACGGGCTTGAAGAGAGGGAAAGAAGAAAGCCAGCCTCTCAGGAGGAAACCGTCATATAGCATATTGCAGTTACATGCATGCCTAAACAACCATGAGAGCTAATTTCTAGCATGTAATAGAGTCAATCCCCCCTGAAATCCAAGCACTGAGGTATTGGAATCCATCATGGAGGTGTATTTTTGTAACAACACAAACGGGAAAAGAAATGTTTACATGCGGCCCAGTGCTGCACTCCCAACGAAGAAAAAAAAACCCCTCAAACCTTGCTTTCATCACTGTGCTCAGACACAATGCTGGTGCCGTTGCTAGGCAACCGTTGCTCTGTGTTACAACATGAGACCTGGACCATCACATACACACACGAGGAAGGTCAGTAACATCACTGGATTCCGTTATTTTCAGAAATATTAAAAATAGGAAGATCTATTCTATGACATAATGCGTCGCATAAAAATAAAAATCGCATAATGTTCCGCCAGCTAACTTTTTCATTTAGTGTACTGCGCTATACTTGGTTCGCAGTGCGTGAGGAGCAGGTTTTGGTGACAGGTTGTACGGTTATCAGGCCATGAGGACGCTTGCAGGCATCTCCTACAGTCCACAGACTTCCTCCCTGCTGGTTCTCTCTGTGCACACAGAACATTCTGGAGAGAGAGCATCACTGCCGAGGAGAGATGTCCAACCATCAAATAAACCGGCCATCACATTTAACGTCGAGCTACATAACCACAATTACATATTTTCATGACTTTCGAGACATTTTCTCCGCCGTCAGCATGACAGTGCGAAATATTTACAAGGACCAAAAATACTTCAGTGCTGCTGCTTGTTTAACCCACTAAAATAGTTTTAAAGCCGAAGATGCATTTTGTGTTAGATTTGACGTTATGCAAAAGCAATGCATGTGCAAATCGTATCAATAAACATCCCAAAACAACATCATGTTTTTAGCTGATATAATTATTAAAAACATTCAAATCGAACATGCCATTACACGCCACATCCATGCTATTTTCCAGCAGCTTGCACTCCCTTTCTATAGAAGTTAGTGAGCCCTGCAAATGCATTATAGGTCAGTAAACATTGATTATTTTATGGAATTGATAACTCATGCCCTGGGATACACTATTAGATCTTATATAGAAGAGAAGAGAGGTAAGATGCACAAATGCGATCACATGAGAGTAAAGAGAGAGCGATACTCGTGCCCACACACCAAGGGCAAGTGGGTGTAGATGTATTTTCAGTAAATCCATCATTCTATTTTGTAGCTTCCTGGTTGATCACTAACACTCTACATAAGCTACACAGTTTCTTATTGAGTTTCTTTTAGGCAATCAGATTAATTCATTGACTCTCAGAAGCTTCAGGAAATGTAGGGGAGAGAATTGGCTATTAAACCTGTGCAGTTCACAGAAGGTAAAACAATTATGTTTTTTTAAATATATTGATTGACTGAAAGCTTTCGTCATAATCGTAAAGTAAAACGAGGTCAATTTCTCTGTGAGCGCTTAGCCTTGTCTGGGCCCTGACACATCCGTAAAACCAAAGTGTGGTTTGAACGTCTCAACGTGATGTGGGCAGTGAAGCTTGCTTTGGCTCCTGAGGGACTGATGGTCAATATCATCGACTGGACGATTAAAATGTGTTTATTGTTTATTCAGGGGGGGTGGGGGGCAATGAATGAATTTATATGAACAAACACTTGCTCTTGAAATGTTATTCTAACCTTTGCATATTTTTACATACACAAATACATTATACCAGAGGATTTTGATATGAAAGTCACCTCTAAAAGTGGTTAGAATGAAATTATAAACACTTATGTATATTTTTATACAGTACATGGTAGTTGAGTGAAACTTCTCAATTTTTTAAAAGCAAGAATTTAAGTTAAAATGTATAAGATTACTATATATTGATATTAATATTTTATGCTCTTTATATTTTGCCATTTTCTTTTATTTGCCTTCACTAGGTCATTTTAAATCTAGCGCTGTGAAAAAATGTATTTATCTTAAAGGATTAGTTCACTTTAAAATGAAAATTACCCCATGATTTACTCACCCATTATAAAGTAAAATATCTAGCTACCGCCAGACTGCCTTACGTATTCAACTTTCGCAGAAAGTGTAACACCTCTCGCAGTTCAAAACACTTACGCTATGTCTGACATCATACGTCGCGCCAGTTACGCTTTTACCGTAAGTTGAATACGGAAGGCGGAAGTTAGATATTTTACTTTTTAACGTGTTAACTGTGGATATTTTTCTTACAAAAAGGCCTTTATTAACCTCCGGAGCCGTGTGGAGTATGTTTATGATGGATGGATGCGCTTTTTTGAGCTTCAAACTCATGAGCCCCGTCACTGGCATTATAAAGCTTGGAAACATCAGGATATTTATTAATATAACTCTGATTATGTTCATCAGAAAGAAGAAGGTCGTAATTTTCATTTTTCAAAGTGAACTAATCCTTTAAGTACAAATATTTCAAATAGAATCTATCAATTGACCATATGCACGGAATGTTCTTTTTTTTCGGAATGTGGTTTTTCCAGCTAAAACCTTAAATGTCAAATGCTGGTGTGTGCCAGTATCTTCCAAGTCCTGAGGTAGCTTTAGCAACATCGGTAGTGTAATACTTAGTTTATAATCAGAATATAGTCACTTAAATAATCAGGCCTAGCACTAATTTAGTTATTCAAATGTAAGACGACATAAAAAAGACGCGTCCCACAGTGTTCCTCCTCAGCAAAATTCTATTCAGCCATCAGTTTTCACACTTTCGTATGAAAAGAAAGCGTCAACGTCAAGCGTCACCTTGTAAATTAAAGATTTATTGTGCACTTTAGTTAGACAAAATGTATTTTTAAACCTAGTGATTTTATACTGTTTAAAGGTGCAGTGTGTACATTGTAGCGGCATCTAGCGTTGAGATTGTGAATTGCAACCGCCCCACCGCTCACCCCTCCCGTTCAAAGCACATAGAGAAGCTACGGTGGCCGACACAGGACAAATATGTCGTTGTCTGATGTGGCATTCACACCGGACGCGATTCGCGTGAATAATTCGCGCTAATCGCGCGAAGGTGGTACATTTTGAGTTTACTCGCGCGAATCGCGCGTGACATTCACTGCACAACAGATGCGAATTCGCGTCATGGGCGGGGCTTCCGCCAGCAGCTCGTCTCGTTGAGAAATGGCTGACATGGGCTGTGTTTACATGTCTTTTTTTTGTTAATATCTACTGTTAATGTGCGACAAAACGTAGTTTTAAGACTTTTTCAGTCGATAATGTAGTTGTTTAAAGCTCAAATCTGTGGTTTATTTATATAAACAGTGCCTATTTGAACATTTTATCTGCCGTTGTCGGAGCTGTGAGCTCCAGCGGACAGAGGCGCTCAGCGCACGTGAAAGCCGGCGAGGGCAACCTTTCCTCGGCCAGTCCTTCTGCCGTCTACCGCTGGCTCTGATGTCTCTGTGGTGTGTCTCGAGCTATAATTCGTCTTGTAACGGCCGATCTTTGGTCTCATGGATCTATAATTTGTTCCCTGGCAAATCGTTTAGGCTGAGGGCAAAGATAAGTTTCATTACTTTATATTTTTAGGCTATAATTGTACGTTGCAGTTGTAACGTTAGCCTACTAGCACTGACTTTGAATGTTTGACTGCATTGTTTGCTTTATTTCATGTATAGCTTGTTATACATTACTTATACTTTTGTATTATTGATCATACATAAACTTGCATTTAACAAAAAGAGACTGGGTTGTGTTTCATGTCATTTAATGTTATCACAGTGATAATCATATTGTCTGAACCAGATATTAATATACAGATTTTCTCCTCATTGTTGTCACTACTAGAGCAAGCTCCTGATTGGTTAACGCGGCGCGAAATATTCGCCAAAGTTCAGATTTTTCAACTTGAGCGATTCGCGCGTTCAAAACGCTCAATTCGCATCCTTCGCGCCGCCTCAATCGCGCGAATCGCGCCGCAGAATGCCATTTCGCGTCTCTGCATTGACTTAACATGTAAATCACTCGCGCGAATCGCGTCCGGTGTGAACGCACCATGAGACAGCAGGGAGTAGCTAGCGCTTTGTAGAGCAGTTTGACCGTTTAGGGCTACTGTAGAAACATGGCGGTGAAAAATGGCGACTTTACAGTAAGGGGACCTGCGGTGTATGAAGATATAAACGGTTCATTATGTAAGGTCTTTATACACCACTGAAAGGTTGGAAACAGTTATGTATATTATATTGCATTTGTCAATAGATCCTCACAAATATTGCACACTATTCATTCAAAAGCGAAAACGTGTAACACAAATATTACAGGAAATGGCTAATATGAGCCAATAAATGCTCCTGTACCGCCATATACTGGTTATAGTGGTAATTCATGTATTTTTTATTTTTAAATAAAAGTGTTCAAATGTCGGATTTCCTTGAAACATTCTGTTTTACAAATGGTACAATCTCAGAAGGATGAACAAATGTTTTTGGTCATCGCATTAAAAATAAAATTTGAAGTGCTGGACAAATATTGCATGTGCATGTCCAATCACAGATACCGTGTTTCTTATTCCAATGTTCCCATTAAGTTCAAGTCTTTATTGCAATCAATAAGACTGGTTTATTGGCAAATTAGGTAAGTGTGATAATTGCATTCAAATATAAATACAACATTAAAATTCAACCATTGATGGTTTTGTGTCATGTACAGCGAGTAATACCCAAGCTGGATTATCGAAAACCAGGAAGTAACCGTACATATGGTCAATTAATATGGCAATAAACAAAATGGCAATAAAATAAGTAATACATTTTTTTTAAATAATTTTAGTGTGTCACACTGCAGTATGTCAACTACCCATTGGATACAGAATTTTGTGATGTGGAAACTGTCATTAGTTCAGCATAGTGATAACACACTTCCTGCAAAATGACATCATTAAAATGCACTTCCCACTGCTCTATCATAGAAACATTCTGGCTTATATACATTAAGACTTAGATTACCGTAAGGAGCTAATAATTCATGAAATCTTTGCCGCTCATGAGAGCCAATCATTTTCTTCCTTTCTCGGCCCTTCCATGCGGTGCTGAGAACTTGGATCTGCTCTCTGTGCTTAAACACAAAGTGAGTGTTCTCTTGAATTTTGCATGCAAATGAAGTTATTTTGCTGAGCTAGAAAACAGGACGATATTCCCAATGCTTTTCATGTCTCATGGTCAGTCTTTGCTGAAGTGTCAGTTCAGGCAGAACTGAGTGGGCAAGACAGGTGTTTTGCAGATAAACTTCTATCATCACTACATATTTATAATGAGATGGACTGGATGGTCGACTTGTAGTCATACACTTTTATTCAGCAAGGATGCATTAAATAGATCAAAGTTAAAAATACATTTATAATGTTACAAATAATGTTCTATTGATCAAATACTGAAAAAAAATGTATAAGTTTCCGCAAAAATATTAAGCAGCACAACAGTTTTCAACATTGATAATAAAATAAATGTTTCTTGAGCAGAAAATCTTTATATTAGAATGATTTATGAAGGATCATGTGACACTGAAGACTGGAATATTGGCCTGTTCATGCCAAAAACGATAATAATATCATTCTGTTTATTCTAAGAAGGTGATGCAGTTCTGAACTAAAGTAAAGACTCATAACTCCAAAACTATACCAAGGAGAGTCAAAAGGTAGGTATCGTTTGATAGAACACTTTTTAAATATTTAGAAAATATTACATTACTTTTGGACATACTCATGCTGAGAAACTGCTGATAAAAGACCAAAAATATGTATCATTTTTATTATCATTTTACATATCTTTCTTATTCCACATGGCTCCAGGGGTTAATAAAGTCTGAAGTGAATCGATGGGTTTGTGTAAGAAAAATACTCATATTTAAAACTTTATTAAGTCAAATATCTTTCGACAGACTGCCTTTTGTATAGCCTAGAAATCTAGAAGCACCCTAGCGGCAGAACATTTATTTTGCCGCGAGTGTAGTCTAGCAACTCTCGGTAGACCTGAGAGCTGGAAAAACCAAACTCTGGTCAGGCCCATCACAGCGTGTGTAGAGTCGGTGGACGGGCTTAACATCGGCACGTCACGGCAGAGTTCCGGCGGTTCTGCGTGCTACTCGTAAACAAAGCTGACGAACAGCGGCCTTTTGAATGGGCTTTGGCCGCAACTCTGGAAGACTTGGGAGTTAAGCTTTTCTTTGAGAAAAGAACAAAGAACGGCACTGAAGTCATTCTTAAGAAAAGAAGATATGTTCAAAGTTTTTGGATACGGCGAAAGTCTATCAACTAACGTTAGCTCGGCTTCACCTTCTTCTTTGCTCTGGTTGGTTGTGGCACTCATGGCGCTTGCATGCAGGGAATTTGAAAGACAACTGTTTATCCCGCCTCCTACAGTTCAAAATGCTTCTGCCACGTCCGACGTTATACGTCACGCCAGTTACGTTTTTTCCGTAAGTTGAATATAGAAGGCGGTCTGTCGGAAGCTAGATATTTGACCTTATAAAGTTTTAAATATGGATATTTTTCTTACAAAAACCCACTGATTCGCTTCAGAAGGCCTTTATTAAACCCCCTGAGCCATGTGGAGTATGTTTATGATGGATGGATGTGCTTTAATGGACCCCATCACTGCCATTATAAAGCTTGAAAGTGTCAGGATATTTATTAATATAACTCTGATTGTGTTCATCAGAAAGAAGAAAGTCGTATACACCTAGGATGACTTGAGGGTGAGTAAATCATGGAGTAATTTTCATTTTAAAGTCAACTATTTCTTTTAAAGGCAGCAGAAAAAGCAGCTTTGCCATCACAGGAATAATTTAAATATATTTAAATATATATTTCACTATATTACTATTTTGCCGAGCATTAGATACTTTTTTCAAAAACATAAAATAATTATTTTGTATATGTGTGTATATATATATATATCAAAGCTTGTCTGGCTATCACCAGACCAAGCTCAATTTAAGATTGAACATTGGTCTGGGGACTCTGCTCTGTATTTTCTACTGCACAAGAGGCGTGATAAACAAGCATAAATTAAATGACTCTGTACGGAATTGGACAGTTCTTCAAGCAATCAGACCACAAGAGGCGTGATCGACCGGCATCGACCCATCACTTCTCTATCCGTCATAGTGTTAAAGCAGCCAATAGCGCGCCAGGTGGATAAGCCAGTCTGTGATTGGTTCCCAATGTGATTTTTAGATGTTTAGCCTGTTTATTGAACATCTGTCTCTCAAAGGATTGCAAACACCTCAATGTATTGCATTTCATCAAGGTATTTCTGATCACAAGAACATGTTCTGAGAAACCCAACCTGATTAAGATTTAGTGCTTGCTTATGACCACCCAAGTTTTGCAGATACCAAATTTATAGAGCCATACCAATAACATAATATCTCTTCACTAACCGAAACAAAATGTAATCTGGTAACAACCACAGGCTGGTTAAGAAATGAAATGACCATGATACTTCTTAGCTGTCTTTGCTACTTTTTTGACTCGACAGGTTACAGATCCAGGAGTACCTCAGAGGCATTAAAAATTTACAACATCCAATAAATGCAAGATCACTCTCAGACAACTATCAAATTCAAAGCCCAACTTCTAAAAAGAGTTATGATGGGTGATTACCGGCTTGACATTTTCAACTTTCAAATGAATTCAGAGTGTCAAGGTTACAGCCTCATTCATTAAAAGTGAGAATTAAAAAAAGATAAGCAAGATTGCCTATGCAAAGGTTAGCCGTTTAAATGCAACCCAGACCAAAGAGCTCCGGAGACATCGGGAAACTGAGTTTCTGCACAGGACAGACATCTATGCGTTCGCAGCTTTTTTCCAAGAGTGCTCATCTCCTGCGTCTCTAAGCTCCTCTGTCTCATTAAAGATGTAGCCATGACCTTTCCTCATATTCACAAGCTCAGACTGTGCATAAACATTCTCCTGTTTGCACTAACGTGTGAATGATTCAGCAGCAAGCTCAAGATGAAGTCCCATGCATGGGTTGGACATCACTCTTTCCAGCTGATCAGGGACCTTTCCATCCCTTCAGCAAGCAATGGCTTTCGCAGCTTTCCAAAAACAACAACTGCAAGCTTATGGAAACCCAATCGTTTTCTTACCTCGATGAGGAAGTCGCCAGTCCTCAGGCCAGCTTTCCATGCCACCCCTCCCTCATCCACCGACTCCAGATACTGCAAAGCAGGGAACGCCGGGGTTGGAGTAAACTCCTCGATGGGGGTATCCGCTAAAAGTCCAGGCCGAGCAGAACCAAAGGAAAGAGATTGTAAAGATCAAAAGACATTGTGCTAGTTTACTGGGATCAGATTAAACCTAATCTTGGACTACAA
>NC_137121.1:15733052-15850552 GCF_949357685.1 Gobio gobio | reverse complement strand
GAGAAAAGTTTGAATATGACAGCAATGAAAATCAAATGTTCTCTCTTCTCCCTGAAGGACAAGAGGGCTTACCATCTTTCAGATGGAGTATTAAATCCAGTCCTGGAAACAAGTACTGAATAGGTACTGCACCGTCACAGTCATCTCTCACAAAGAGCTGGAGTCTCATTTCCACCTGGTACAAGAACTTCATTCATATCAGGAAATGGGATTGTGGTCTCTGCCATTTCATTTTACTTAACCTGTGTCCTTGGAATGAATTGGACCCTAAAATAATCACTAACGGTCAGCAGCTCTAGTTTGATTAATGCACCCCAAAAGATCCTGAAGTGTTTATAATCCCATAAAAACTTGAGCTGGCATCTTGCGATCGCAAGATTGACTGACTTGACTTCACAGTCTTAAACTATAAGATAAAGTCTTATTGAAATATTGAAAGAGCTCCGAGCTCAAAAGGTAGAGTGCTGACTCCTGAGGAATGATGCATGGTTGTCATGGCAACATAATCTGCTTTGAAGGGGACACTGTGGCGGTGTCACAGAGCAACAAGGTCATTAATATCCTGGCCTGTTAGATAGCTTGGAAATATTATTTGCTCATAATGTATTTATACCTGCGAGGTGATTTCATTCCAAACACCTTTTTGTTGACTCCTACACAACACATTCAGACCGCTGTCCAATATTTATACGCCAATGTGGATTAGCTATGTAACTAAAACTAAATAATCCTTTCCGCTTTATTCTGCCGAAAAGTTTACACCGGAATCCGCTGCAAATGTATTTATCATAATATCTGGAGAATAAAACCAGCGTGTCTGAAAAAGACTGACACAACTAACAGGTATCATACGTGTATCTGTGACAAGTTCACCTAAAAGCACCTACATCCTTCTTGTACGCCTGTCACTCAAGCTCCCTGCAGCAGGAAGTAGCCTGCACTGCATTGCCATGGATTCTCTGTCTCCATGACAACCAGCGCCGAGCGAGGGGTGTGTCAGCTGGGTAGGAGTATGGTAGCCGGATGCGAGAGGATCTGTCTCTTTTTTTGTCTTTTAACACCATGTGCCAAATGTGTAAAGTTCATAGTACAGCAAAAATAAATAAATAAATAATATTACACTTGAATAGCAGGGTTATTAGAGTTAAATAGCTTAAAATATTTGTTTTACATAATTATGTTATTGCTTTACTACACTCCACAGTGAGCTAATGATTTGTAGCTTAAATCACATTGTCAAAGACAGACCATTTATTAAAATGTGCAGATTTACAGCCACGTATTATGACATCATAGTGTGAAAGGGATTTTTTAAAATGCCATCAAAGTGTCTGCATCATGCAGTGACGACCCCAAGCTCAAGCGTTGCTTACATAACCGGCCATTTAAAGAGTTTTCACACTCTTCAAACCATTTTTCCCATGAGAATAACAATGTGCTTGTGCGGCGCTTTGTGTTAAATGACAGTGAGACGGCAAAGTTTTGGGAAATTATGGTTTTTGCGTAATGGATGCGCAGGTAAATGGATGATTTGTGCCGCACTTTGATACACTGACAAGAATAATTATTAATTATATAGGTCATGAATATATCTCTGGTCATGAATAATTGATTAATGATCTATTCTTTGATTGAATAATAGTTTAAATAATAATACAGAATTAATAATCCAGAAAATTATCTCTTTTGGTGTAAATAAAATGCAAATAAAAAGTAAAATAAAAAAATATACATTTTGAAAAAAGACTGGCCAATTTTTAATGGCTTCAGTAAATGTCTATAGTCAAACTATTAGACCTGTTAAATTTAGGCCATCACCAGGCCCAGGTGGAACCTGCAGATTTTCCCCCACATTTTCTGTGATTCTGCTGGGAAATCTGCAAAATGTGTTAAACATGGTAAGTATTATCAAATTGCTTAAAGGAATAGTTCACCCCAAAATTAAAATGATCCAATGATTTACTCACCCTCAAGCTCTAGGTGTATATGACTGTCTTCTTTCAGCCTAATATCATATCATCATAAATAATATCCTGGCTCTTCCAAGTTTTATAATGGCAGTGAATAGAGCTTTTGAAGCTCCAAAAAGCGCATCCATCCATCACAAAAGTAATCCATATGACTCCAGTAGGTTAACCAAAGCGATGGCTTTTTATAAGAAAAATATCCATATTTAAAACTTCCGGCAACAGCCATACACGTGTTCATGAGAGAGTCGAGTTCTGGCAGAAGGGTGACCTCTGACCTGACGTATGACATAGGTGTAGCGTAAAATTAGGTGAGAATAGACACCTCTCACCAAAACCACTCTCTCGTGAACTTGCGTACAGCCATTGCTGGAAGCCAGTGATTATAATTGATAAAGTTTTAAATATGGATATTTTCTTATAAAAATGAGTGCTGTTAATTGATTTAAAAAAAAAACACACACATTTTTATGTAATTAATCATAAGTAATCGTGATTAAAAGCATTGGAGTTTTTAATATTATGATATTGAAATAATTTCAACGTTACTTTCCAAATGAATGTAGAAACAACTTAAAAGATAGTATATTTTAAATATTTGTTGTATTGGCCAGTATCACTGATACTAATACTGCTAGCCTACTGATGTCTCAATGATATTGATTGATATATTGGTATTTTTAAACATTAATGATAGACATTCAACATTACAGTATAATTGAAAGCTATCAATTTCAACATTTATTAGGCTTTAAAATAAATAAATTAACTTTAAAAAATCTTCACATAACCCCATTATAATAAATGTCATATTTACCTGTGGCATATATAATCAATATAAAGAAAATGAATAAAGTTATCAAAAACTTTACAGTCTTAACTGCATAAATTATAAGTTAAATATAGATAAATCCTTATTAAAGCTAAAATTTTCTCTGTTACCTTTGTTCTTAGATTAACATTAATGACAGACATCACAGGTTTATTAGGCTGCTGTCACTTTAAGATCTGCCGCTGCCCAACATGACGCAAATCTCTTTTTCTCACAACTCTTCAAGTTAATTTAAGACGTTTTTTAACTCATTTAAAGGCCTGAGCACACCAGGACGATTTCCGCACACGTGTATCACCAGCGTTTTTGAGACGTTTTTCGGCGCGTCTTTGTGTTCACTGTCGATTTGCAGAGTGAACGCGCAAATTCAGTAGATGGCTCTCCCGGTACACAAGGTGGTGCGGTGTCACTTTACACTTCTGACACTCGCTTGTCACACAGAAGAAGAAGAGAGACAGTATTTACTTGCCAAAACCATTCACACACTTTTTTCTGACTGGAAGCAGCATTAGCAGCTCATCTTCTTCTTTGTCTACTTACTTCCTCTTTGTCGTATCAATGTGTGCTCGGCAAGACCGTTTTGTGCTTGAGCGCCTCCAAGTCGTGTTTTACAGTAACTTCAGCAGCTCCGGGCACGTGAACTAAAGTGCCGATCTCATTGGTCGGCCAGTTTTTAACGCACCGCACCGCATCAAAACAAAAAAACGAACCTTGCCGTTTTGCACACGTTGTGCACAATCACATTGGCGCCCTTTGTTTAGTCACGAGGCGTTAAACGTAGGTGATAAACGCGTGCAGAAATCGTCCCAGTGTGAACAGGCCTTAAGACCGCTCTTTTGAGAATACTCGATAAAATGGGCATTTTGGCATAATTCTGTGAGTTATTGTTTGTTCAAGCGTAAAAAATAACTAAATTCTGGTGCACGTGTGACAGGATATTCCCAGACAGCGTGTTCTCTTTTGTCTTGTCACGCTTGAATGGTTTAAAAGCATTTGCGTGAATAAGAGCGTGATCATATAATGTAACCCTAGCCAAAGTATGATAGAAAAACGGATGCTGCGTTAAATACTGGTAACGTGTTAAGGCCTGTTCACACCGGGACGATTTTCGCACGCGTTTATCGCCGACGTTTAACGCCTCGGGACTAAACAATGGGCGCCAATGTGAGTGTTCACACCGACGCGCAAAACGCCAGGCGTAAAAGCGTCATTTTTAAAAAAACGCCTCGGGTTCGTTTTTTTATTTTGACGCGGCGCGTAAAAAACTGGCCGACCAATGAGATCGGCGCTTTTGTTCACGTGCCTGGAGCTGCTGAAGTGACAGTAAAACATGATTTGGTGGCGCTCAAGCACAAAACGGTCTTGCCGAGCACACATTGATACGACGAAGAAGTAGTAAGTAGACAAAGAAGAAGATGAACTGCTAATGCTGCTTGCCAGTTAGCAAAAAGTGTGTGAATGGTTTTGTCCATATACATAATATGTCTATGGTTTTGGCAAGCACGTAAATACTGTCTCTCTTCTCCTTCTGTGTGACAAGCGAGTGTCAGAGGCTTAAAGTGCCGCAGCACCATCTTGTGTACCGGGAGCGCATCGACTGAATGTGCACGTTCACTCGGCGCAGCGCCAGTGAAAATCGCTTGGGTGTGAACACTCAAGACGCGCCGAAAAATGGCAGGAAAAACGCTGGCGATAAGCGCGCGCGATATTCGTCCCGGTGTATACAGGCCTTTAAACTGAACAAATTAATTGCATGTGTTAACGCACTAATTTTGACAGCACTAATAAAAACCCAAGGATGTACGCTTCAAAAACTCGGGCACTATTCAATGCCATTACAAAGCTGGGAAGAGCCAGGATATTATTTAATATAACTCTGATTGTGTTCGGAAGAAGAATAAAGTCATATACACCTAGGACGGCTTAATGGCCATTTTTGGGTGAACTATTCCTTTAATTAAGAAATATCTGTTAAACACAATCTGTATAACGTTGTTAGTGTCATTTCTGTGGAATTCCACCAGCGCAGATTCTGTGGACCTGATGATGACAACAACATTGGAATGTTTATTCCAGACAGTTTCTTGCCTCTCAAGGCCTCGGTCACCAGCGTAGCTGACCTTGTTGAGGCAAAACCTACTCAAATCTGACACCGCAATGATCTATATGCAGAAAATTGGTTCAGTATCCTTGTCTGAACTGTTAATAGAGAACTGTACGCAATAGAGAACTCATTTAAAACTACCATCATGTATTGCAAAGATGGTCAGAAAGATTAGAAAAATGTTGGATCATACCTTGATGCATCAAAACTGTCATAAGATCCCACAGTGTAGTGTCGGAAGAGCTTCCTTCTCTCGGAACGGTCCGCACGGGCATCTGTGAAGACATATTCACAGACATTTACTTATTAGATAACTCCAATTATGTAATATTTCAGTGTTGCCACTGAGAAAGAGCCACACAATCCCTGTTTTACCTATTATTTTCACACAACAAAGTTTCTACCAAAATTCTGGTGTGACTGTGTTCCAGCACTAACCCACCGAACTTTGAACGCTTCAACATCATTATCATCCCTTTCACACCGAATATAAAATGTGCAAAAAGAATAAAAATAAGCACCAGTGTTTTTGAGAGGAACAGCAGATGTGATAAAGTGAGAATGTTGTAAAGGTTCGGTTACATAATTGCACTAAAAAAGCTGTCTAGTCACAAATTGGTCTTACTGTGTGTGCCATATGTCACACAGTCCCAGGTGCCATTTTTTAAACATTTAATCATTTAGCCAACACGACGATACCAACTGTGCTCTAGAAAATATATAAATAACAAAATATGCTTACAGTTTCACCTTGACATACAGATTGTCACAAAAAAAAATCAATACCAGCAAGACGCACACACACTCAAATCACATTTCTTGATCACACGCCATGAGCTCACAACGAATCCGCAAATTATAACAGTGAATTCAAAATCTGCACTACACCAACTAAACCACATTTAATTGCAACCAATAAAAAGCCCTTTGGAAGACAGGGACCATTTGGCCCATAATGGAGCCAAACTAGACTAGTCCTCCGAGAGAGCTCAGGAAGGCCAAATATTGACTGCGTTTTATGAAAGGAAGCAGGATAAGAGCCAACAAAGCTAATGAAGAGAATTTTTTATGTCGCAGAGATTAATAGTCTACACGGCATTATGGCATCATATTTGTACCACATTAACACAACTGTCCGCAGAGGACTCGTACGAATGGATCAAACACAAACAGGCGATTAATATCCAAATTCAATCAAATCACCTTGACGCACGGCCCCAAAAGTGCACTTATAAAGATTGTATCAGGGGAGGAAGTACAGACATTAAAGGGGGCACAACTGATGATGATAATAAAGATCCTCAGCAACACATATTCATCCATTAATGAGAGTCTCGAGGAGTTTGTTCTGCAGGCTGCAGCTTCTGAAAACTGCACCATTTGTATTGTCCTCTGCGGTTCTGTTGATACACGATGATATCAGTAGTCAGGAGGCTGCGTGGGATTCAACACTTTCCCCTTCCAACCTACTCACTGGTTAGCTGTTAAAGTTACAGACGCTCAATTCTTTGTTGAGCTGAAACGTTTTGATGTTCAAACAAAAGGAGGTTTAGATTCAGCGCACTTCTTCAGAGACATCCGCTCTATCCTGTGACTGCTAATGTAAGATGTCCTCCCAATATGTCAGTGGTTTCAAATATATAAAAAGGCGGTTTAATAAATATTTTGGTTCATCAAAACTAGAGAGGTTAAAATTCATATGTTCATTTCCAAAGGGGAAAAAAAACACAGCTTTAAAATATGAATCATGACCATTTCTGAAAAGTAAGCATTTGGCACTCTACAACTTATTTTGGGCTTTTATATTTTCGCTATTTAGATGAAAATGAATCAAATAGTATTGAGGTCAGACTGGATGTGTTATGATGATGCATCCCATGAAATGAATAAACCAAAACTGAATCGTTTGAGTGTGCAAGTGAATCATCACACTTCTGAGACTTGACATTACCATTTATAGATGCGTTTTGTCAGGTTGTGCATTATCCAGTTGAGCAATACCTGATTTTTACATGCATATAGCTGAGAAGAGGCATTTAATACCAAAGAAATACTGACGTTATAATTAATAGGAGGAATAAAATGGCCACCATGTTAAGTGCCATCTCTTTTTTGTTCTCTTTCTCACATCTTAATGGAACACCCTGTCAGTTTCTCCTTTAGCAGCTGTGTCGTCTTTCCAGTACACACAGAGCCGCACGTACTTGACATGAGTGTTGTTCCTCTGTGGACAGTGTGAGGGAAAAAAGTCTATTTGACATGAGGGCGAGCAGCGATGACAGTTTCTACAACACTGGATTTCAAATCACCAGGGGTAACTAGCTGTGTGGCTCACTTGATAAAATTCATAAAGCATTCGAGGAAGCAAGTAAGACTTGAAGGACGCAAAACTTCCACGGCAGCGTCAGAGCACACCGCTGGAAAAAAAAAGTAATAACTATAATATTCTGCCAGTCACTCTGAAGTTTTAAAACTACAACTTGACCACAGTTTCTCACTCAGTTCAATAAAATAAAACTATTTTAACTGATTTGACATCTTTGACCAAGCTCAAACATGATTGAGAACTGAATTAGATTTTTTTTTTTTAAATGACCATTTGGATAGTCATTTTACTGCAATTTGTTTGCAATAATAACTGTTCAGGGCCTCTGAAACTAACACAAAGAGTCGCTATAAGTCATCCGCATGAACAATTACCTTAAAACGCAACTGAAAACACAAAAAGTACAAGAAATTCTGTTTCAGAACAAACTCATTTGTGCTGCAAAAAACTGCAAATGAAATATTAACGATAACAGACTGATCATTCCCACACAACTGTCCGCAGTGCAAACATCGGCGCAGAGCAAAACATGCAATTTTTAGTCTCACAAATCCGTAGTTCATCACCAACCTCCTCCGTTTGCCACATCCTCAAATCAACATACCTCCAAAATGAACCTTTTTCCTGGATCTGCTAGTTTCGTCCATTGGTCCCCTTTAGTTCAACCCCCGAGTCAATCCGAGAAACACTCAATTCTCCTTGCCTGAGGGGGGATTGCCACTTTTCTCGATCTCACGGGCCCTGACGCCTAACTTCCCATCTCCAAAAACTCTCGCGTCTCCTCGAGTGCTCAGGTGAGAGCTGACCATCAGCACCACACACATGGAGAAGAGAACCGTGGCATTGGAAAAGATGGTATGTGAGCTCTGTTCTCAGTGCCGTGAGAGGGAGAGAGAGTGTGTGAGAGAGGGAAAAAAAAGATGCCACAAAAAGAGAAAAAAAAATCTTACCAAGGCCCACTCCTTAGCAACAGGGTTTGTACAGTGTAGAGCATGTTTCCATGGAAATATATCAATCAGGAATGTGCATGAGTGTTGCTCGAAAAGGTTCAAGAGACTTCAGCAGAATACTTGTGCCGTTGCTAACCAGCCGATGCTGGATTTAACCATATCCGATTTTGAACACTGCACTGATCGTCAATTTCAAAGCTATCCAGCAGGGTATGGATGGGTATGTGATGCATTTTAGCTAAAAAGATACGAGCGCTTTGGGCAACATTCCCCAAAAGATGCGATTAAAATAAAGCAGAGAGCATCGCCATGGGAACCGAATGACTATTCCATCAATGAAAGAAATCAGCTGTCCTTGCAACTCTTCGCAAGCGCTTCACTCATGGCGGGCATTGTAGTAGCCATGGATTTCAAGGCTACCAACGGTTCCCATCACAACGGAGCATTTTGCACCTTTTCACACTGCCATCCCGCTCCTTTTGCAATGCTAGCAAACATGGATGAGGTTCAAAACGCCTCATACCATAGATAGCAAGAATTTTCTCTTCAGATTGCTGCTAAAATGTGTGCGAATTGATCAGATGTGTTCCAACAACTCAATTATTGGCCATAACATGAGGAATAAAATGATACAGGCAAAAGACCCAGTTTCGCCGCCAAATACGTATTTGGGTCAATGGTGTGACATGCATTTTTTTCATTCTGATCTATTAATTTATTCAAATATATATAGAAATTGCAATTCACACATACAATAGCTCAAATAAACCTCTTCTATGATGAACATGTTCTTTTAATGATGAGCACATTTTTAATTTATGACCAACAAAGTCATGTGATGCAACCAATATACAGAAATTTTGAGGGATCATAGGGAGGACTCCTGCAGACCCTTATGACTCTCTGTCAATGTCAAGAAGTTTATTAAAATAAACGATAATTTGGCGAGGTTAGTTTAGGTTCTACAATGTCATGTTACAACCTCACAAAAAAATAATACTTAAGAATGAATTATTAATGAATTGCATTTTACCTTGGAGAATATATTTAACCTTTTAATATTTACACAGTTACTAAATAATTATCATATGTAATTTCACTTGATGGTTACACCACATTACATCATTCAATCATTCAATTTAAAGCTTTCTTGCAAATGGTATAAAGTAAAAAATAAAAATAAAAAAACATTAACAACTAGAAAAGTTTTTTGCATTTGCATTTAAAATTAAACTTTTCCTTGACATTTTTGTAGATTCTCTTATTCGTCATTGAACCAATTTTACGATGTTAAAATACTTTCTCGTATCCCAGAGACAACTACAAGTAGGCCAAGAGCCCCCTAAAAAGTATAAACATTGTGGCGCTTTGAAAAAAATTGCTGTTTATTTGAGAATTCTGACCAACTAAGCATAGCAACACTGGCTCAACCAATAGAATGAGTTTAGGGTGGGGCTACTTGTTTATCCAACCAACAGCAGCAAGGAAACCTGTTTGAAAACATTTTTTTTTTTACAATTCAGTTGAGCAAAACATTTAGGTCAGCCATACAGATGCAAAAGCACTTACTGTGTTACAGCAGGACAACCTCAAGGCAAATGTCATGTTCCATCACATGACGGGTGAACATAGATCTTACAGTCTGAGAGCTGAGTCAGCCAGACTCTCTGCCCGAGTCACATGGGCCAAAGCCTCTCGGCCAATGACAGCTGTTGTTCACCACACCTCCATTCTGCTCACCACATGCTGTCATGAACAGCTCTCCATTTGTTTCATGTAGCTGCCAATAGCTGTCTTACTGTACATGGTCATAGCCAACAATCTGGACCACAGCAGAGAATTATGTTTGAGATTTTAGACTAAAGCGTGACTGTAGATTAACAACAGGATTCGGATAATTACGTTGTGCGTAATTATGTCAAATGCGAGTGCGATGCAATGCAAAGCCTTTTACTGTTACTGTTATACAGTGCATGGCTGCATGCATAATTATTATGCAAGTCGATATTCTGATTATATTTATAGCGCATTTTACCAATTCCAAGCCACATCAATCTTAATAACTAACAGCTTGTGATTCTTATTAAGTGGGGGGTCATGTTTCAGGATTCTTTACCTTAGCAAAGTCTCTGACACCTTGTTCTTCTGGAGACTCTAGGTTGCACTTCTGGGAAAATGGTGGCACTGGAGACTAAGGGCCAGACTTACTGAACAGGGCAAATTAGCGTGAGCGCAATTCCATAAAAGCGCAGATGGGAGTGAACAGTTCTGTGCATGATCTACTGACGATACGCAAATTAAAGCACACAGATGCAGCCGGATAATTTCCATATGACCAACGCAATCTACCAGTTAGCATCTGGTTTAAGACGTGCTTTTTTAACCCTAACCCTAACCCTAACCCTAATGGCGCAAACACCAGAAAATTTAAGTGCAAACCTCTGTAAATCACCTATTCTCTCCTCCCAAACATTTTGCGCCTGAAAGGGAAACTCCTACAAAGTACATATGCAATATGGTCAGACACAAAAATAACTGTGCCCTTTTCAGCGCTAATGTAAATCCTTTACAGTAGTTTTCTAATGCCAAAAGAGGGTTTGTGCTGACGCAAGCTGATAGTAAATCTGGCCCTAAAGGGTTCCTGATGGTTCAATTATTCTGAATTACACAGAATTCTTCACTTTAATTCTTGAAGTCTTTTGCAGTTAATACATTTTCTTCTCAACCTGTTTTTGTGACCCTGTAGCCTAGGTGTGCGCGGAGGCTTCTCTGGAAATCTTTTCTGGTTCATTCCTCCTGTTCAAGTCCGTCGAGGTCAGACATTCGCGAGTGGAAACATGAACACACCGGAGAGCTGATTTATAGTAGAAAATGAAGTTATACTTCTGATGAAACAAGACAATGACACTGTTTTTGATTGCTTGATTTCAGCTATTGTATAAAGTGCTATATGAATAATCGTGACATTACTTTACTAGAGTGTCGAATTGCAGCGCTCATGCAAACATATCTACATTGCTATGATCAGATGCTTTTCTTATGGCCCCGATAAACAAAGTTCTTTTTCGTTCCTCGTTTAGGGGTAAAACAAAGTTGGAAATACGTGAGCAGCAATATACTGTTAACGAACATCCGATGCTGCCCACTCCGCTGAGAGCGAAGTTTAGATTTATGTAAATATATACTGCAGAATTTCCTCTCAATAACAAATTAAACACAAAAAAATTGAGAAACCAGCAAGCATTTTAATAAAGCAGAAGAAAAGCATCTGATCATAGCAACATAGGTACGTTTGCACGAGCTCCAGTAAGGTCACGTCACGTTTATTTATATATCACTTACAATATGACTTAAAATCGAGCAGCTTTACCGTATTAAACTTGAAAAACAGTGTCAGTGTCTCGTTTGTTCAGAAGTACAACCCCATTTTCTACTATAAAGCAGCTGTCCAGTGTTTTCATGTTTTCACTCTTGGACATCTGACCTCAACAACTTCAACCTCAAACTTCGTTTCGGCCTGATTTTGTACAAAATGACGTATCACACCAGTTTGTTCTTCGATTTCACTTGAAGTATATCGGGGCGTTTATGCTTTATTCAAAAATATACATTTGAGCAACTTTAGCGACTTGTAACGCAGTCACTCCAACTAGCCACTTTGGAAATCTATATGTAATATTTACATATCTTTTAAAAAGGCACCTAAAATGATAAACTAAGTGCAATGTGTTGTCAAAAATATAGATTTTTCAATTCATATCGAAACTGAAATATCAAACACTTCCAATACTTATTTTCTGCAGAATAGATACCATGATACCAGCTGCGCTTTCTCGCTCTCTCATGATCTCTCCGACAGTGAGTTGACACACAAACCTGCCTTTTTTATTGTTGGTATTACAGGGCTCCAGACTGGACTACTGTAATGCTCTTCTAGCGGGCCTTCCGGCATGCACTATCAAACCCTTGCAACTGATCCAGAATGCAGCGGCGAGGTTGGTCTTTAATGAGCCAAAGAGAGCGCACGTCACGCCTCTCTTCATCAGTCTGCACTGGCTGCCAATAGCTGCTCGCATCAAATTCAAGGCACTGGTGCTCGCCTTCAAAGCAACCACTGGCTCTGCACCAATATACCTAAACTCGCTTGTTCAGACTTACACACCCTCCAGGAACTTACGTTCTGCTAGTGAACGACGCCTTGTGGTGCCATACCAGAGAGGCATGAAATCGCTCTCACTGAGCTTTTCCTGGGCTGTTCCCACCTGGTGGAATGACCTGCCTATCTCAATTCGTGCGGCCGAGTCGGTAACCATTTTCAAAAAACGCCTAATGACACATCTCTTCCAGCAGCACCTGACCAATCAAGAATAGCACTTATCATTCTATTCATTTTCTGTCTGTCCAATTTATTTAAAAAATAAAAAAAAAACTGTCCTGTGTGTTCTGAGCTAGATTAACTGAGACTTGTTACAGCACTTGCATACTGTTGCCCTTGACTGTTCTAGTTGCTTCTTTTGCTCTCATTTGTAAGTCGCTTTGGATAAAAGCGTCTGCTAAATGACTAAATGTAAATGTAATTTTGGCATGGTATTGCGCACTGCGCATAATTTTACCCAAAATGTGCGCACATAAGTACTAAATTGAGTTCTGTTTCATTGCTTATCGCGCTTAAAAAGTCAAATATACACACAAAATAATGTCAAAATGCTGGTCTTGGCGAATATTCACGTGAACAGAACGTTTATTTTTAAGGGAACATAAACAGTTGAGAAAGAAATCACATGTGTAACACGTGTATAATGTATCCATGTGTCAGGTCTTATGCTGCGTTCACACCAAACGCGACTTGAGCGTGTCTGGAGGTCCTGCGATAGACGCGTTTAACGCAACGCGATGGACGCGATTCCGCCTCATTCGCGACAAGTCACTCATTCAACATGGAGGAACGACTGATATTGGCAGTGAGCAGTCATACGGAGCTATATGGGCGCTGGACAGGCGGAAGTACGGTTATACGTGCATCCAATTTGCTTTGAGTGGATTCAAAATGTTCAAGCGTCCAACTAGACGTGATAGAAGCGAATCGCGTTTGGTGTGAACACAGCATTAAAGTGACAGTAGCCTAATATGCCTGCTGCCAAATTATAAGATAATATTAAAAATATCTATGTTAGTTTTTCCCCACAGTACTGATGTCAAAATTGTGGCCAGTTAAAATGCTGATTGGCTAGTAACTTTGGAAAACCACTAGCCACAGTTCATGTCAAGCCCTGGAAGTATTATATTTTATATATATAGTATAGTATTACATATCACTTATAAATGATTATATACAAAATTAATAGTAGTTATTAAGACTGTTGTGATTTTGGAATTGGTAAAATGCGCTAAGAAAAAAAATATCAGAATATCGAAATTATGCGCGTACTATAAAGGTTCAGATGGGTTTCAATGAAGAAAACATTTAAACGCCTCTATGACACTTCCACCACACACACACATACAGGGCTGAAAAACGCACAGTAGCTGCACTGATGTGGAAGGCATTCATTTGGCCCAAAATAACAACTCTCAACAGAATGTTGCCCCTGGCCCCTTCTGCCAATTTGCACAGTGAATGTTGAGTGCGCACACCACAGCTACACAACAGCCAATGATTGTACTCACAACTAAAAAAAAAAAATCTAAATTTATCAAACATTTGGTCTAGAGTAGTGCTATGATTGCTGTTAATAGCATTTCCGCGCTCTGTCCAATTTGGATATAATGCACAATTTCTCAGGTGCTCATTCACAGCTATGGTTGACGGATGAACTCGAGCATTTGATCTGAGAGGTGGACGCGTGCGCTTTGTGGCCTACTTGCAAATGAACACTAACTGAATTAACAGCCTGCTATCGCCGCAAGGCTTCTCACATATTCTGCGGGTTATCAGAGCACTGGAGAAGAATAGAGTGAAAAGAGACACAATAAGAGGAAGGGGTACGTCCCCCCCCCCCCCCCCCCCCCCCCACCTTGTAATGTGTGAAGAAACAAGCAATCATGTGATCTGTAAGTTTACACTTTATTATGTGATAGTTCACCCAAAATAAAGATTCTATCATCATTTACTCACCTTCATGTTGTTCTAAATGCATATGACTTTCTTTCTTCAGTGGAACACAAACGCAGAACTTTAGCAGAGTGTTCATTCTGCTCCTTTTGATACAATGAAAGTAAATGGTGACCAGTGGCTGTCAAACTCCAAAATTGAGAAAAAGTATCATAAAGTAGTCCATTTGATTTATGTGAAGCCATATCGAAGCTATAAGAATTTCTGAAAAGACCAAAAATGTTATCAATTACAGATTATTCACCTCCATTTCAGCTCTAAAATTTCATTTGAGGTATCGTCTATTGAAATATGCTGTGTGAATACACTTCATACAAAGTTTGACGTCACTGATGCCACCATTGGTCGTCACGTTTCTTTTGTATACAAAACTATTGTACAGCTTTAATATAGTGTACAAGCGGTATGGACTACTTTTGTTGTATGAAACAGAGCAGTGTGAACTGTTTGAACATTGTGATTTTGTTTTCCACTTAAGAAAGAAAGTCACATGGGTTTGGAACAGTGTTGTTATTGTTAACTGAAACTAAAACTATTACAAATCGTTTTTGGGAATTGAAATAAAGATGAAATAAAATTAAATATAAATATTAGATACTAATCTAATACTTATACTAAGATAAAATACTAATACTATTAGATACTAATACTTATATTTATATAACATTAGAAACGTAAATTACTAAAACTTGAAGATATATAGAACTATAAATAACTAATAATAAAAATTTCAGAAATGTACACTAAAATAAAAATGTTCAAATACAAAAATAAAAGCTAATTCATAATGTTATTGAATACTGTATTAGTTTATATAAATAATACTAGAATAACACTGGTTTGGAACATGTTTGGTAGGTTGTGTTGGATCAGTGCGTTACCCCTGTCGGCATCTGTTGTTGGCATTGGTCGGGTTTGTTTTCACCCGGATAAACATGTTCAATCAGCATTTGTCGGTGTCTGTTGGGGCAGTGTGACATGACAGTTATTTTTCATAAAATTGTAAATCCAACGGCCAACTTGTTTGATGGTGTTTGTTGGTCAGAGCAGTGTGAATTTGCCTTTAGGGTACACAACAACAATGTGCTAAAAACAAAAAAAAAATTCTTTGCGTTCTTTGCATACAGGCGACAAAGTTGTCAAGACAAGCCCTGTTCACACGGATCCACAGAATCGATTAAAAGCATTGTAATATTCATGCCAGGCCAGTAGTTGGCAATGTCACTTTGTTCAGAAACACTACGTGCCTATAGACTGAACACATAACGCATAACACTATCGTTTTCAAACACAAACACTTTGAATCCTGTTTTCAGGCCCCCAAAACGGTGTTGTCGTGTGAATGAACGGCCAAAATTTATACAAAATCTTCAGTTTTTAGTTGAAAACGGTGTTGTGTAAACGGCCTAAATTATGACAGAAGTGTCTGTTTTGGCTGTAGTATTCCTTTAAGTTGCAATGTCAGTGAATGAGAACGTGTTGAACGTGTGTGCTGGTGTGTGTTTGTGTGTACACACTCACATGGCCTGTCCTCGTTGGGTTTGCTTGGGATCTCTTCCACACATTCTGCTGGGAACCAGCCTACATTCCCTCGGGCACTGCCTTCCCAGAATCCTCCTTCTCCAATACTGAGAACTATAGAGAAAGTCAGCAAAAAATATATAACATATTTTTTTTTTATAAAACACTGTTCTCACTATTTACATACTGCATATATTGTGCAGTCCTAAATATGACACAAGGAAAAATGACTCCGACTGACATTCTAAACACTTCGCTACCGATGTGTATAAATATAGACATGCCAATTTAATATATCAGGCCAATGATGATTTTATCCAGTGAAGTCTTTACTCTTATCCACTGAAATCTCTCTGGTTCATCTCTTTCTGTTTGTGTCTCTTTCTGTTTGTGAAGTGTTGCTAGCTCAGGCCAGGCATCGCCTGGTGCCGAAGGGCAGAATCTGTGAATTCTTGTTCTCCATATGGCAGGAGAAACTGCACTCCCTGTTACAAACCAGCTTTTCCCTTCATTTGATGCACACACACTTAAAAATATCCATATTTACTATCAATAACATATGGCTTAAATGAGTAAAGCTAAACTGAAATGTATGTTTACATTTTACACAAAATATTTTTAGAGATGCATTTACCTTTCACCCTGTCGTTTTTGTACAAAGCTATTTCACCCTCGGTCTGTGGTTGGTAAGACTTGACCACCACATAATGTCTTCCTGGCACAGCACTGTACAGCTTGCGTTTGGACCCTGGGGTGTCCATGCCGGAAAAGGCATCCCTGTTGGCACGGGGACTGGGAATACAAGCAACATTATCCTTATATTATTATGAATTATGAATACACACACACACACACACACATACATATAAATAATTTGTAAACATTTTTTAAATATATATATATATATATAATATTTTTTAACATATATATATATAATACATATTCATATTTCTCTTTAAATTAAACATATAACAAATTATATACATATATATATACATATATATTTTTTAAATAAAATGTATAAAAAATTATATATATTCTTATATTTATATTATATATATATATATATATATATATATATATATATATATATATATATATATATATATATATATATATATATATATATATATATATATATATATATATGTTTTATATATTTAAAAAAAATCATAATATATAAAAATACACAATATAAATATAATAATATATGAATAAAAAAATATATATATATACATATATATATTTAAATATTTAAATAAATATGTTTAAAAAATTATGTTTAAAAAAGAAATATAGCTCTAAAGTTAAGGAAATAAGAAGTAATCTCAGATGCTTTACTACAGCAAACATGAAGGGAGATCATACATTTCTAAGGGCTTTGACAGTTTAATCGCTGATTTTAAGAGATGACGAAGGAAGGATGAAGCCCCCTAAACAGGGCCTAGCAATGTCTGTGGTAAGCATTGAGGCACACTAGGATGCTAGAACACAGCTATTCAAAGTATAAGGGCTCCCTCTGCTGGATAGACGTCATAAATATACATTAAAGCCAAGATGTACTCCTAGACATGTTACCTACAAGCAGAGATTTCGATTCTTGCCCTGGGCCAGGCTGAATCCTTAACTTATCCAGTGACGGATCACAGGAAACATTACCTCTAAAAAGCAGCTGAGCCCTGTCCTGAGGTGACTCCATTCACAGAAGGAGCAGACGGCTCCCATCCCAAAAAAACTTGTTCTCCAGAAAAATGCTGACATTAAAGACTCAACAAAAAACAGTCCCGACGATGCTGTTAATGAAGGTGTTAATGAGGGCGCGATGGAACTAAAAATAGCATTGTAACTCTCACTGCAAAAGAACATCCAGTTTTCGATGATGACATGCATAATCTCAGAGGCACATATTGTTCTTTTCCATGCTTTCACTTTAACTTAATAAATGCAGGCCTGGTTTCACAGGGAGGCAAGAGGATGGCTAATTGCAAATCAATTCCAGATTGCGTTTTTTTACTTTTGACATTTTGGTCATATATATAGGTGAATATACTGTATACAGAATCTAAATTAAAAAGGGACCAAATTATTTTAATAACCTTTTATTACCTACACATACATATATATGGTAAAAGACATACATTGGGTAAAAAGTTTAAAATTGGCCATAAAGATAAATCTAGTCTATAGTCGATTCACAAACCTGAATTCTGGTATCATGAAATATATCTATCCATGTTGTACGTATAAAAATCAAAGCGTCATACAAGCAACTTCATGTTCACACATGACATGCCCTACCTCTCAACCTTTCAATGTCCCCGTGGCATCTGGCGTCTTTAGCCTATAGGAGCAGATGAAATTGGGACAAAGCACCTACATTTGCCCTCTACGTGCTTTTTTAAGCCTCCACTGAGACCCTCTCAATGTCAGCGCCCAAAGTCAACACACCTAGATTAGCCTTCTTACATAACAAAGCTTGACGAAGATGATATTACAGATGTGATGCTTTTTTTGGAGCCCAGAAAAGCGTTCGTGCGCTAAACAGTCCTAAACAGATACACCTGGTTTATTATTTTAAAATGAAACATGAGAAAATTGTGATGATAAATGGAGAGTACCAAAAAGTGGTAAGACAACCTGCAACACCTTTGAGAAAATAACCATATGAAATATGATGCAATCAGCACACCATGCCACACTTTAAGAGCAAACTAAATAGAGTGCATGGCACAGCAAAATTAACTCTCAGCTGCAAACAATCCAGTGTTCAGCCAATCACAAAAATGATCCCAACAATCTTTTAAGCTTAAAAAATACCAGTATTATCACTATCCATCTTTGCCACCAACTGTAGTTACATGAATAAGTGCAAAACACTCTGCAACAGAAATCCTCATTTGTTTATATTGCTTGCCGATATCTAATAATCAACTCTCAAATGGCCTCACGTACAGAATCTACACCAGCTGGAAGATAAACAAGCATATTTCAGCAAACCATAAATGAGTGGCTTACTCATATAGAGCACCGCCTATGGCAGCCAACCGGTCTGCCAATGCAACTAGCTGTCAAGCGAGCAGCGAAGCTTTCTTATCCAGCTTCATCCAAAGACAATTACATAAGCTGCGCTTCGCATCTTATTTTTGGAGAAAAAAAGCAAAAAAGAGTTAATGTGGGCTGAGGTATTTATGCAAAACAGGGAGGAAGGAAACAAGGCCAGTAAGTGTTAGAAATCGGTTCAAGCGCTGCACGTATAGTCACATCCACAGGTCTATTTTTAATCAAGCTTGAAGGAAATAAGGTCTCAACATCTTTAAGATTTTGAGGCAGCAATCAAAATATGACCACAGTGGCAGAATAGCTGCTACACTTGGCTAGCACGTAGCTGCAAATCTGTACAGAGAAATCATGTTTATATTGACAGCTATAGAGTTAAACTCAGTCCAAGCTAAATCGGGCTTCATTTAACTCTGTAGGAGTTCATTAAACACTGGTAATTTTACCGGGGTCTGGCTGTGAGTATTGTTTATTTGATTAGTATGTTGCCAGCTATAGAGTTCAAACTACAGGATGCATATTCCACAATGTTGTTATTCAACATGTACGAGACCTTATGCCAAGACTTTGAGTTGTTCTATTTTTAATGACAAAGGATTACTTACGTACAAAATAGTACTTTACAATACCTAAAAAAAAAATTTTTTTAAATGGCTAATGTTAAATCCATTATGCTAACTAAGGAAGAAGTAGAAAGTGTTCCTTAAAATATGTTTTCGTGAAAAAGATATTCATGTCATATACATAGAAGCCTATCCAGACTAGCCTGTTTAAAAGATTAAAGGGTTATTTCACCCAAAAATGAAAATTCTGTCATTAATTACTTACCCTCATGTCGTTCGACACCCGTTCATCTTCGGAACACAAATGAAGATATTTTAGTTGAAATCCCAGGGCTCGACATTAAGCCTTTTAACATGCTTGTCCTTCGGACAAGTAAATATGCAAATTCACTTGTCCAAGAAAAAAATTAGCTTGTCCGGATTTTTATTATTTTTGTAAATATAATCTATTCTGAAGCAATATTCTCACCAGTGTTCAATCAGCTTTGACATATTTAAATCTGCATATTTGTGATATTTTTACCTTTTTAAAAAGGGCATTTTTCCATAATCGTATTAAAAATAGGCTATGCTTCAGCTTTCATTTTATATTTTTAAATGTGATCTATAAATTAAATTAGAATAAGACACTATAGGCTGTTACCAATGAAATTAAATTTACACTGAAAAATTACAACTGCATTAAATAATGTTATGAGATTATTTTAAATATTTTTGAATATACAAATAAGAAATGTTGGCAAGATGAAACTAAACCACCAGTAGGTGGCAGCAGGTGACCGTCTTAATGAGTGAGTCATTGAGTCGATTCGTTCAAACGGCTGATTCAATCAAGAATTAGGCCGTCGTTTACAAGTAGGTCATTGAATCTTTGATTCAACCGATTCATTCAAAACGCTGAATCATTCAGTAACACGCTGTTGCTGTGAGATGCGTTACGTGTTATTACGTATTACGTATCTGTTGTGATCTCTCTTTGGAACTATTTTCGCTGCTGAAATATAACAAAAACAGTCCATATTGCATCTACAATGTAAGTGACTTAATGTTAATTAATTGTTTATGGAACTGGAATATGAAATCAGTGTCATTTTCATTCGTGATGGTATTAAGGAAAACACTTGGGGTTACTTGACTGTAACCCTGTTCCCTGATAAAGCGGAACGAGATGCTGCATAAGCTTATGCAAATGGGAATGTCTTTGACATAACCAGCTGTGAAAATAGTGTGAAAACACGTCAATGAAATTGACCCGGAGGTATTTATAGCCTCGGCCGGTGACGTCATAGGCGCACCTGCTGCACGAGGCTATAAATAGATGAGCTTCCGCTGGAGCAAACCAGATCTTCTTTGTTTGAAGACCAGTCCTGAAGCATCATCAGCACGGCCTAGCAATGCAGCATCTCGTTCCGCTTTATCAGGGAACAGGGTTACAGTCAAGTAACCCCAAGTGTTCCCTTTCAAAAGCTACACTCAATGCTGCATAAGCTTATGCAAATGGGAACGAGAATACCCACGCCGCCGTGCTTGATGGTGCCTGGACCCCTTACGGTTGTGTAGGTGTGCACAAGAACGCAAGAAGCCTCAGGCATTAGCCTGTGATGTCGACTCAAGGACATGAGAGCCCAGAGTGGCATGAGCATCCAAGCTATAAAGTCTTAAGAATGTGTGCGGAGAGGACCAACCTGCCGCATCACAAACACTTTGTAAGGGAGCACCCCTTGCTAACGCAGTAGAAGAAGCGACTCCCCTGGTGGAGTGAGCCCTTAATCCTATAGGCGAAGCTTGACCGCGCACCTCATAGGCAAGAGCAGTAGCATCCCTGACCCAATGTGACATTGTTTGATGGTGGCAGAACCTCTGTTACGGCCCCCATGGCAAACAAACAGTTGCTCTGACTTACGCCACTGGCTAGTGCGGTGGACGTAGGCCTGAAGAGCATGGACTGGACACAGTCTATGAAGTTTCTCCTGATCCGGCGTTGTGAACGGCAGAGGGCAGAAGGTTTCAAGAGTGACAGGATGTACAGTCGACAAAGGAACCTTAGGCAGGTAGTCAGGGCGGGGATGCAAAATCACTTTCACCAAACCTGGGGCAAAGTCTAAGCAGGATGGCGATATTGACAGAGCCTGCATGTCCCCAATTCTTCAGAGAAGTTATAGCCATAAGAAAAACCATCTTTAGAGTCAGAAGTTCGTCATACGCTGATTCTAGAGGTTCAAAGGGGGTCTCAACCAGACCCTCGAGGGCTAAAACTAAGTCCCATGAAGGGATCTTGGCTCTTAATGGAGGCCACAACTGCCTGGCACAACAAAGTGAGCAGGCAGAAGATGCCTCCCAAGCGGCACCCCATCCACCAGGGCGTGGCAAGCCAAAAGAGCGGCCACATAAACCCTGAGAGTGGAGGGGCAAGCTAATGTTTCAAAGGGGGTCTCAACCAGACCCTCGAGGACTAAAGCTAAGTCCCATGAAGGGATCTTGGTTCTAACAGGTGGCCTCAACCGCCTACCCCACGAATGAAGCGAGCGAGTAGAGGACACCCGAGCGGCACCCCATCCACCAAGGCGTGGCAAACCGAAAGAGCGGCCACATGAACCCTGAGAGTGGAGGGGCAGGTGCCTGATGACAACTTTTCTTGCAGAAAATCCAGAACTGAAGTTACCTGGCAGTTGACTGAATCTACATTGTGTCGTACACCACCTTTCAAAGACACCCCATTTATTAGCATAAACTTCCGAGTGGAGGAAGCTCTAGCACTTAGAATGGTCTCAATAACTGCAGGCGAAAGCCCCGTGTCCCTCAGTTGGTGCCCTTCAGGGGCCAAACATGAAGGTTCCACAGGTCGGGCCTGGAATGGAATATCGTGCCCTCTGCCTGAGACAGAAGGTCCCTCCTCGCCGGAATCGCCCAAGGCGAGCCGTTGAGGAGAGACACTATCTCCGAGAACCAAACCCTGTTCGACCAACGCAGCGCTATTGATAAGAAGCAAGACCCTTGTTGGCGAACCCCGGCTAGAACTCCCAGGAGCAGAGCGACTGGAAGGAGGGCATACAGACACATTTTGGGCCATGTATGAACCATCACATCCAGACCCAGCGGGGCTGGGTGACAGAGAGAAGCAGGGACATTGCGCTGTCTGAGAAGAGGCGAAGAGGTCCACTCCCTGTGGTCAGCTCTGTACTGGTGATTATATACAAGATATTTAGCTGTACTGTCCACCCGCACTAGGACATGACAGCCCCTCAATTGGGGGAGAAAGTATTTCAGGGCCAGAAATACAGCCGTCAACTCGAGGCAGTTGATGTGCCAACTGAGTTGATGACCCTCCCATTCCCGTTGGGCTGGACGACCACTTAAGGCCGCACCCCAGCCCGTCAGGGAAGCGTCCGTCGTTAGCAACTTGCGACGACAAGGTACGCCTAGAGTGGGACCCAAGGCAAAAACCGGGGTCTGAACCACATAGTTAGTGTACGAAGCCACATGGCGCGCCACTTTATTTGCCTGAGGATTGGCCCTAAGTCCTCTGGCTTTGAGCCACAACTGAAACGGTCCTATGTGCAACAACCCCAAAGGGAAACCCGTGGATGCTGATGCCATTAGACCTAACACTCTGGTGCTGATGATCAGTAAGATCTTGGTCTAGCCTGACTTTGCTCAGGGAATACTGAATGGTCTTGATTCAAGCGGGAAACCATTGTGCCCACCTTGTGACCAAAAACCGAACAAACCCTAGATAAGTCGTTCTCTGGGCAGGAGAAAGAACACTTTTCTTGGTGTTGAGTCTCAACCCTAGAGAAACTAGATGAGCCAACACACTGTGTTGAAGCACCATCTCATGTGATTGTGCTAATTTTAGCAATCGCCTTTGTAATTCAAAATTTTAATGCCCCGGAATCCCAATGGAGCCGGTAATACATCCATACATTTTGTTTATGTGCGGTTACAAGGCTAGCCAAATGGAAGACCCGAAATTGGTAAGCTTTTGCCCCCAAGAGCGAACCTCAGGAACTTCCTGTGTTGTGGCAGACTTTATATGCGAATACATGCGTCCTTCGGATCAATCGTGCCGAATCCAATCACAATGTTGAATATGCGACACGACCGCCTTCACTGTAACATCTTGACCTTGAGTACTTTAACTGCTTCACGGTTTAAGACTCGAAGATCTGAGATTAGACACCCCCCCCCACCCTACTGGGGACCAGGAAGTAACTGCTGTCACTTGTGACAGTACAAACGCCAACTCCGCCTTCACGGAAGTGGAGACCACGCCGTTCAAACAAGGAGGATGACAAATAAATTAGTTTACTAATTTTTACTGTGCTTAACACCCATGCAGAAACGCCTGGCAGAAGTTCACACGCTGCCTGAGACTCTGAGAGTGACAATTTTAACACTTCCTGTTGAGGGGATGTTAGACGTTCTATGTCCTGGATGATAGCAGGATTTAAACACTGAACGTCTAACATTTCACTGGAAACCACTGCCCCCCCGAATCACCAGAGGCGGCGGGGATGGAGTAGTTTTGAGGATAACGGGGTGGGGCGAGCAAATGTTTGACACGCCCTGTCCCGTGGGGGCAGACTGGGCACCAGACCACCGGACTTCTTATATTGACGAAGTCTGCCCTGGGAGGTTGTTGAGGATGACGAGCCGGTCTCCAGTCTTTACGAGGGAGAGCGCGACTCGCCACAATCTGCTTATTACCCCCTTAAATCTTGAAGGACTGAAGAGAGGTTTTGTGGCTGATAGCCCCTCCCCTTGAGTGCATTGAGGAAGAAACTGAGTGAACACTTCATGTTTTTTCCACTCCTTTAAATCTGGCCACTACAGAGTTAACTGAGTCACCAAATGAACCACTCAAATCCTTCAGAAGGTCAGCCTGATATGCTTGCAAGACAGCCATAGTGTGCAGCGCAGCACCAGCCTGTCCCTTTATATTTATTATTCTTATATAAATCATATACAATATATATTCCATAAAAAATAATATATTATATATATATATTCCATATAAAATAATATACAATATATAATTCATATATATAAGCTTTGCCCATGACAGCCGACGTTTATTTTCTACATGGCTTTATGGGGAGGTTTGTCTCTTTAATGAAAATGCAGACCCAGGCGAGAGATAGCTCGTGAGCGTTTCCCACCTGGGGTATTCTCACATATCCACGCGATTTCGCACCCATGATAGTCGAAAATGTCGACGTCAAGGGTACAAAAACACGTGAAGTAAATGTTTTTTTTTTTTTTTAGACAGAAACCTCAAGCTCACTGCGTTCGGGGATCTCTCATTCACGGTACCAGACTGCCCTGGCCACCGCGCGAACAACCACCTCGATAAATTCCTCGTATGGATTCACTATCATGTGAGGAACGATCGCAGGCGGCTGCTCGAGGTCCGCGGACCCAGAGATTCATCATCATTCCCCGCGCGAGCCGAAGAAACGCCGGAGCGCGCTTCGGGATCACGCGGGGAAACATGCATTTGTTGAGCGAGCAAGCGAAAGGGACGGACCCGTCTCTTGCTCGTCAACAAACCCATTCGAGAGCTCCGAAAACTGGTGCGGACTGAAAGTAGCCCAGACGAGCATAAAGCATTCTAACTGTAAAGGCTTGCAATGCTCGCACTCGTCTGACTCAATGCAGCGACCGCATACTCTTCCCCAAACACACACAGCAATAAACGTGTGCATCCAGTTCTGTTATTTGAAAGAGAACATGGATATACAGCGTTTTACTCTGCTGACTTGTTTCCAACTGATCAGATTTAACTATAACTCTTTCCACATATGTTTCTTTGTAACAGAGATGAGAAAGAGAGAGAAATCTGCACACTGCCATGTTGAAAACTAACTCCTAACAAAGATCTCGAGTTGAGTCTTGAAAGAGAGAGAGAATTTTTTTTTTTTTTTTTCAGAGACTTTGTAACACACCATAACACAGAGTTGGTCTGAAAACAAAAAGACCTGGTTTGCTCCAGCGGAAGCTCATCTATTTATAGCCTCGTGCAGCAGGTGCGCCTATGACGTCACCGGCCGAGGCTATAAATACCTCCGGGTCAATTTCATTGACGTGTTTTCACACTATTTTCACAGCTGGTTATGTCAAAGACATTCCCATTTGCATAAGCTTATGCAGCATTGAGTGTAGCTTTTGAAAGGGAACAACACTCTTGTTTGTGTGATGTTGCTTAACTGTATCATATGTTATAAATATAAAAACTACACAATTTTAACCGTGTAACGATATGTTAACTAACGTTAGTTTCTTTGTATGAGCGGGATCATTTGTTTTCGATTTTAAAAGCTCTATTAAAGCTCTTAGTGTTTCCTTCTGAAGCATCAGTGAATGTTTGAACCTTTTTTAATAGTTGTATTTGAGTCCCTCAATTGTCCTCAGTATGCAAATATGGATCTAAAAATCATACAGTCACTGCTGGAAAGGGTTCAAATATGCAAAAGATGTATTTTTGGGACCTGGAGGATTTTTCTGAATGACATTGGGCAGTTTAACTGCTCAGGACAAACAAGGAACTCAAGAACAACCATGACGTTGTGGATCGTCCAGGCAACGACACACAGTATTAAAAATCAAGGGTATGTAAACTTTTGAATGGGGTCGTTTTGATCAATTCTGCTTATTTTTGTGCCTTGTGGACTAGTACACGTAAATATGTAACTATAACTATATACTGTGGACTATATATTTTATGTAAAATATCTTATTCCGGACAGTACTAAATACATTTTTTTAAATACATGTATTATGTATATTATTTTAATATACATATTATAAATATATATCATATCTATCCAGCTTTCCATCATCCATCCATGAAATTAATTATAAATTACATCAATAAATTACAATTATATTCCTATTGCTTCTTTTCACATATGTATATATATATATATATATGTATATATATATATATATATATATATATATATATATATATATATATATATATATACATATATACATATATACATATATACATATATATATATATATATATACATATATACATATATACATATATACATATATATATATATATATACATATATACATATATATATATATATATATATATATATATATATATATATATATATATATATATATATATATATATATATATATATATATATATATATATATATATATATATGTATATATATATATATATACAGTGAGGAAAATAAGTATTTGAACACCCTGCCATTTTGCAAGTTCTCACACTTAGAAATCATGGAGGGGTCTGAAATTGTCATCGTAGGTGCATGTCCACTGTGAGAGACATAATCTAAAAAAAAAAATCCAGAAATCACAATGTATGATTTTTTAACTATTTATTTGTATGATACAGCTGCAAATAAGTATTTGAACACCTGAGAAAATCAATGTTAATATTTGGTACAGTAGCCTTTGTTTGCAATTACAGAGGTCAAACGTTTCCTGTAGTTTTTCACCAGGTTTGCACACACTGCAGGAGGGATTTTGGCCCACTCCTCCACACAGATCTTCTCTAGATCAGTCAGGTTTCTGGCCTGTCGCTGAGAAACACGGAGTTTGAGCTCCCTCCAAAGATTCTCTATTGGGTTTAGGTCTGGAGACTGGCTAGGCCACGCCAGAACCTTGATATGCTTCTTACAGAGCCACTCCTTGGTTATCCTGGCTGTGTGCTTCGGGTCATTGTCATGTTGGAAGACCCAGCCTCGACCCATCTTCAATGCTCTAACTGAGGGAAGGAGGTTGTTCCCCAAAATCTCGCAATACATGGCCCCGGTCATCCTCTCCTTAATACAGTGCAGTCGCCCTGTCCCATGTGCAGAAAAACACCCCCGAAGCATGATGCTACCACCCCCATGCTTCACAGTAGGGATGGTGTTCTTGGGATGGTACTCATCATTCTTCTTCCTTCAAACACGTTTAGTGGAATTATGACCAAAAAGTTCTATTTTGGTCTCATCTGACCACATGACTTTCTCCCATGACTCCTCTGGATCATCCAAATGGTCATTGGCAAACTTAAGACGGGCCTGGACATGTGCTGGTTTAAGCAGGGGAACCTTCCGTGCCATGCATGATTTCAAACCATGACGTCTTAGTGTATTACCAACAGTAACCTTGGAAACGGTGGTCCTAGTTCTTTTCAGGTCATTGACCAGCTCCTCCCATGTAGTTCTGGGCTGATTTCTCACCTTTCTTAGGATCATTGAGACCCCACGAGGTGAGATCTTGCATGGAGCCCCAGTCCGAGAGAGAATGACAGTCATGTTTAGCTTCTTCCATTTTCTAATGATTGCTCCAACAGGGGACCTTTTTTCACCAAGCTGCTTGGCAATTTCCCCGTAGCCCGTTCCAGCCTTGTGAAGGTGTACAATTTTGTCTCTAGTGTCTTTGGACAGCTCTTTGGTCTTGGCCATGTTAGTAGTTGGATTCTTACTGATTGTATGGGGTGGACAGGTGTCTTTATGCAGCTAACAACCTCAAACAGGTGCATCTAATTTAGGATAATAAATGGAGTGGAGGTGCAGTTTAAAGGCAGACTAACAGGTCTTTGAGGGTCAGAATTCTAGCTGATAGACAGGTGTTCAAATACTTATTTGCAACTGTATCATACAAATAAATAGTTAAAAAATCATACATTGTGATTTCTGGATTTTTTTATTTTTAGATTATGTCTCTCACAGTGGACATGCATCCACGATGACAATTTCAGACCCCTCCATGATTTCTAAGTGGGAGAACTTGCAAATAGCAGGGTGTTCAAATACTTATTTTCCTCACTGTATATATATATATATACATACACACACACACACACACACACACACACACACACACACACACACACATACATATGTATGTATTTACAGTATATATACTGTATATACACGCATATACATAATCAATATTCAAATATTATAGATATAGAAAGAGAGAGAGAGAGAGAGAGAGAGGGAGAGGGAGAGAGAAAGGGAGAAAGGCAGAGAGCTTGAAGGGCCCTGTAAATACCTAAACGTAAAAAGTACTTTTTTATACAGTAGGTCTTCAAAACATATCAGCATCTTCAAACAACTCTGAACAAGCAGCATGGCGTGTCTACAACATGACCTTTACTGGCACGAGACAGAGCGCCTCGTATTTCCCTTGTTTATAGCGGTTTACAAATGGCAATATGACGCTACAACTGACTACATCTGCTTCGGTTCCATTCTGAGCCTCTGAAGAGCAGCCACATTATCTAATACACCACGGAGTAGAAGCCACATAGAAGACACATAGACACTGACTGAAAGTGACACACTCACACATGTACACACACCATACGGACATAGCCATAGCAACTGCTGCTGTAACTAAGGGATGGCGTTCCATTTGAGCTGCACATGCAGGCACGAGAGCCAATGATATTTCCACGGGTTCGACACTGGCACTAGCTGAAATCGAAGTCCCCGGTTTTGGAGGCGAAAGACCAGCTGTTTAGTCTTTGTTTTTGGTTGTTGTGTGTTTCTTGTTCGTAAATGCCATCCTAAAACACGTCTAACACAACAAACGGATCTATATAGGCTGCAGCGTGAGAAACGAGAGGAGAACAGGGTCAAATACCAGAGGAGTTAATTCTTCCTTTTTAAAATGACATCTAATTAGAGTTTTTTGCAGTGGAAGTGAGTAATTGGCCTGGCCCACTTACTGTACCGAGCCTTCTCTCGCGCTAGAACCCCTGTTGAGTGACAAGATTCGCACACCCACCGACACACATGCATGCGAGCAGACGCACACAAGCGCACACACGCTCATGCACACATGCATGCTGAACTTTCACTACACGACGAGAACCCACGCATGCATTCACTCACAGGGAAATATATATATACATAAGCATGGCCACACACACACACACACACACACACACACACACACACACACACACACACACACACACACACACACACATGCTCTCTATCTTTCCGAGCAGATTCTTGCCTCTCTCTGTGGCCTAATTGTTTGCCAAGTCTCCATATTGCACCTTTGTATTATGCGCTGCTGCATCCAAAGTCACAAAGCTAAAAAAAACAACAGCCCGGGCGTCTGTCCAATCCCATCCTGGATCAGGTGCATGTCGCATTGCAAATGCAACCAAACACTGGCTGATTGGGTTATTTTACAGACAGATGTCCAAATATTTGTCACTGTTTCTTTTTAAGGCCATAAGCAAACCTCATGGGTTTCATTGGTACTGTTACACACAGATGCACCAGATAAAGTCTAGTCTTTCATTACAAGGTTACAGTCAAGGTACAGTAATGCTGCAATTGAAATTATGGCATAATTTATTCCCCCGTGTAAATCTAAACCTGTTTAACTTTTTCTTTTGTGGAACAAACTAGAAGACATTTTGAAGAATGCCCCAGCTGCTCTTTTCATTACAATTACATTAAATGGGGACTGAAGCTTTCAAGCTTCAAAAATGACTTGTTTAAAATCTTACTTTGAAAACGTAGCATAAAATAGTGTAAAAAGTGTTCTGAAGCCATGCAATAGCTTTAAATTCTAAAACTATCACTTTACTTTTATAAAAACTCACTGGTGCATGCAAATTAATTTCAAATATTTTTCATTATGCATTATTTCTAAGAATTACTTATATAAAAGTTATACTTATGTAAAAGAAACCATAGGGGATTTTAAATATCCTTTTATCTTTAATACAATGCACTTTAAAAAGTAATAGTTTATTAATTATTCAATAAGTCGCCAAGGGAAGGACTGTTCGTTCAAAAACCCAATTTTTTTTTTTGAATTCACTATTCACTCAATAGGATATTTCTTCTTGTATAAACTAAACTACGTGTTCCCCAGAATATGATGCAGACTGTATGTAATGCCTGTATTAAAACATTTAAAGCAATAATTCACCCCAAAAATTTAAATTGTGCCATAATTTGCTCACCATCATCTAATTACCTGTATGAATTTCTTTTTCATTCATAACAGAAAAGATAGTATTTTGAAAAATGTCTATGGTCTATACAATTAAAGTCAGTGGGTCCAATGTTGTTGTTTTATTAGCTGTTTACACAGTTAGTCATTCTTTAGAATATCTTCTTATGCGTTTCACACAAGAAATAAAGTCATACTAGGTAAAGCCCTTTTTTTTTCAAGTTTCACTCACAAATGTGCATCTCATGCAAGGCCCAAACCATGTCTTGAGGTAGTAATGTAAAAGACGTTCTAGGTCTAATTGTAGATGAGCAGTAAAGTAAAAAAAATAAAAAATAAATCTCACAATTTAGACTTTTTCCATTGTGAGATCATTCCATGGCAGAAAAACCCTACAGGATTGCGAGAGATAAATTTGAAATTGTGAGGTCTACGACAGAAACAAACTCAGGGTGTGTTCACACTTGTAGTTCGGTTCGCTTGGTTCTTTTGGTCCAGAACAACAACAAAAACGAGTGCTGGTCCGCTTAGCGTTCAGAACATAAAGATACTGAACCTAAGGCACAGGGATATGTTCACAACCTGATAGGTCGGCTTTTATTACATTTTGTGACGGAACTTACAGAATATCCAAAACAATGCTGTGTGCTGGGATAAATGTGCTCGTTGTATGTACATAGCCTGCATATGGTGGTATTTTCTCCAGATGAGAACCTGTGAAGAGTTTATAAACAGTGATGGGAATAACGGCATTATAGATAAACTCCGTTACTAACGGAATTATTTTTTTCAGTAACGAGTAATCACACGAATTACTGTTTCTCCCGTTACAACGCCGTTAGTGTGAGAATAAAACGCGGCATTACTATAATTGAGCTCACTGAAGCGGTTTTCATCCGAACAGGCTCTCTGTCAGTCGGACCTGCAACGTTTTTTTTTCTCTGGTTGGTTGATGTGTGTGTGTGTGTGTGTGTGCGGGCGTACGCGTGCATGCCATGTGTGTTGGGGGGTGGGTGGGGTGCTACACATAACTGATGATGATTGGTGGGTGGGAGATAAGGTTGAGGTTGATAGGTTGAGTTCACACACACACACCTATAACACAAACGCACACGCATATGCACAGTCACACACACCGACGACCAGGTGGAGTCAGAGCGATGGCAAGTCCAACGACTTCAAAGGTAGCTTTCGCAGACTGGAAGTATAAGCGCTACTTTTCCCTTGTTGAGGTGAAAGGTAAGAATGTTTATGTAACGTGCAACTTATGCCCAATTCTAATGTAATGAAGCACCTCACATCATCACATGCCGGCACAAAATTAGTGGCTATAAAAACCCAGGTGAGAACGTGAGCTCCACTACCAAAGGAGTAGTATATTACTGATAATATTTACACAATATTTACACTATAGTAGGTCTACTGATAATATTTAAAATAATGTATTGAATTTGATATGTCTCTCACATTGTCCCACAGCAAAATTACAATAGTGTACATTAATGTACAATGTTTTATAATAATAATTTATTCTATTTAGTGTCCAATTCATTCATTTAACATATTTAATATTGGGGGCATCCAAGTTATTTGACATATTTGAACATTTGAAAAAAAAAAAAAAGTAACACAGTAGTTACTTTCCCTGGTAAATAGTTACTTTAATAATTATGTAACTCAGTTACTAACTCAGTTACTATTTGTAAGAAGTAACTAGTAACTATAACTAATTACTTTTTTAGAGTAACGTGCCCAACACTGCTTATAAAATGTGTAAAGTAGTCAAAACAGCGGCAGGAATCCCTCAGTCACACACACAAACGAAGATCTGCAACAGGGAGACACGCGGTTCTGATGCTTGTACCAAACTGTGATGGCAACATCACAACTATGACGAGAAAAAACAGGTATGTTTGAGCATTTTGTCCTGTTTAGGGTCGCATCTTGTGAGATCATGGCCCTTACATGTCTTTGGTCCATGTTGCGCTCATATTTCATTCGAACCACACCAGAGTTCGATTGGAAGCGTACCCGAGAGCCATCTTTTCAGGGGTCTCGGTCCGCTTGTTTGGTTCGCACCAGGGTTTGAATGGCGTTCACACGCACTTGCAGAGCAATCGCACCAGGATTCGTTTTAATCAAACCAAACATGTCAAGTGTGAACAAACCCATACATACTGATCTAATATCCTAAAGACTCCAAACTGTATATTTTATGAAAAGCCAGACAGAGTGAGAGCATCTCTGCAGTCCAGTCTACTTCCCATACAGCAATTCCCAACACTTGACCTATTTGCATTCACACATGGCCTTATAAAGACAACACAGATTTGCCATAATTAGGGCCTCTGGTGGCAATAGTTAAAAACAACTTTGTCCTCACAGAAAGGGACACACTCTAGCCCGGACATGAGGGACCCACACAAAAGTGGACACGCGATCAGACATGGGCATGTTGACAGTTGTCCTAATAAAATCACTCATACTGCTTCCTTTTGGGATGGCCACTGACCTGCTGTGGCGCTGCGGGGGCTGTCTCCGGGTGTCTCCCTCCCCCAGTCGGCCCAGGGAAGGGGAACGACTTCGGGCAGAGCGTCCCCCCCGAGCCATGGTCTTCACCGTGCCATTGGGGCTGTTCTGCATCTGCTGGGGGTGGCGGGGCAAGAGGCTGCGCAGGGGGGAGGCGACAGGAGAAGGCGAGCGAGAGCGGTCCAGCGGTAGCTTGTTGACGTTCAGGTTGTTGTCGCTGTTGGAGCGGAGCAGCACACGTGGGGCGGCAAGTGTGCTCCTACCCTGGTGCTGCGGCGGCGTTTGCTGCAGCGGCCTGCTCCGACCCGTGCCTGCCGGTGCCTCCCGGAAAGGCACTGGGAGAGAGAGAAAGAAAGAGAGTGATTAAATAAAAAGAATAGAAACGACTGTTTATTTAAAGTGTAAAGTGGACTTTCAAGTACTCCAACGACATCAAAGTAGTTCAGCTTTTTTCGGTGTCCTTCATTCCATTGAAAGTGGCAATAATTAGAGCACTGTAACGAGTGTTCAAGAACAATCTGCTAGACTGCGCTTCGGTTTTTTACTCATAATAAGAACTTTGTTCCATGAAAAGACCAAACACTGTCTGCTCATCAAGTTCATAATCACCCAGTTCGATGCTCATTTACTGAATAATGAATACATTTGTTGCTGTTCAATTTATTATGTGAGCTGTCAGAACTGGTCGAATTCTAGTTAAAGTAATACTCCCGATTAAGTGTGCTCAATAAATTGTTAACACTTTCCAATAAGGTTCAATATGTTAATTTTTAATTAATGCAACAGCTAACATGAACAAACAGTAAACAATACTTTCCCAGTATTTATTATTATGGGTCCATTTCGTTATATACCAATACATTTTAAAATTTCAAGTTGCATAAAATAACATTATTAGCTATATTATGAAAAATATTTAAGTATGCACTGTAAAAAGTGATCAGTTGACTTAACTTAAAAAAGGTGAGGAAACCCTCATGCGTAATTGAAAAAATTTAATTATGTGAACTTGACAATTGCACATAACTCATTTTTTCAATTACGCATGAAGTTTACCGAATTGTTCAGAATATAATTTTTCAAGATGTACCTTTTGGAAAAAGGCTTTTTGATCAAGAAAATGCTTTTATTTGCATATTTACATTTTTGTATTGAAAAAGTATGATAAATACTGGTAAAATGAACCAACAATCTTTTTGGCATACCATAAAAATAACCTGTGGCCCATCTGAATTATATAACAATTAGGCTATCGATCTCAAAGTGAAAACCATGTAGCCTACTGAATTTCATTAACAGTAGAAGTAAAATCGTATGTACGGGGGATGTGTGGTCCCGTCAGCGAGGCACGCAAACATGACAGTCATGCGGCTCTTAGGGCTCGTTCACACAGAACGCGTTTTTGGTTTGAAAAACGCGAGAGAGTGGAATGGGGAAAAAACACAAGGTCTCGAGACGCGTTTTTTAAAAGTTGAACTGATTTTAACATTAACCAGGGTTAATAATGCTGTAAACATTTAACTGTAAACTAAACAAAAACACACAAAATACATATCTGCAAACTGGAAGCATTCGAGACAACAATACTGATATATTCAGTAATGTTTCATTCAAAAATGGTTATGAGGTAGGCTTACTTTTCTAGGTCAATGGATTTTATAATTTACTAATGTATTCCTCTCTAAGTTTGCATCATGTAAACAGATATATCAATTTCCGGTATCAGAAATGATTCTAATATGCTGATTTGGTGATCAAGAAACGTTTGATACTATTATCAATGTTGAAAACAGTTGTGCTACTTGATAATGTTCTGTAAAGTATGATTCATTTATGAATAGAAACTTCAAAAGAACATTTACTTGAAGTACAAATCTTTTGTAACATATTTTTTTATCTTTACTGTAAATACGGTAATACGTGTAATACATCCTTGTTTAATAAAAGTTACTGACACCAAACTTTTGAACAGTAGAATTTACATATAACATGCATAGACAACCATAACTAAGCTATTTGTAGGTCTCCTCAAACCTCTAAACACAGTGTGTATGTGGTCTGAAAACAATCTTTTTTTCAACTCAAGTTTGGCGTTGCCAATGGTGCAAAAACTACACTTTAGCTACAACTTTTACTTCATCGCCCCATTGACTTTGTCAAAGCTTTACTGTTTGGGTCTTTTTTTTTTCAAACTGAGAGATGAGTCAAATACATTTCTTGTGGAAATCAAAGTTACAGTTTAATATTCCTTTAATAGAGTAAACAACATGTTTTTGGTTTCTTCAACAAGAATATGCTGATCACAAAGTCTCCAGAGACATACACCCACAGCAGCCAACTTCTGTGGTTCCAAGGTGATATACACAAATTTCAGGGCCAGATGAAGCCTCATCTCCACAACACCCCCCTTCTCGGGTCTAGGATATTCCCTTGAGTTCTCTGTTTGCTCTGTATGCATTATAATTGCCTATATTTATTTATCCGCTGCCATGTTAAAGGTGGTCCACGTTTTTCCAAAGAAGCTTGTTTCTCGGAAACACTAGGCCGCTGAAAGACACAGTTCACGCATGAACTAGATATCACTGGCTGGGTGAGACAAACGCTATAAATATATTCAGAAAAAGAACCCAGGAGAAGCATAGAGGAGAATTACGCCGCTAAACACACAGTCTCCCCTGTTCGTTAATGTGCTGACGTAATGGCAACTTGGAGCATTAGATCATGGAAGGCTTTCATTGGATGATGTTCATGACAAACGGTCTCAGAGGTACAATGCTCCCGTTCATTATTTAAAAGGCTACTGTAGGGGGATTATTACGGCACTAATGTTCAAACCCAACCCCCACAAGCCGAGAAGAAATCCACCCAGCCCCCCGCCGATGTGGCAGGTGATGCCACACGAAACCTGCCAATAAAAAGAAACCAGCATTGATAATGTCACAAGAAGGAACTAGATGGTTTATATGGGCAGCCCCACAGAGCACAACAAGCAGGGTGACATGACAAGCACATTGGCTGCTGGAACACGCTGGTTTTGGAATGCTGATGATACAGTCATTTCCTTCAAACAAGTGAAATCAAAGTGGCAGCATTCCAACTGCAGCATTCTAATTATAAAATGTACCAATTCCACTAAACAAAACTGTAGGAAAGGTATAACAAACATGTTAAACAACTCTTCAGGCAGGAAAATCCATGAGATTTCACAGCATGAAGTTGATTGAATTCCTTGAAGACTGAAACGACTCTCTCACAGTGATGTTCTTTCCATCCACTCTTGGCCTCAACTTTTGTTTCATTTTTGTAATCTGTCATAATATATAACGGAGCTCAAACACACTTTTTCCTCACCTAAGAAAAGTCTGAACACCTTCTGAGCATGAATCCCATGGAACAAAAGTCCCCAAAGGTCAGGACACCCCCCAAAAGATCACCTCTTACCTTCTTTCTTGAAGGCATTCAGTAAAGACTTCATTTCTCCTCTTAGTTTATTGCTCAGTAACTCCCTTGAAATGTCCGTTTTGCCTTGAGGAACTTGGAAACAGAAGGTCAGGTTCTCCTGGACTGGGGTTCCTCGGTCACTGAAGCACAACGGAGAGGGTTACGGAGAAGGCAAGCACTGTGGTGACAGTGCCCGCTCCACATGATGCCGTCTGTGACTGCGAGAGGAAACGGCAGAGCGCACAAGCCTCGCACGTTTCTCCGCTCAGTACTCTCTCTCTCTCTCGCTGACACACATACGTGCACACTAACTCTCTCACTCGGGCTCCGCTTCTTTCCGTTTCGTCCCGCCCCCCGTTCTCTCTCCTTATCGCTCTTTCCCCTCACAGAATCATTCACTGTACTATCAGCTGATGCCTCCCCCATCTGGATTCCTCTAGGTAGACAAGGCAGAAGACTGATTGGAGTGTGTTGTTGAATCAGCTGGTTGACAGGACCATGCTGGGATAATTTGATTCAAAACACCACCATTATGAGACAAAGTACTGAGATAAACACAATTGCCCAAAATCCTTCAAGTTCAGCCCATCAGAGGGGCACGATTCCATCAGAAGTGTTTTTAAAAATTGCTGCCGACCGCCCACCGAACGGCGCAATCAAGACTTTTGAATCAACTTGCGACAACGAGAAGATGTTATTGATTAGGGATTTTAACCCTTGTCGTCTAACCAAAACAGCTGTATGGGAATCAAGCCCCCGAGTGTTGCTAAGCAACCCAGGGATGGATGTCTAAATTAGTCAGTGCAAGTTGTCGGGTTGTGAATTCTCCCGTTACCCATGTATGTGGGCTGTCCTTCCTTTCACACTAGAAATTCACAATTGCCTCTCTCGCTCTCACTCTCTTTTTATCCCCCCCGCCTCCCATTTTCTGGAATGAGATGAAAAAAGATCTTTGAGGAAGGAATTCTTGCATATTAAAATCTGTGTCAGGGTATGATGTCATCAGCATATAGATGGATATGGAGTTGATACAAACAGTGCGAAAGTCTGAAACCACTTGTGAAAATCCTTATACATTACATTCTAACAAAAAATAGAGCATGTATGAGTGAATGAAAAAATTAACATGAACTTTAAAATTTGGTCCAGCTGACATGAACTTGTAGCCTGGATGCCAGCCGAACTTAGCCCCGCCCACAACATTCAGACATCAGAAACATCAGATTCGCCGATGTGATCAATCAAACTTGCGGCGAAGTGTTGCCAACAGTGTTATTGTTAAAACTAAAACTTTTTGGTTAAGCTTTAGAATAATGGTCATTAGTTAACATTAGTTAATGTATTTACTAACATGAACTAACCATGAGCAGTACATTTGTTACTGTATTTGTTCATCTTTGTTAACGTTAGTTAATATAAATCCAGCTGTTCATGGTTTGTTCATGTTAGTTCACAGTGCATTAACTAATGTTAACAAGATTTTAATAAAGCATTAGTAAATGTTAAAATTAACATTAACAAAGATAAATACATGCTTTATAAGTGCAGTTCATTATTAGTTCATGTTAACTAATGTAGTTAACTAATGTTAACTAATGACCATTATTCTAAAGTGTTACCAACTTTTTTTGTTCAGTAGTTGAAATAAATCTAAAATAAAATAACATCAAATAAAAATGATTAAAACTTAAAAGAAAATGAAAAGTTGAAGTTCTAAAATTAAAAACAAAAAATTAAAACAAGAGCACATAATGACTAAAATTAAAAACTCAAAACTGAACATATAAAAAATGTATTCTAAATATTAATAAATACTAAAATATTATATAAATAACACTGTTTTACAGATATTTGCTACTGATATTCAAACTTTTGTACATAATCGGTAATCAATATTTCAATATCGATATGCTGATAATCGCTGTCTTTTGGTACATTTCCAAAGAATAAAAAAAAATGCCATTTCTTACTGTTTAAGACCAACTATAACTAACTTATTGTTTACATACTTTAATAACATTATTAATTTTTATTATTATTGCATCAAAAAGCAGAAATAACAAAAAAATATATAACTTTTAAAATAATTAAAAAATGAATTAAATAATTACAAATTAAATCTGATTACTGACTTAAAAATAATGCAGAATTAGCATTTTACCTCATATTTTTTTTGGGCCTGGTTTCACAGTCAATGCTTAGATTGAGCCAGGATTAGGCCTTAGTTTAATTAGGACGTTATAAAAATGCCGTAGAAAAAAACACATTACTTGTGTGCATCTTGAGACAAAACAATGGCAAGTTGCTTTCAGTTAAAACAGCTCAAACATGCAATTTAGTCTGGGACTAGGCTTGAGCATTGGGATAATGTTTATTTCCAGATTTAAATCAAATTCAAAATTTTCAATATGGTCTCAGACTTTCAGACCTATATCTCCCAAAGTACACTGCTTATTAGACGACTTGTATACAGCATGAATGGACAGAGTGGAACAGTAAATCCAACATCATTTGTGCTTCATTAGAAATCTCAATTCCATCTCTGTGCTCTAATGAGCCAGCAAAATGACAAAACTGACAGCTTCTTATATCTAACTCAACTCATACAAGTAATAACACAGCAAAATCGTTGGAAACTGGTCCCCAGGGGGAGCTGTAAATGTGCTTTCAGGGAGCAGTTGTGATATGGCCATGAAAACGAGCTCCCCTTTAAAATAACCCAATGCAAACCCTGTGAGTTAACTCTCTGCGGACGGCCTCCTCTTTCTTTTCGCTTTCTTCTCATTCTTCTTCTCTTTGCTCACGCCATTAACAAACCCAGAAAAGTGACGATCGCCCTTGCTTCAGTAGCTTTGCTTAATCTTTCCTGATAAAGAAAACATCCTTTCATACGTGTCAGCAATTTCGAAATCCTCCGAACGTCCAGAGCCGAGCTAAAGATGAATAGACATTTTCACCCAATTAAGGACTCTTTATACGTAACAAACAATTCCGCCGGGCCTCCGAGGGGCCGGCCAGCGCAGCTGGTATCCACAGTCTCATTAAATCAATAGTCATTAAACTGCACTTGAAAGTGTACCTCAAACTAAAGAGCTCAACCTATTTGATCGAAGCTGGCGCAGGTTTGAACTTGGGTGGTGAACTGAAATCCATCACTCTGTCATGCTTTGAATTTGGTCTTGTTTATAAGCCATGATTAAAACTCAAGATGGTGTATTATATTTCCCAGCGGCCCCAATATCTAATATAGACTGGCGTAATGCAATATGAGCCTGCGTGTGTGTGTGTACGTTTGCATGTGTGCACGCATACATGCATATCTTCCCATAATTCACACAATATTTGAGCGCTCTTTGAAATCTGCACCATTTCAAATGCTTTACCAAGTAAGTCGATAATAAGCCAGGCTCCAAGACCTCCTTGGCTTCTCAACCGCGACAAGTGCGCACAAGGCAAACTCACATCCCTTAAGCCAATTATTGTGCGGATTCGGGAACCATGGCAACCACCGGGTGGCATTAAATGGGATGTACATTTACATACATAACTACAGTGCTCGTTTTAAACATATAGGCATGGTGGCCGGCACATAAACAAACAAAACCTAATGGATTTCGTGGATTTTGGGAATGCAAAGCCCACCCAAATGGTTTGAATTTGTGACTATCAAAGCTCCAACACTGTGCCCTCTGCTGTGGTCTAACATGTGACATGTAATTACCGGATCCCCTGCTACTATGCGCATGGAAATAACAAGCCGTTCCTGTTTCCTCCCTGAGTGACGCATTAGACACAACGACAAACTGTGCAACTATTGAAGATTGTTCAATCAAAACCTTATAAAAACAATATCAGCGCACAGCTGGCCAGCCAGTTCATTCTGTCAAAGGTTCCTTTCGCCTCAGATTGAAACATCCGGAAGCCTGCTGATTCCCATATTCTGCTGATGGAATCTCTGTGTTTATGTCAGAGCTGTTACCCAAAGGTATAAGGAAAACCTGACAGCTGTAGCAAAGAAGATGCGTAATGCTACATCTACACTTCAGGTCAGTGCTATTCCCCGAATAGCTACACTATTAAAAATAAAAGGTTCCAAAAGGAGGTTTTCACAGCAATGCCATAAGATCCATTTCGGGATCCCCAAAGAACTTTTAAGTGAACAGTTCTCAAAAGAACTATTTTTTTCTAAGGCCCAGTTTACACCTGGTATTAACTCTTTCCCCGCCAGCATTTTTTGAAAAGTTGCCAGCCACCGCCAGCGTTTTTGATCATTTTGTGTATGAATATCTAAACATGCAATACATCAAAAGAAAGAGTCTCTGCTTTTAAACAAAAAAACTGTTTTATTCTAGCTTCATGCATACTTTTTTTTATCAACACTCGAATATGGGTTTCATAAAAAATAAACATTTTGAACAAAAAGCTGAGAAAATCACAAGACTACATATCGACAAACACAGATGGAGCAGATCGAGTCCATCAACACCCCCAAAGCTTCACAGACCTATAGCTTGTCCTGGGTGGACATTTCATTCAGTAACATTTGGCAGATTTATATGCTGTTTAATGTTGATGATCGCATTATTTTACAAATGCATATGATTACATGTTTCTGCGTCTTCACCTGTGTTTTGATTCAGTACTCTTTCAGAAGATGCGTAATAGCGCCCCCTACCTTAAAACAGTGAAAACACAGAAAGCCAGAAAATTCTGTGCTTTCTCACAAATAACTGACAATTCTGAAAGAGTCAAGATGCGTTTTGGTCGATCGGATCACAAATGGACGATGCTAAATACAGGTGTAAAGGGGGTCTAAAATATTTTGAGCTTGTCCACTTTCGACCACTTCCAGAGGTAGTTTAAAAATGCATTCGACCGGCTTGCTTTGGTAGTGTAGACGCTCATGTGATCGAATGTGTTTGAACAGCCACAAAAGACTAGCCTGGTCCTACCAGACTCTCGTACATTTCATTTGTACAGAGAGTCTGGCCACTCTCCATTGACAAGCGTTAACTTCCTTGAAGGCGGGTACTCTGTTGAAGTTTAAAACTATTGGATCTGCCCAGAGCCACTCTGGATCTGCCATAACCAATCGCTAACGTTTGGTCGTGACGTATGTCATGCGCCATTTCTCACATGGAAGTCGGGAACGCGCTGCTCACGTGGTCCGTAACATGATTGTGTGCTGTAAATAAAATGTCATATGCTTGTTATGATAAGAATAAATGCTGCCGTAAATAACGGCCCAATTCAAATGTTTACGTGCTTTTCTTCTTTTTATTTTTTGAGCGGTGATTAAATATATTGCTCTTGTAAATACTTGCCAGCATTTAAAGAAATACAAGTCTAGAAATGCATCCAAATTACAGCGGCAGCCGCACGGTGCTCTGCAGTGGTCAAAAAGGATATAAACAGTGAATTTTGAAGTGACATATTCTTGAAAACTCAGAGATGTGGATTCGGACAGCAATTAAATGACCACATGACCTTGGTGTTTGTCTAAAACAGTAGATAATTCGGTCGGGGATTTTTACGCAGGTGGTGGGAGACGGTCGGCAATAAAATCACTGACTAGCCCCCGTAAATGATGACAAAACTTTCCGACCCCTCCTTCACCACTAACGGAGCGAGCTGGAAAATCAAACCCCGTGGGGAGGAGGGCCACAACATCATGGCCACCAACAGAACTCAGCAAAGATTGTTCTTGCTCCGACTTTAACTTCTGGATATTCGGCAGCGATGCCACAACGGAATGAACGGCTTCGCTCGCATCTTTCTCCGCCGCCATTACTGAACTACAACTCAAACTAGCGCACGACATCAACGTCATCGTTCTCAGCCACTCCCTCGCTGATTGGACCGGTAAAAATTTGTTCGGAGAAAACCTAAGAATATGCCGCAGTCCCAGACGGAGTACTGAAGGAAAATGAAAATTGAGCGGAAGTACGTAGGAGGGCGGAGCCAGGCTAACAAAAGACCACCTACTGACCTAATGCGTAAACATTACGGGAAGCGCGCTAGCCAGGCGGGATTTAAACTTTGTCAGCTGAAGACCCAAGTTTGTTTTGAAGACGAAAAACGTAACAAGCACAATGTTCTCTCACCATTCCTGATTTCTCTCACACATTCACAGCGTTTGCCGTGGTCTTGCGACTATCAGAGCAGAAACGAAAGCTGCTGCTCTCCGTATGTTTTCCGTCGTCTCCAGGGGCATTCATATGTGAATTGCATGTAAATGTGTAAAACTTATTTTGTCCATAAGATCGAAAAAACATACATTTACCCACTCATAGACCCTCCCCTCGAATAAATCAGGACAGAAGTGGTCTAAATTGGACAAAAGAGACAGATAAATACACCAGGTGTAACCAGGTATGTGTCTCCCTCTTTTACTTGTGATCCAATCGACCAGAACGCATCTTTATACCAGGTGTAAACAGGGCCTGAGTGTAAAGAACTTTTTAATCATCTTTTTCCACGATAAAGAAACTTTTGTGCAATGGAAAGCTTCTGTGAATGTTAAAGGTGAACCATTTAAAATAGTTAAAATTGAACCATTGATGCCAATAAGTCCCAGAATCATTATTCCACATTTATATTTTACATCAATATAGAGGGAAAATGAACTGACAAAGCAATCAAAGTCACTCAATGTCGGAAAAACCAGGACAAATGTGACAAAAAACTTGAACGTGACAGTTCCGATCAGAAAAAAAAACGTAGGACTTGATAATGGCCTAAATTCAGTACAGGAAATAGTAGGAATTCTGCTGGTGTGCAAGTGCCTGTGTGTGTGTATATGGATGAGTCTCCTCTTCCTGTAAGGTCTGTAGCTTATGTAGGTCAGCCCCACTGAGTAACGCTCTCTCTATATGCATGCTTGGGTTCGGCGCATGAAGCCATCTATAGGGTGCAACGCCTGTGCACACAACCTTCAGGGGCAAACATATATCACAAATATCATAATTTATAAAGCACAATGCACATGGATCACATGTTATATGTGGAATTTGGTGAAAATGTACATGCAAAATGCCTGTTATGAATAATTAATATGTAAATGAGTTATTTATGTCATGTCATCTACCCTCTACATTGAACACGGACATATCCGTGGCGTGTGAAGTCCTTCAAAATCTGATTTACCCAGAGCAGACTTCATTTTATCCAAATCCTTTCATTTAATGATGTCTAATGATTAATTAAATCTGTTGTGCCTTCCCTGCCTTTAATGAGGCAGATGATTATGCGGTCCGTTAATTGAAACGAGCGCGTTCAATCACTGAATTCCTCAGAGTGTGGCTCAGAGTGTCAGGAAAATATACGGATGCATTTTACTTTTGGTAAATTAATACTGACATCTGCTACACGTGTTAGAGCTGTGGGAGTAGAGAATGCCGTGCGAGGTAAAAAAATTAATCATTTGTCATCTGTTTAAGTCCAAAATATGCATAATCATGACTTTTTTCTTTACTATATACAGTAAGACCTTACAAGAATGTATATACACAGTTGCACTTATATATGTAATAAAAAATTACTTTGAATGACCCCAGAAACAATACAAGAGACCTTGTGTGTTCACTAAAGGTTCAGATGCACAATTATAAGTTAAAGTAAACCACTTCAGGAGCCCTAGAGGCACAAATTGCTGAGGCCCAGCATTATAACACTGCATAATTATGGGAGCCGCTGGAGATGACGCCAGTTATCTCACTAGCAACAATAGAGGAAGCCCATTTTAGCTTATGTTAGCCTTTAGCACATAGTACAACTTTTGCACCTGCAGCATCAGCTGCCTGCCTGAATCATATCATACACCTTAATAAATATGATACTCTCTTGGGCATTTTGCAGAGGAATAGTCTTTTAAATTAATTAATTATTTGGTCATGCTCATTTTCAGTATAATCAAGACTGTAGAGGTGTTCATAACACTGGCCTACAGTGACGTGCAATTTATCCATCCAAATGTAAAAAGGGTTAGTTCACCCAAAAATGAAAATTCTGTCATTAATTACTCACCCAAACCTTCCAAACCTTTAAGACTTTCGTTCATCTTTGGAACACAAATTGAGATCCTTTTCTTTTTGATGAAATCCAAGAGCTTTCTGTACTCTCATAGACAACTATGCAATTGACACTTTGACGCTTCAAAAAGTTCATAAAGAGGTCCATAAAACGAATCCATAAGAATCGAGCAATTTAGTCACAATTTTCTGAACAGACTCGATCGCTTTATATGATGAACAGATTTAATTTAGGCTTTTATTTACATTTAAACACTGATCAGCGAACATAAACAGAAGCTCAACTGAACCTGCTTGATGCTCAAACGTTCTTGTGGAAGCTCAAACGTGCTGTATAACATGAGAATGAACCTCATTGGTTCTTGTGGAAGCTCAAACGTGCTGTATAACATGAGAATGAACCTCATTGGTTCTTGTGGAAGTTCAAACGTGCTGTATAACATGAGAATGAACCTCATTGGTTCTTGTGGAAGCTCAACCGTGCTGCGTAACATGAGAATGAACCTCATTGGTTCTTGTGGAAACTCAACCGTGCTGTATAACATGAGAATGAACCTCATTGGTTCTTGTGGAAGCTCAACCGTGCTGTATAACATGAGAATGAACCTCATTGGTTCTTGCAGAAGCTCAAACGTGCTGCGTAACCGTTTACCATAACTGATGTGTGAGTTGATGAATGTTTATATGTGAATAAAGGCCTAAATTCAATCTGTTCATCATAAAGCGATCATGTCTCTTCAGAAAATTTGGACTAAAGCGCTCAACTTATATGGATTTGTTTTACGATCTCTTTATTAACTTTTTGAAGCATCAAAGTGGTAGTTGCATAACTGCCAATGGAGGGTCAGAAAGCTCTCCGATTTCATCAAATAGATCTTCATTTGTGTTCCGAAGTCTTACAGGGTTGGAACGACATGAGGGTGAGTAATTCATGACAGAATGTACATTTGTGACTGAACTTTCTCTTTAAAGCTAAAATGCTGCATGACACAACACAATCACATCAAATCAAAACATCTACAATGCAAGGCAGCACTGTATTGATATTTATCAAACATAATTCCTCAGCAATTAATCCAGCATGAACCATACATGATCGGCTTTAATCAAACTTTGTTTTGTAGATCATTTCAGTTGTCTAAAGTCTATATTTGTTCTATAAACTTCTATTGCCATTTGGCTTACACTGATAGAGGGCCTGTTTACACCTGGTCACTTTGTGCATTTTCTCTGATTGGATAGCTATCCAATTGTAAAAAGACCAGGTGTAAATGCCCTCCGAAACGCTTTCGAGACAGATTAAAATCTGATCGCTCAAACCACATCAGGAGGTGGTTTGAGACGCAATCCAAACCAAACTGGACGCATGTTAATGCATCTGGTTGCACTCAAATTCAGAACTCAAAAATTCCAAATGGAATTTAGTATGCACACATTATCATAATATTTTGTTGCTTATTGCCAATGAGACTGGTTAGGGGGAAAAATTGATTAACACGGATACAAATTTCTTGTAATATTTGTCCCTTTTACATTGCATGTGTATCTAGCTAAGGAACGTTTCTGCATTCATGAAAAAAATCAATCAGGTCACAAGGTGGTTTTCATGAACATCAAGGAAGATGCAGTAATCCAACTTACCAATATCAGCGTCTTTGTGATTCTTTATGAACTCTGCAAGCTCAAAATTTCCAGCAATTATTGCCACCTTTGAAAAAACACACACATATAGCATATTAGATTCATTCACTGGCTTCATCACATTTTTCTTTTTTTTTTTTGGTTGAGGCTGCATAAAACAAAAAAACAAATTACTGCTAGTACAAGTACAAAACAAACAACATGAAAGTGTCTGAGTCTGCAAACTTGCAGTCAGACCAACTGAATAAAAAATAAGGCCACTGTCACATAACACCTAGTTTATATTTTTTGTGAATGGAAGTATTATTTTAGTCAAAATAATTATAATAGTCACACTTTAAATCAGGGCCGTAACCACCAAAGACATTTGCAACTAATTATTGTTGATGCTGCTCTGCTGTACTCCATTACATACTGCTCTGTTTGTTGCTAGGATGACAAAAGTAAAATATAACATTTTTAGGTTGGTCTGCCTCAGCGGTCTAACAGCGCTCGTCAGAATGAGTGAGATGGCCAATCAAATTAAAGAAGGCGGGGCTTACTGTTAGTGCGAATTCCAACGCGACACTTTAGTTATAACAGTGAAAGAGTGCGTCGTAAGAGTAGCTAAACATTTAATATTTGACAACTGTTTTATGATAAAGACATTCAGCGACCACATCAAGTGGTGCAAACTAATTTCACCATTTTGAATTGAAAATATGACATTACTTATGTAAATCATAACTTAATTTTTGATGTGACATTTTGCATTTTTTACATATTAGGCAGAGTGAATGTGTGCATATTTAAAAAATATATATATTTTATGCAACTAGTTTACTTCATAACTACAATAGAACTGGAACTTTTACTGTTCTCATTTCTTTTTCTTTATTTCCTTAAATCCTTTTTAATCATTTAATTCCTTTAAATAAAGCAATAAGACCAATACCCCCCCCCATTCCCACAAAAAAAAATCTATTAACTACAACTTTTGCCTCAATTAATTCTTAATTACTGCTTATTAATAGTTAGTAAGATAGTTGTTAAAGGATTAGTTCACTTTTAAATAAACTTTTGCTGATAATTTACTCACCCCCATGTCATCCAAGATGTCCATGTCTTTCTTTCTGCAGTCGAAAAGAAATTAAGGTTTTTGATGAAAATATTCCAGGATTTTTCTCCATATATGGACTTCAATGGGCTCCAAACGGTTCAAGGTTCAAATGACAGTTTCAGTGCCGCTTCAAAAGGCTTTAAACGATACCAGACAATGAATAAGGGTCTTATCTAGCGAAAAGATCCGTTTTTGCGAGAAACCAAGCAGTATTTATGCTATTATTTTACGTCTTATCAGACGAACGTGATCATCTCTGAGCTCAGCCATTACTTCCGCTAAGTGAGGTCAAAATACGAGCGTGGTCATAGATGTATACGTAGATTCCTCATTGGTGCTTGCACGGATCAGTAGAATGAGGCATCCACGATCGATATATCTATGACCACGCTCGTATTTTGACCTCACGCGGAAGTAATGGCTGAGCTCAGAGATGATCACGTTCGACTGATACGAAGTAAAATAATAGCATAAATACTGCTCGGTTTCTCACAGAAACTGATCGTTTCGCTAGATAAGACCCTTATTCATCGTCTGGTATCGTTTAAAGCTCTTTGAAGCTGTACTCAAACTGTCATTTGGACCTTGAACCGTTTGGAGCCCATTGAAGTCCATTATATGGAGAAAAATCCTGGAATGTTTTCATCAAAAATGTTAATTTCATTTCGACAGCAGACAGAAAGACATAGACATCTTGGATGACATGGGGGTGAGTAAATTATCAGCAAAAGTTTATTTAAAAGTGAACTAATCCTTTAAGTTTAGGTATCAGAATAATGCATTAATATGTGCTTTATAAGGACTGATAAACAGCCAATATTTCGGTCATACGCAAGCTAATAAGCAACTAGTTAATGGTGAGAATTGGACCCTAACGTGTTACCATATACGAATCATAATTACACCAAATATCTGACAGTAATGTAAAAAATACAGCATGAACATTCTGCCTCCTTTTTTGTTTGACAATCAAAAGGGTCATGTGGGTTTTGAGGGCAAAAAAAAATTACAGAATTGTAACTTCTTAGTGAACTATTCCCTGCAAAGCTTAATGTAACCTCAAAAGAGCCTTCACAGCAATGAAACAAAAAGTTCAATGGCACGACTTCCCATTCAGCAGATGTTCATTTCTATTTAATGGCTTTAATTTTACCACCCTTTAAAAAGCTAGTTACGTAGTCTATTATAAGATCTATAATTTACTCATCAGTCTGGTCACCAAGTCTGGTCGTGAGAACAAAACCGGGTTTGAAATGGTGCACCAAGGCAGAGTAACACATTACGCTTGTGGGTTTTGGAGTACTGTATTCCTAAGAGTGATAAAACACAGACTTCATTCACATTACACTAAATTAGTTTGAGAAGAGCTGCATTCCTTTTCGAATGAAATACGGTGCTTGGCTACAGCGTAGAGCTAATGCTAGATGAGTTAAGAAGAAAAATTCAACAGCAAGCTAAGCTAATGAACACGGTAAAGGCCTAAAATTGAAATAAAAAGGGTTAGGAAATGAGTTCAACTGTTCAATACGATTCACACAAACAGTTCTGTCATATGAACGCACACATTGTTAAGTAAGAGCTGCAGCTTTTCGGTTTGCAGTTGACCCAGTATCATCGTTCTCGGAGTAAAAGGGAAAGCGCAATACAATTTGCTCTGCACACTTTCGATTTTGCCGGGGAGAAGTTCTGTTTAACCAGGCGGATCGGAACGTTCCAGAGGAGAGCCTGAAGTTTCATGAGCTGCTTAAATGAGTTGTAATCGAGCGGTCGCCGAGGCGTGAAATATGATTTTAGCAGCATGAGATGAATAATACAGCGCATTAAACAACGCATCAGGAGAGCGCTGATATGTACATTACATAAACACTTCACTCCTACGTCAGGTTTGGAGTGAGCAGGGTCAGTTCAAAGCTTTAGAGGTTGTAAACCGAGCACAAGTAGCACAATGAGGCCAGCCATGAAAACTAAATGTAGCAGCAAGTGTTGTTAATGTTTGACTTAATGCGTTTGACTGTAGAGCCGACTGCAAAACGAATAATCTCAGCTCTATTTTAATGTTTTTGGAGGTCTGCCATTGGATTACTGTTGCGATATGTGGCATCTTACTAATAAAAGCCACAGTTTTCCTTGAGGCACAAACAACAACATATATTTGAGTACAGTACAAACCAAGTATTTTTCCACTCTGGATATTGCACGGAAGGTGTTTAAACTTTAACCAATCATCTAATAACATGCCACAAAAGCCGAATGCTACATTGTAAAAAGCCTTTTGCTGGATGAACGGGTCTGTGCACTATGAAATCAAGGGTGAATAAAGACCCAGTGTAATAGAGCACAAAGATATGGTTATTTCTGTCAAGGAGGTTGCATTTCAAAGGGTTAAGCTTTCATTATGTGGGTGGTCTAGTACAGTATTGATGTTGGCGGGTTTACTGTACATGGTATTTTGCTATCAGCATTTGCTTTGAAGCTTTAATAATTCATTATGATAGTGATATGAGGGGTGGCGATTATGGGTTAGGATTATGTTATTTTAATAGCAACTGAACTCAAAATAATCAAAAAATGTAATTAGAAGTAGGTACTTAAAAGATTAGATCTTAAAATATTACTATTATAATATATTGCAATGTAAAAAAGCTCCTATATCATGATTTTTCCTGTATCAGTCTTGAAATACTTTTATTTGAGCTGTAAACACATTATTTGTTTTATTCTCCTGAAAAGTGTAAACACTGTGTCTCTATGGTGCAGTCAAAACATTGCTGTTTGTTTCAGGATTCAACCAATGATGTGAGTATAGGGCGTGGCTATCTGCTTGGAATGGGCGGGGGCTATCCAACCAATTGAAGATGGAGTTTGAGAAACCTGTTTGAAAACAATCATTGGCCATCATGAAACCCAAGCTTGCATTGTTCATAAATTATCATAAAAATATTTGGACTTTATATTTAAAAATTACCTCAGGTTAGCACCAGCTATCTAGTTATCTAGCCAGTTAGCGTCAGCTAACAACATTTATCAAATAGGTTGATTTTCAGCGTGGTTCATTAATAAATATTCACATTTATCTACAGTTGGTTTAGCTTGTCTTTTTCATTTTGAGCTAAAACTGCTTGTACTCTGATTTTGGTGTAAATGTAGAAAGCTAATTGTTTTGTCAGAGTGGGGGCATTTTACCCCAACTGTGGGGCAAAACTAGCCTGGTCCTACCAGACTCTCGTACATTTCATTTGTACAGAGAGTCTGGCCACTCTCCATTGATAAGCGTTTACTTCCTTGAAGGCGGGTACTCGCCTTCAAATTTAAAACTATTGGATCTGCCCAGAGCCACTCTTTTTTTTCACCCACTCTACCCAAAATATTCTGCTTAAAGGGATAGTTCCCCCAAAAATGAAAATTCTGTCATCATTTACTCACCCTCAAGTTGTTCCAAACCTGTATGAATTTCTTTGTTCTGCTGAACACAAAAGAAGATATTTGGAAGAATGTTTGTAACCAAGCAGATAGAGCAACCATTGACTACCATAGTATTTTTTTCCCTACTATGGTCAGAGGTGTCAAGTAACGAAGTACAAATACTTCGTTACCTTACTTAAGTAGAAATTTTGAGTATCTATACTTTACTGGAGTAATTATTTTTCAGCCTACTTTTTACTTCTACTCCTTACATTTTCAAGCAATTATCTGTACTTTCTACTCCTTACATTTTATAAAAAGCCTCGTTACTTCTATTCCATTTCGGCATGTTTTCATTCCGGCTTGTCATAAAAATAAAAATAAACTATCCAGATAAATCGCGCCATCCGGACAGAGTGAATTTGATTGTGGTTGGATGAGAAGGATAAACATAAACCATTCCGACACCCTATTGGGTTGTACGCGATCAATCACGCCTGCACCTGCACAAATCACACACCATCTGGCCAGATAGGGCGGGTTCTCGCCGACGAGCACGCACTTTCAGCCAATCAGCAATCAGCAGGCAGACGTGCTCAGCCTCATTCATGACTTCAGCCGGGTTTTTAGCGCGATAACTTGTAGCTGAATATTCCAGTGATCGCTATGCCAGTGGCATAAATACACAGTAAGTTGTATCTACAGTAAAGAGTGGGAGAGTGACTCAACTCTCAAACGTGAATTACACCTGTGACACGAAGACTCTTTAAATATAACCGTGACTCCTGTCCATCATCATATACACACTTAGGACATCTGCAACTAGCAACCCCGACAGCTGCTGAAAGAGGTTTAAATCAACGATTAATCTGCTTTGACTGTGCTAAGTGCATGTGCCATGTACTTCACGAAAGACATACTGTAGTTTTGTCAAAGCAAAGTGCAACACAAAGGTAAGCGCATTGTTGTTATTTTTTGTTGACGGATTATTGTACAGTATAAATGAATTACGCATTTTGACATTGGTGTGTGCATTAACGTGTGAAATGCCTGTTAATTACATAGCTTTTTCCAATCTCTATATTGGGCACTTTTTGCACGTATATTGGCTTCTTACTGTTGACATTGAAAATCTTGTGTTTTTCTAAGGGATTGCTGTTTTGACAGTTTCTACCTGACATATAGTCATATTTGAACCGTTTTACTGGGAATTTTTTTTTTTTTTAATCATCAATGTTATGCTTTAAGGAGATAAAATGGTAACTTACTTATCAACATTGATTGGTATGTCAATAAAATAATATCAAATTATTTTGGCAGTTAAAGTTTTTTTTTTTTTTCTTGGAGTGACTAGTTTTTTTTTTTTTTCTTGGAGTGACTAGTTGCCTATAAGTATTGTTAGAGGTGCAAAATTCAATAATCAATATCAAAATATCAAAATCAATAACCAGGCATGTTATCAATAACCATTTTCTTTAAAAAATATAAATGTACATTTGGTGAGGTTTTTGGGCTGGAAATTGTTGACCCAATCTGGCCACACTGATCACACATTCAAATAATGGTTATTGATAACATGCCTCTGAATTTTGACTTTTTGCACCTTTACAATATTTATAGGCAACTAGTCATCAAATCTTCCGCTCCATGAAACACGTTAATGCTCAGTAGTACACAATATGGTTCTTTAATGTATTTGCATTGTCCTAAAATGCGTTCATTTCAATGGGAATATATGCGGCTGAAACGCGTAGCCAAGTGCATCTAAAAATGTTCAACATTAACTTTTTAATATAACATTATAGTCATTATGGCCTTCAGAAAAATGTTTTTTTGAGGAGGTGGGGTATGCACTGTGGCGTGGCCTAATCTTTTGTCCTTAAAGGGATACTTCACCCAAAAATGAAAATTCTGTCATCATTTACTCACCCTCAAGTTGTTCCAAACCTGTATGAGTTTTTGTTCTGAAGATATTTTGAAGAATGTTTGTAACCAAGCAGATAGAGCAACCATTGACTGCCATAGTAGGGGGAAAATGCTATGGCAGTCAATGGTTGCATATAATCTGCTTGGTTACAAAAATTCTTCAATCTTCAGAACAAAGAAACTCATACAGGTTTGGAACAATTTGAGTAAATTATGACAGAATTTTCATTTTTGGGTGAGCTACCCCTTGAATGCCATTTTTTCCCCTTACATTACTTTTACTTTTATACTTTAAGTAGTTTTGAAACCAGTTACTTTTACACTTTTACTTGAGTAAAAAGCTTGAGTTGATACTTCAACTTCTACAGAAGTCTTTTTAAACCCCAGTATCTATACTTCTACCTGAGTAATGAATGCGAATACTTTTGACACCTCTGACTATGGTAGTCAATGGTTGCTCTATCTGCTTGGTTACAAACATTCTTCAAAATATCATCTTTTGTGTTCAGCAGAACAAACAAATTCATACAGGTTTGGAACAACTTGAGGGTGAGTAAATGATGACAGAATTTTCATTGTTGGGTGAACTATCCCTTTAATTCGTAAATGTGTAAGAGAAATTCCTTCTGCTTGTGTTGGCTCAACTATGTGGTGCAAAAATGACTTCAGTTTTACAATTTTTCTAATAATTACCACTATTAACTACAATATAAACCCTAAAGTTGTCATTAATAAAGTGTTATGTAAAGTTACCATAACTTAGCAATACTTATAACTCAAACAGGTATGTTTAAACTGGAACTTGAATGTTAGACTTATTTGGCATCAAAACCTACATTTTAAGTGTTAAATATTTAAATTATTAATTCTGTCTCCGTTTATTCTGATTGGTAATGATTAAAGTTCACGCTGCAAGGTGGTAAATATTTGGTCTCATAAACGTAACCGACTCATAATAAAGATGAAGGCATGTTAGAATATATATAAACTTTTCTTAATCACCTTGTACATTTTAATTCTAATGTCATTTGTATAAAAACGTTGAAGTTAATAAGTTTCTGTGAGAACATCAGAGAGTGCGCTTAAATTTTCTGGTCAAACCATGCCAATGTCAATATGCACTAATGACTATTGGTGCAAAACTTACTTCAGTTTTAACTATATTTCTAATAATAAGTACTAATAACTACTGGCACAAATATTACTTCAGTTTTAACTACATAATTAAAAATAAAAACCCTGCCAGAAATACTAGCTAATACCTATATTTCTAATAATACACACTACTGCTGCAAAATTACTTCAGATTTAACACATTTCTAATAAGTACTAATAACTATTGCCGCAAAAAAATACTTCAGTTTTAACTACATTCCTTAATAAACACTAATAACTATTGCCACAAATATTACTTCATACAGTACCTATATTTCTAATAATACACACTACTGCCGCAAAATTACTTCCGATTAAACACGTATTTCTATAATAAACACTAATAACTCTTGCCGCAAAAATGTATTAAGTTTTAGATGGATTGTTAATAATAAGCACTAATGACTATTGCCAAAAAAACTACTTTGGTTTTAACTACGTTTCTAATAATAAACACTAATAACTAATGCCACAAATATTACTTCATACACAGCAAATTTCAGGAGTTGAAAAATCATGAGTTAGACAAAAAAGTGTGAATGAGTTAAATTTGTTGAGTTATTTTTTTAATTTTGACTACCGTGTGTGTTATTGGATACTCCCTGGCTGTGTTGTATTTTGGCGTTCATTCATTGGTGTTCAGGAGCGTGTTTTAACACTACATCTGGAGTTACATTTTGAGAAGTGCGTCACGACACGACCCTGGTTCTGCAGCACAAATAATGGACTTTCGGCTTCGTCGTGACTGAGGTAGGTAAAAGTGTATATATACAACAACAAAAAAACTATTTCAACATGTTCTATATTTTCTGACAAACACGTTTTGTCATAGCTGTTACGTTATATACTGTGTACTAACGTCAACGACCATGGCAACGTATGAACGTAGCCGATAACTTGTTTCAAAATTTTTATTGCCTATTTGCGCGAACTTTTTGTCGATGTAAACCATGCTAACCGTCTTTCCATTTGCTTTGCAGAGAAACCGGATAGAATGGCTTCAGCCAAGTGCAAGCAAAACTCAAGTAGGCAGGCTATCTGACGTTTCACAAGGGTTTATTATCAGCGCCACTCCCGTGCACACATGGGGTAACGTTAGTTTGCAACACTTTCAAACGGCAACGCCGTCAAATTGAAGTGGCGACTCAGCTCAAGAAACCTGTTCAGCTTCCACACTAACTTTAATGCCGACGAGGTAACGTAATTCACTCTGTTAGCTGCCTATATGTTTTGCTGTTAGATTTTACAGTATGACAGCAATTGTTTTCAAAGTGTGTCCATGCAATGAATTTCTGAACCAAATGTATGAATTTGCTCAAATAAAGGCAGTAAATCAAGAGTATGGTGTTCAGTGTAGTCATTTCCACATAAAACATATTGTGTTAAATAAATGTTAACTCTAAGAAGTGTTAAATAAAATGTGTTTCAAGTGTTAATTTTTAACACTGGTAAGGAGTTTATATTATAATTAACTACATTTCAGAGTTACTTTTACTCTCCGTAGGATTAGTATTTTAACTCCGGAAAGAGTTAAATTTTAACTCTGAAAAAGTGTTAAAAATTCAACTCCAAGAGCAGAGTTATTTTAACTCTGCGCTGGAGTTTATTTGATGGTCACGCATGTACACTCAGATTGAGTTGATTTTAACTAACAGGGAGTTTATTCCAAAAACCAGAATTTGCTGTGTACCTATAGTAGTACGAATACATGGTAATGCCACAAAATTACTTCAGATTTATCACATATTTCTATAATAAGCACTAATAACTCTTGCCACAAAAATTTATTCAGTTTTAGAAGGATTGTTAATAATAAGCACTAATGACTATTGCCACAAAAATACTTTGTTTTAACTACATTTCTTACAATAAACACTAATAACTATTGCTACAAATATTACTTCATATCTATATTTCTACAAATACAAATAATGCAACAAAATTACTCCAGATTTACCAAGATTTTTAATAATACTCACTAATAAATACCGCCACAAAATGACTTCAGTTTTAACTATATTTCTAATAACTGGTGCAAAAATAACTTTTTTAAATATAATAAATCACTAATGTTTACAGGCATACTGTAGCAGTCACAGCATTACTGAAGGCTACTGAACAGTAAACGCAACACTGTCATCAGCCCATGGCCACAGACTTGGATCATGTCCATTGCTGTCAGACAAGCTATTGAATGTCACAATCTGACATTTGAGAAAGAAACTCCTAAGTAAACAAACACAAGAACAAGAGATTTTTACCAGGAAAAGATTCCACCGGCTTAATTCAGCTAAAACATTTAAGAAAACTACAAGAACTGATTTGACGTTCTTTATTTCCCCTCTCCGAAATCTAACTCCTAATTATCAGAAGATAACAAACCCATGCAAACAATCATAATAAAATGATTAATTATCCTCATGCTCACTCATTGTTCTCCGAGCTGTCTTACATAATGCCTGCGCTTTAATGTGACATTCTAATTAATTAAGAACTCTGCGTGACAGAACAGCAAACAGAAGTTCATTTTGCGCCCATTATTTTTTCCAACACTAATCCAACAAAATATAGCAAACTTCCATGCGCAAGCTTATTTAAAAAAAATTTAATTCACTTATTAAAAAGTAGCCAAGTCAACACGTTCTCGTACCTGAAAGGGTGTTTGTCCTCTGTAGTTCTTGACGTCTTTGCTGGCTCCACGAACCAGAAGAACCCTGGCACACTTTTCCTTCAGAAGAAAAGCAGATGAAAGAGAAATTAATTCAATACGATCCGACTCTAACAGCAAATGTTCTACTATCTGTGTTTCTTGACCTTCTAAGAGCAAAATTAGACACGTCAAGAGGTATCCCATCTCACCCAGATCCAAAAGTGACAGACTTCTCCCTCAGCTTTGTGAAGTCCAATTCAAGTGTGATGCTACAGCAAAGTCTACACCCTAAGAGAAAGGAGAGGGGGGTCTCTGCAGCAATGCCTATGTGCATGTGTGAATGTGTATGTGAGAACCAAAAGCAGAAAGACAGAGAGAGAGAGAGAGAGAGAGAGAGAGAGAGAGAGAGAGAGAGAGAGAGAGAGAGAGAGAGAGAGATCCAGGGCTCTGTAGCTCTCCAGCCCACTATATCCAGCTGGATTCAACAGCCCACCCACGGAATGCCTCACCACTAAACCAACACACATACAATCGCACACATACACACACACCTCCATTGCCTTCTCCTCCTACCTTCCTTCTAATACTAGTTTCACAGCTGCTGCCAGCCCTTGTATATGAGACATAATCACATGTGAGGATGCTGCTTCTATTCCCCCCACATGAAAATATCCCTGGCCTGCATTTGGCACCGGTTACAGGTTCCTTGTTGACATGGTGACGGATCGGCGCAATAGGGTTTAATAGCAAACAATCGAGAACCTGGCGAGCGAAACAAATTAAGCATCTTTCGCCAAAGGTTTCGCCTCGTTGTGGCCAATCACTTCAAATAACGGCTCATGATAAACACAGAAATACATCATATGTGACCACCAGTCAACTCAAGAGACTCAATCAATAAATGACACTTGCCATCGGCAGGGCCATTTTCGCACCTTAAAATAAACTACATTTACAAATCATAACACCTGGGGTATGCGATTTAGTTTCAACCTCATTTAATGGCATATTTATTTTGATGGTAAATGAAAACGAGACTGTGAGAGAGACGTTTCGTTGTTTGTGACGTTTAAGTACATAGGTTATGACTTTAAGACAGTACAACATATTGAATTCTATATTCATGTCTCCCTTTACAGATCTCAAATATAGAGGCCTGTTCACACCAAGAACGATAACTATATTAGCATCCACACAAACACACAATAATGTTATTTTTATTATAAGCGTGCACTGCCGTTTTGCCACTTTAAATGCTCGAGCGCTTTAAAGCAGGATCGATTCTGATTGGCTGTTTTTATCATGCATCAGCTTGAACAAAAAATCATTGTGAAAGTTATTCCAACGATTGTTTCTCTGTGCTGTTATTGTTATAGTTGTGGTGTGGACTCTGCTATTCTTTTAAATTTAGATTTTTAAAACTATATATATATATATAGTTATCGTCTTTGGTGTGAACGGGCCTTAAGACACTGTGGATGTTGGATCAATATGACCTATGACACAGCAGGAATATGATGTTATATAGAGAGCTAGCGCAAGCAGTTCCAGCAGACAATGGCGCCCATGCTGTGACCCCGAGCTGACGGAGCAGACTAGATCTCCCACAGAGGAAACATAAGGTGATTATCTGCCTGGCTGCTTAGTGTCGTGAACGTAATGGGCCGTTGTCCATTCATAAACACTGAATGCTGGTGCTAATAGACATGAGCATTCCAGTTCAGTTCTAGAAAGGGAGACAATGGTGAATACTGAACAGTGTAATTAGCGGCAATCGGTCACTGGCATTTATACAAATGAACATGGCATCATTTCCACCCTGAACCTTCCCATGAGACAAATGAGACAAAGAGGAGATGCAAATATTTGTCAAATATAATAGTTATTATAAAATAAAAAAGTTAAAATAAAAACAATATAATATATGAATTTTAATTATTTATACAGTATATATTTAAATAAAAATTAATCACATTAATATATGTGTGTGTACTATGTATATTTATTATGTATATTTGAATACACACACATACATGTACATACAGTATTTAAGCAATATTTGCATGTATATACTGTATATATATTTATATAATTGAAATCATATATAAATATATTTTATATCTAAATATAAAAAAATCCTTAAATATATATACATGCATGTGTGTGTGTATTTATATATAAATACAGTACATAATATTTTGAATAATTTAACACAGTACACACACATATATGTAAACATAAACTTTTATTTTGGATGTGATTAATCGCGATTAGTATATATATATATATTTGTTTCCAGGTTTAAATACAAAAAAATAACATCCCATTTAATACTGAAAAATGACATACAAATATATGTAAATAAAAATGTACACATATACATTTACATTCAATATATACATATATATTTTATATATAAATAATTTTTATTATTAGCCTATTAATTTTTGGAAAGGTATACCATCAAAAGGTTTTCCAGTTAAATTATGTTTTATAAACAAAGTTCGGGAGGAACACGTTCAAATTGCCTATCCAATCAGTACGAGATGAGGCCTATATATAGGCCGACTCATCTATGTTCCATGACAGTTTCCACCACCATCCCGTCCCCTCACACTTGCTTTTGATTACTAGCCTAATCAGAGATACGGGGGGAGTACTCTGGGTTCAGGGCCAAAATTCTGAGCTCAGAGCCCTCCCCTCGGACAGCACGCCAAATACGCATACTGTTTTTTTGTACCTGATTATTTGTAAGTGTGAACTCGTGAAATGAGTTATAGGTATCATCCATTAACATGCAAAAAAAACGCAGAACTTAGAAGTTAGAGGTTCCCCTATGACATCTGGCTGTAAAACTCATTCTACAACCTTTATTTTAGCAGTTCAGTCCCAAAGATTCTCGTAGAAAGTTTCCCTGCTGCACTCAATCTCAGCTTTCTGGCCCTGGGGTGCCATTGATTTTTCCCCCGAATTGTTATTGATTTTTTTGTTTTTGTTTTCATATTCTCCTATTGACAGTGTATTATGTTGTGTGACGCCAATAACCTCTGTTTATTGACTGGTTAAATAAGTTGACTTCAAATCATTAAAGGTAGGCCAACAGTGTTGCGTACATACCTGTTTGTACAGGGCGCAAATATGGAGAGCCGTATTTCCAGATGCATTTTCCACACTCATGTCCGCTCCGTAGAACAAGAGGTGCTCCAGGTGCTGGACGTGGCCGTATCGACAAGCCTGACAAAGAAATGAGAACAACTAGTTTCACACATCGTTTTTGCGAGGAAAATAAGAATCTTGTAACAGTTCCTGCTGGATGAAAAGGCTTTTGTGAGCCTTAAAAATTCATGCAGTCGCCTACGACAGATCCAAGTCTTTTGAAACATAAAAACATCATTAAGCCTTCAGTACGCTGTCTTCTCATATTTTTCAAAGTGTCTGAAAGTAAACCCTACATGCTGCTTTTTCCGTTTTCCCAGTAGAGTGCGATCAAAAACGCCACAGAAATAATATGACTGGCATCCTGCAGTCCACCTGTCACAACACTAGATGTCAGTACGCCGTCACAACAGACAGACTTGATGATTTGCTCACGTTAAACTAGTTTGATCCCCTTACCTGTCCATTAATTGAACAAAGCTGCTGTCATATAAAACTGCAGCTCTTTCATAACTTCCACTGCTTCACTCCACGATGCATACATTACCCCACGCAGCCACGCTCAACATTTTTAACCAACAAAAAGCTTTAAGATCCCTTATTATTAAATGTCATCAGCTAACTACTCATAATGTGAAAGATAGCGCCACCTGGTGGATCTCGTGCCAGCCGTTCTCATCATGGCAGGCGACGCTGGCATGGGCACGCAGTAGGACCTCGCAGCAGCTGGGGTCTCCACCTACGGTCACTGTATGGTAGAGTGGAGTCAAACCCTGACTGTCCTTGTAGTCTGGAGATGCTCCCAAATCCAGCATAGTCTACAGAAGAAAGAGACATAGGATTAGGTGTCAGCTAGAGAGGGAAAATACATCAATTTACAGTTTAATGAAAATGTTTTAGCAGAGAAAGGTTTTTGGAAGGGTCTTAAAGCGTGAAATGAGCTATTGTTTCTTGTCTGCTGCCCTTCACGTCACAGCTCAAGATAGTTGCAAGTGATGGGTTTAAGAGAGTGTGCTGGGACCTTTTTAAAAAATGTTAAAGGTTCACGTGTGACAAGCCAAGTTAAAAATACAATTTGTGCAATCCATCCCTTTAGTTTTGTTGTAACTTAATGTATTTCGGTTAATTCAGTGATGTTATATAATATTTTTGACTTCAATTAAAGTCAATTCATTTACACTAACATTAAAAAGTTAGGGGTTGTACGTTTTTGACGGCTGCATTTATTTGATAAAAAATACAGCAGAAACAGGTATATTTTCAAATATTATTAGAATTTAAAATAACTTTTCTATTTTAATGTATTTTCAGCATCATTACGCCAGTCTTCAGTGTCACATGATCCTTCAGAAATTATTCTAATATGCTAATTTGCTCCTAAAGTAACATTTATCATTATTTTTTATTATTATCAATGTTGAAAACAGTTGTGCTGCTTCATATTTTTTGTGGAAACCATGATATGTTTTTTTCAAGATTCTTTGATAAATAGAGAAAGGTTAAAAGAGCAATAGTCACTTTTTATCTATTTAATGCATCCTTGCAAAAGTATACATTTATTTAAATAAATACTGACTGTATTTACGGTAATGTGTATCAGAAGAAGCACCTTGAACTATTATAACCGATTATTAAACAGACACTTAGGGCCCTATTTTAACGATCTGAAACGCAAGTGTAAAAACGCGAAGCGCAAGTAACTTTGTGGGCGGGTCTCGGCGCTGTTGCTATTTTCCCGGCGGGATAAATGGCTCTTGCGCCCGGCGCAAATCTAAAATGGGTTGGTCTGAAGTAGCTTCATTATTCATAGGTGTGGTTTGGGCGTAACGTGAATAAACCAATCCGAGCGTCATCCAACATTCCCTTTAAAAGCAGGTGCGCAAGTTCCATTATGGATTGCTATTATTATGGCGTATTTACCAGGCGCACGCCAGGAGCGGTTCACAGCCGAGGAGACTGATGTTCTAGTAAGAGCAGTGAAAGACAGAGAAGTGAAGTTGTAATGTTGTACATTATGGTAAAGGTGATTTCACAGTCTTTTTTTTTTCAGTCTTTCAGTTTTTTCAGTTTTTCAGTCTATTTTTTTTCCTGGTTCTTGACGGACAAACCAATTTGTCAGATGTCCTTATATACATATATGTCTTGCCACTATTGGGCAAACAGGTCTTATCCTTAATTATTACAATTAGCCTGAATCATTTGTAAGCTAGATTTATGCCTATTTTTTCACATCTTCGTGGCACACCACAATGATTTCCGTCATATGACGGATGAAGATGAAGATATCTCATGTGTTAATATTTTTTTAGTGTAACAATTTATGATTTGCAAAAATAACTGTTGCATCTGTGTAGATTACATGAGCAAAGTGTATGCGCGTTGTGCACGCTATACATTATGGTCAAGCATGCGCCCTTAAAATAGCATAATGAACAACGCGCAACGCGCCACTGACTTTAGACTAGGTTTTTTCTGGTCAGTGGCGCAATTGTTTAATGAAACAGCAAAATAGCACCAGGGATTGTTTGCGCCGGAACACGCCTCCTTTTTTGCGCTGAACCGCCCAGGGAGCGCAAGTGCATTCACTAGTTTAGCGGCGTGCTTCTGTGGAGGGAAAAGCGCGCTTTGCGCGGGTGCAAAATAGGAATGACACATGCGTCGGTGTACAAAGTCAATTGCGCTGGGTGCAAGATAGGGCCCATAACATCTTTGTAGCCAAACATAACAAATCTGAACTTGTAAAACCTACAAATTGGATAGTTCAAGGGCTGCCACTAACGACTATTTTTATAATGATTAATCTATCGACTAATTTATCGATTAATCTAACGACTAATTTATCACAATAATTTTCAAAAATTTTACTTAAAAACATTTAATTTATCTTGCAACGTTGGCCTTCAGTAGTGTACTATAAAAAAGTATAAATGTAAACAAGCCCTTGACAAAATGTAAAACTAAAAGAGTACAATTTTAAAAAGGTACAAATTTGTAAACCAACATAACAAAAAAAAAAGAATATCAGCAAATACTTTTTATATAGAATAGTGTTCACCCCACACGATACCAAAATGATGACTTTGATATGATACCAGACTAAAATACCTCAATACCGATACTGAATCGATACCATGGCCAAAAACTGTAAAAGTAATTGAATAATATGACAGAACTTACTATTCATTGTTTTATCATTGAAAACCCCTAAAAACTCACATGGCCGGCATGTTCCTGCTTCACACAGAATATTAGGTCCCGCCCTTTAAGAGCTGCACGGACCAAATTCATTAACACCCTATTTCTCATTCAACTCTGTATACGCTCACTAAACATATCCGACAGTGTTTACCCAAATACTAGCCAGGACGAGCATTTTTACATATTTTGTACCATTCAAACCCAATAATCCGCGAAAACTGACGTCACGATCTGTCTGAGTGAAAGGCGTGTGCGCGGCTGTGCACGCTTCAAGTCAGGGATGGCCGCGCCGCACTTTTCTGTTGCATTCTTTTTCCTGAGCTGCGCGTATGTATTTGACTGTTCTGCTTCCATTATTTAGTGAACGGTGGAAGCAGAACTCACACACATGTCCTCACTCCTGCTGTCACACATCGACGCAAATTAAGAAATACTGCTCTTATTAGAATGCTGCCATTAAAGTACCGGTACTAATACAATTTCATATCGTACCCAACTTACCCAGTCGACTAAAAATATTGACGTCGACTAATTAACAGCGTTGACGCAGTCGATTGTATCGACCAATCGTGACAGGCCTAGATAGTTCACTTAAAAACACAAAAGAATATATTTTGAAGAATGTTGGTAACCAGTTGATGGTAGCCATTAACTATTTGTTAATCTGTGGAAGTCATTGGCTACCGTCAACGGTCTGGTTACTAACATTCTTCAAAACATGTTCTTTTGTGTTCAACAGAAGAAAGACATTTTTCATTTTGGGTGAACTATCCCTTTAAGTAAACATGCATTATAATATGTATGTAAAACAATACATATGCATGTAAACAAATGTGCCCGATTTTTTCAATTGGCATGACAATGTCTAGGTTTTTATTACATTTTATACAACCAAGCAGTGTTATAACTGCATGACTAAATGTACATTTGAGTTCCTAACTAAATGACTACAAGCACTTTTTTTCTACTAACATTACGAAACCCAGCCTCTCCAGTAATGAAAATAGGAAATCTATGGCTGTAACACTATGAAGAGACATAATCCAAGATTCTGCATGAAGCCTTTTTAAATAATCAGCCTGCAAGCAATATATTGCAAGTACAACGGCAGAGATGAAATTGTGTTTTACAATATTCAGGGCAGAAACCTACATCAGCAGTATTATTTCCAATTGTTGTCAAGAGAAGAAGAAAAAACTTAATTACTGATTCCTTAAAATAAAAAACAATACAGAGTGTGCTTTGAATGAAAGTAAACTGTCAAGGTAATAAATGTATCCTGTGTAAACTCAGCAGAGTCACTGACACCATACGACATCACAGCTCTGTTTTAGATCAGCAGTAGTCATTCGTTAAAAACAAAACAAAATGACAATCAAAGATGGGGATCACTCTAACACAGCCATAAACTCATGCCTCCGTTCAGGATGAGGTCATTTATTACCTTAAGAGCTATCTGGTTCTTTGCCCTGGCTGCTTTGTGCAGGGCAGTCATCCCATCCCGAGAGCGGAAATCTAAATGAGCCCCGCCGTTTTTCAATGTAACGATAATCTCCACCATATTGTCCAGGTGGGCCGCAAGGGTTAGTGGTGTCTCTGCAGACCAGAAGTGCAAAACACAAGTTTATTAATATGCATTATGTAAATCTCTTTTAATATAAGCAAGATATTAACCAATTTCATCAAAACAATAATTAGACATGTACAATATACTGGATTATATACTGGTATACACAGTTGTGAGAAACAAAGTAAAAATGATATGATATAAATCACATTGTGAGATTGTAATTGTGACTTTATTTGTGACTTTAGACAATGTAAATATAGTTTAAATAAAAATTTAAATACACTACCATGTAAAAGTCTGGGGTCAGTAAGATTGTAATACTTGTATTATTAATTTATCAATACAGTGAATCCGGAAAGTATTCACAGCGCTTCACTTTTTCCACATTTTGTTATGTTACAGCCTTATTCCAAAATGGATTCAATTAATTCTTTTTTCCCTCAATTCTACAAACAATACCCCATAATGACAACATAAAAGTAGTTTGTTTAAAATCTTTGCAAATGTATTAAAAATAAAAAACTGAAGAAAAAAAATGCATGTACATAAGTATTCACAGCCTTTGCCATGACACTCAGAATTGAGCTCAGGTGCTCCTGTTTCCACTGATCATCCTTGAGATGTTTCTACAACTCGACTGGAGTCCACCTGTGGTAAATTCAGTTGATTGGACATGATTTAGAAAGGCACACACCTGTCTATATAAGGTCCCACAGTTAGCAGTGCATGTCAAAGCACAAACCAAGCAATGAAGTCCAAGGAATTGTCTGTAGACCTCCGAGACACGATTGTATAAAGGCACAGATCTGGGGAAGGGTACAGAAAAATGTCTGCAGCATTGAACGTCCCAGAGGCCTCCATCATCCATAAATGGAAGAAGTTTGGAACCACCAGAACTCTTCCTAGAGCTGGCCGCCTGGCCAAACTGAGCGATTGGGGGAGAAGGGCCTTAGTCAGGGTGGTGACCAAGAACCCGATGGTCACTCTGACAGAGCTCCAGCGTTTCTCTGTGGAGAGAGGAGAACCTTCCAGAAGAACAACCATCTCTGCAGCACTCCACCAATCAGGCCTGTACGGTAGAGTGGCCAGATGGCACATGACAGCCTGCCTGGAGTTTACCAAATGGCACCTGAAGGTCTGTCAGACCATGAGAAACAAAATTCTCTGGTGTGATGAAACAAAGATTGAACTCTTTGGCCTGAATGGCAAGCGTCATGTCTGGAGGAAACCAGGCAACACTCATCACCTGGCCAATACCATCCCTACAGTGAAGCATGGTGGTGGCAGCTTCATGCTGTTGGGATGTTTTTCAGCGGCAGGAACTGGGAGACTAGACTGGGATCGAGGGAAAGATGAATGCAGCAATGTACGGAGACATCCTTGATGAAAACCTGCTCTAGAGCACTCTGGACCTCAGACTGGGGTGAAGGTTAATCTTCCAACAGGACGACGACCCTAAGCACACAACCAAGATTACAAAGGAGTGTGAATGTCCTTGAGTGGCCCAGCCAGAGCCCAGACTTGAACCCGATTGAAAATGGGTGTGCACCGACACTCCCCATACAACCTGATGGAGCTTGAGAGGTCCTACAAAAAAGAATGGGGAAAAAACTGCCCAAAAATAGGTGTGCCAAACTTGTAGCATCATACTCAAAAACACTTGAGGCTGTAATTGGTGCCAAAGGTGCTTCAACAAAGTATTGAGCAAAGGCTGTGAATACTTATGTACATGTGATTTTTTTACTGTTTTTTTTTATTTTTAATACATTTGCAAAGATTTCAAACAAACTTATTTCATGTTGTTTTTATGGGGTATTGTTTGTAGAATTGAGGAAAAAAATAATGAATTTAATCCATTTTGGAATAAGGCTGCAACATAACAAAATGTGGAAAAAGTGAAGCGCAGTGAATACTTTCCGGATGCACTGTAAATTAACACTTTTAATGAGCAAGGACACATTAAATAGATCAAAAGTGACAGTAAAGACAATTATAATGTTACAAAATAATTCTATTTCAAATATATTATGTTCATGTAGCCTTCTATTCTTTAAAGAACATTGAAAATGTGTCTCTTTTGCTTTCACAAAAATATTAAGCAGCACAACTGTTTTCAACATTGCTAATATTAATAAATATTTCTTGAGCACCAAATCATCAAATTAGAATGATTTCTGAAGGAGCATGTGATACTGAAGACTGGAGTAATGATGCTGAAAATGCACAGGAATAAATTACATTTTAAATGATATTAAAATAGAAAACTTATTTTAAATTGTAATAATATTTCACAATATTACAGTTTACTGTATTTTTAGTCAAATAAATGCAGCCTTGGTGAACATGAGAGACTTCTTTCAAAACCATTTAAAAATCTTTCCGACCCCAAACTTTTGAATGGTAGTGAATATATATATATTCTATATATAAATTTTATATATTGGATATATATATATATATATACATACATACACACACACTGCCCGGCCAAAAAAAAAAAGGTTGCTTTTTGGATTTAAATTGGCAAATGCTTAAGAGTCAATGATTGGATCATTATTGCAGTGATTATTATGTTTCTAGCATGTTATATGTTTGGTAACAGTTCTTCTAACCCTAATTGATGGAGTGTGTAGCTTTTCATTTGTTAAACAACAATGTAGGAAGACACTTCATGGCCATATTCCAGGATGACAATGTCAAAATTCATCAGGCTCAAACTGTGAAAGAATGGTTGGGAGGGAGCATGAAGGATCTGAGTAAATACGTTAAATATAAACTGCTGAAATATAATGTAATGGTCTGACCAAGCAGTATTGATCAAGAAGAAATGTAATCAATCAAAAACAGTAGAACTGAATAGGGCCTGAATAGCCATTCATTGGCAATTTTGGAGGTTATCTGATATGGCATCCCCTACCACCAGTGTCAGGGTCATGATAGTTGGGGTCCAACCCCCGCTCCAACATCTTGGCAACTTTGTCCACCTGATGATGCTGGATGTAGTCCATAAATTTTCTCAGGTTGACCTTGCAGAAGGTGTAAGAGAAAACAAGAGAGCAGGTGAGGTGAAACAAGAAACACTGACAGCTAATGATTGAGGAGGAAGTTAACAAGTGTTGGAAATGAACAGTTGACGAGAGTGTGAAGGGTCTCTGCTCACTGCCTCTCATGGTGAGATCTCTGGGACACGCATGCCACGATACAAGGCTGGATAAAAATAGATAGGAGAGCAGCTCCCAGTACAGAGACATCAGAGAGAGAGAGAGAGAGAGAGAGAGAGGGAGGGAGCACAGCTGATTTGGCAAGGCAAAGAAATACGAGTGAACTACGGCATGCTACAAACACAGATCAACACGCCAACTCTAACGCACAACAAAGTGCACATGAAAAGGCCTCCAAAAAGTGAGAGTATTTGCCATAGCCGCACAAAATATTAGAGCTTGCATTTTTTACTTCTGGATCCCGTTTTACCAACACAACCTTTCAATAATTCACACCTTGTTGCCAGCTAACAACTTTAAACCCAAAGCTAACTACGAGGTAGATGCAAAGACTTTTTATATAGGAATCTGTACTCTGTCCTCTTTTATATGCCCTCTGATTACTTATGAATGGGAGAAAGTGCAATGCCCAATATGGCGAATAAGCCCTGCCTTCTAAATGAAAAGTCATTGTGTTATTGCAGCTTCCCTTGGAAGCTCTGGTTGCTATAGAAACAAGCAGAGTTGTGAGACTGCGCTTGCGTGTTTAGGACTGTGCATGCGCATTAGCTTTGTCCAGGCTGAAAAATAAAGTTTTTTTGTCATGATTCGAGTGTTTAGAAACAAAATTTATGAGACAGTTGTTGTCAGATTTAATTGGTGCTTTCAAATATGAAATTTAATCGTAAGCTTGGCGAACAGTTTTGGAGAATTTTATGTTTCCCCATTTAAAGAGATAGCAGCTGCACTTGCATGCCCAAGAGGCGTTTCAAAGATGGCTGCCGAGTGAAAGGACTTGTCTTAAAGGAACTTTGGTAGATGTCACCTAGCGCAACAAAAACATTTGCTCTCCTACACTGTTTTGTCAGTGTTAGTCTAAAAAAAATTATCTAAAACTGGTTTTATTCATTCAAAAATTTAAGTAAATATGAATAAAAAAAATGTTTGGTTACACAAAGGGGTCAAGGACTGAGTGGTTAGCATGGTTAGCCTCTACTGGGGGATTTTACACCTATTTATGGTGGGGAAAAAAGCATTCGGCATATTTCATATTTATGAATTAGGAAGTATAATTACAACTTTATGGCCATTCAAAATACTTTGAGCAAGAAAGATGATGATATACCTTTCCTATATACGCGCAATATGGTAGAAAAAGTCCCGCCTTCTAAATAAAAGGGCCAATCACCAATTGGTAAAGTAATTGTGTCACTGCAGCTGTCTTTAGAAGCTCCGTTTGCTATAGAAACAGTAGAGAAGCATGCTTAGTGACTGCACATGCTCATTGGCTAGTCCAGCCTGAAATTATTATTTTTTTTACATGATTTGAGCTTTTATTTCATTTATGAAGGTGCTGTAAACTAAAGCGTTTACTATTACTATTTCAATACTATACAATTTTATACATGCAACTTTGCTACTTTTATTGTAAGTAAAAATAATATAATTTCATACATTTCAACAAATCCACTCTCAACTACAGATGCTGTATCCAACAGCGTCTGGCATGTTTTCTCATAAATACAATCGTTTCGACATGACTTGAATGCGTTATGAGAGCTATAAGCAAAGATGGCAGAATTCATGTGCCAGCCGAGCAACTGCTATTGTTCTAAATTTGACTAAAAGATAAAAAAATACACTATATTGCCAAAAGTGCCTTTGCATGCACATGAACTTTAATATCATCCCATTCTTAATCCATATTGTTTCAAATGGCCCACCCTTGCAGCTATAACAGCTTCAACTCTTCTGGCAAGGCTTTCTCACAAGGTTAAGGAATTCCATGAAGCTCTCTACGCATTGTTCTTGAGCTAATCTGAAGGCCGCATGAAGTTCGGAGGTCTGTAGCTTTTGACTCTGGAGAAAGTTGGCGACTTCTGCGCACTGTGCGCCTCAGCATGCGCTGACCCCACTCTATGATTTTACGTGGCCTAACACTTCGTGGCTGAGTTGCTGTTGTTCCCAATTGCTTCCACTTTATTATACCACTAACAGTTGACCGTGGAATATTTAGTTGTGAGGAAATTTCACGAATGGAAATAATGCACAGGTGACAACCTATCACGGTACCACGCTTGAATTCACTGAGCACCTGAGAGCGACCCATTCTTTCACAAATGTTTGTAGAAGCGTCTGCATGCCTAGGTGCTTGATTTTATACACCTGAGGCCATGGAAGTTATTGGAACACCTGAATTCAATGATTTGGAGAGGTTCCCAATACTTTTGGCAATATAGTGTATGTTTGCAAATATTTAGGAAACATGCTAGTTCACATACTTGTTTCTCAGAATAACACTGCTACAGCCAGTTATTCTACTGTTTCAGTCTGTGTGTTCCCGCCCACTGACAATTTACCCACTAGTATTCCGACACTCCTGGGTTGCCAGTTGGCGGGAAACACAGCATATTACAGCCACGGAAGCCAGCAAACAAACTAGGTCAGAGATTGCAGATTCTACCCGACCAAAAAAGCCTCAGCATCTATCTAAAAAGCTCTAGAGGCATATTAAAATGCGGATAGACAGTATGAGGCTTGTCTCCTTCGATTGTCAATTGTCTCATTCCTGTTGTGTGCACTCAATCTGGCAACCCACGTGAGTGTCGACTCTGAGGAGGAAGGGGCTGGGGAAAGAACTCCCTCCAATATCTCAACCACTAGCCGTCAATATTACATACTGCACCTTTTGAGGTAACAAATTCCCCTTTTACTTTAAATAATGAAGTCAGATTTTAAAAGCAAACCTCACTAAGCATAATTATTATTGAATGAATGAATGAATGAATTAGACATTTATATAGCGCTTTCATATGTACTACTGTACACCCAAAGAGCTTTGCACTCATGTCAGGGGTCTCTCCTCAACCACCACCAGTGTGCAGCATCCACTTGGATGATGCGACGGCAGCCACAGTACAATGGCGCCAGTGCGCTCACCACACACCAGCGATAGGTGGAGAGGAGAGAGGGTGATAGAGCCAATTCAGTGAATGGGGATTATTAGGCCATGATTGGTAATGGCCAATGGAGGGAATTTGGCCAGGACACCGGGGTTACACCCCTACTCTTTACAAGAAGTGCCATGTGATTTTTAATGATTATAGAGCCAGGACCTCGGTTTAACGTCTCATCCAAAGGGCGGTAAATTCATTGACATTTAGTATGAAGTGGGGTGAATATCTGTTCCTCCGAAACAAAGACGTACACAAAGCGGTTCTTACGTCATCCTTTGCAAACCCTGGTGGCTTACGGAGCTTTAATATAATAACTTATTAAGGGAGCTTGAAAGCTCAGAGCAATGAGAGGGAGAATTTTAAATGCTGAGGGAAGCAGTGTGGGGACGGAAGATAAATAGGCTGAGCAATAAAGACCGAGCACAGGACACACAGTGCTGGAAAAAGTCAGCAATTAAAACTTGGTTCGAAGCTTCGGGGCAGCTTTTGGGCGAGGATCATGGAATAACCTCCACCGGTGATTGCAAAAACGCTCATGACCACAGAGCAAAAACTGGCCGAAACCCTAAACCGTCAACATCAACGACCATCTCGACCCGAAAGTCCAAATATATGCAAATGCTCCGGCCTGCTGCATTATTTAGCAGCAGAATCTAAAATGAATGTTGTATGCTAGATATTCAATCCTAGTGACTGAATATAAAAAGCGAGATTTCAAATGTTTCTTTAAGGCTTTAACAGTCGTATCCCAAGACGACCTCTTCTGCTTGCAATTAAGCAAATAGCTTCCATTTGATATGTATGTAAAAGACTAAATTATCATAACGGAAAACAAGTTAATCACCATCTGTGTGTCAAAAATAGTCATTTTCTGATGAATATGCATAGTAGGCGAATCTACATATGTCACAGCACAATATTTAAAAAAATAAGTCTCACCTGTGTGTGGAGTTTTTCGATTTGCTTTTCATTGACGTTTGGCTGCTGGTACACTCTGCTCTTGTAGCGGAACTGCAAAATGAAATCATACTGGTTTAATTTGGTGATTAATATCATCTTTAAAAATTCATTGTTTAATATAATAAACATTTTGAAATATATACTCTAAAAAAAAAGGTTTTATATGGCACCAAAAAATGGTTCTTGGCTCATAATCATAGGGGAACCTTTTTAAGTGCTATATAGCACCAATTTTGCTGCTTCAGTGGTTCTTCAGCGGTTCTTTGACTAAGGTGCTATATAGCACCGCTACCATTTACAGAACAAGTTAAGATATGGTGCTATATAGCACCAAAAGTGCTTCCTCTATGATTACAACGAAGAACCATTTTTGGTGCCATATAGAACCTTTTTTTTTTGTGTGTAGCATTAACCATAAAATGGTACTACTACAATTAAAAAAAACTATTTTTATATAACCAATATAGCGTACATTAATTTAGAATTATATTCTATTTCATATCAAAGTACTATAGTATTATCATGTTACCGACACGTTTTTGTAAGCGAGAGAACATAGAAATAATCTTGATAATGTTTTAAAATAATTTATATTATCTTTAGCTCAAACAAATGATAAAATAGAAATATTTCATTATACTCCATTTGCAGCTCTTTTTGGCTGGTCGCTGCCTTGATAGTGATACGATTATATCAGTCCCTGAGGCTTGAATGAACATACAGGAGAACTACAAAGGTTCCTGTTACACCAGCCTGACATCAGCCTTTTCACAGAGAGAGCTGAGAATGCTCCTGCACAGAAAGCACATCTTAAGAAGGACTCCGGCCTTGTAACGCTGCATCGGTTGCAATTTAGAGCAGTTATCATCACTGTCAAAACCATTTTGTCATTTTGTTATCCTTGACATAAATAATAAATGGATATTTCATACTCACAATAAAACTATTTATTACTTATATACATTTTTTTCATGTTGATTACCACAGAAAACTTTTTTGATTTGTTCCTTTAATTATAAAAAATTTATAAATACAATTAAAAAATAACTTTTTTGTAATACACTCATAATTGAAGTCTATGGGGCAAGTATATTAAAATTATTTTGATAATCATTAATGATTATCACAGAAAACAAATCTGATGTTTGTTTATATGTAAAAAAAAAAGAAAAAAAAAGCATAAAATATGTAATAAAATATAAAACAAATTTAAAAAACAAGCTTATCATCCTTTACATAAATTATAAATATGCATGGTCATTTTCATTCACAATATTTTTTTAATTACTGATTATTGTTTATGTTGATTGCCACAGAAAACAATTATGATATTCCTTTAATTATAAAAAAATTAAATAAATGTCAATTATACTCATTATTTTGATTATTTATATTAATTATTGTTCATGTTGATTACCACAGAAAACCATTATGATTTGTTTCTTAATTTGAAAAAAATTGTCTCATTTGTTAACATTAATTACAACATTTATTAATCTTTGTTAATGCTAGTTAATAAAAATACAGACATTGTTTGTTCAAAAAAGTATTAATAAGTGTTGAAAATAAGATTAATAAATGCTGTAGATGTAGTTAACTAATGTTAACAAATGAAACCTTATTGTAAAGTGTTACCAAATAAATAAAACAATAGCAATAATGCATTTTCAAAGTCTATGGGGAAAGTACACTGCAGTTTTTAAATCTTGAGCTCATATTTAATAAAGCACTTAAATTGATTGTTTTGTACAAAGATGTGTGCTATTTGAGCATTAAAGTTTCCTAAATCTTCCTTTTAGTGACAGGACTACTGTTCAAGGCAGATTAACTTCTATTTAAGCATCTACGGGCATAATCCCTGTGGATGTTTGGGGAAGTACTTTGCAGATAGTGACGCCCCATGTCCCTTTCTTGCATGTATTGTGCCAAAGTTACATCATGGATCGAGCTTAAGTTGACTCCGAAACATTCAAGCAACAAGCTAGCCGACGCGTTACCTCAAGGCTCGGAACCCCTTTATTAGAGGATAGTGGATAGTCTCTAAGGGGTCGTTCTTCCTCCAGGAAACCACTCTCCCTCCCATCTACGGCCGGCTGGAAGAGCCCGTAGTTGAGCACATCCCTCAGACTCTGTGTGAGTGTACACAGGATCTGCTGCTTAGCAACCCATACTGTGGCATCAGAACTGAACCTCATGGATTTCTGGCAAAGCCACAGAGAGAGAGAGAGAGAGAGAGAGAGAGAGAGAGAGAGAGAGAGACAGACAGACAGAGAAACGCTCTATCAGGCTATAGCAGGTGTGCAGATTAACTAGGAGAAAACATTTGTGTTCTGAGGGAGAAAACAACAAAAGAAAACACGAACCGTGCTATTTGACATTATTTGGTGTTGGTTGACTGACAGAAAGACATTTTATAATAATTAAAATAATTAGTATTGTAATACTAGGTCGTTATTTCATTTTTCATGAACATTTTCAAACCTCTCTTCACACAGAGAAAAAGGGTGTCAAAATTATACCTTTAGGGGTACAACAGCTTGTCGCTGGGGCAGTACCCTTAAAAGGACACATTTGTACCTGTTTTACTCCTAAAAGGTTCATATTAGTATACCTTAGAGTACAAATACGTACCTTAAGGTCCTACAATGAACCTTTTTGTGGTAAAAAAGGTACAAATGTGTCCTTTTAAGGGTACTACCCCAGCGACAAGCTGTTGTACCCCTAAAGGTACAATTTTGACACCCTTTTTCTCTGTGTGACCCTAATAAATAAACGTAATAACTATAAAGGTGCAGTCACATTAGCGCAATTTTGGCAAAAATCTTTGCAAAAAAGGTCCATTGTCAATTGTCTCAGTAGTGTTGTGGTGTATGAAACAGCCCACAAAGAAGTCACTTTCAAACCAAACTGCTTTCAAAAATCTTTCACTCTTTTAAGGAACAAATGGCCATTACTGGGGTGGTACCCTTAAGGGTACACTGTTGTACCTCTAAGTAGAGGAAACAATGGTATAATTGTACCCTAAGGACCAATTGTGTACCTTTAAAGGTACAGTTATACGTTTTGTTCCCCAAGGAACAAAATTGTACCTCCATTGTACCTTTATTTTTGAGAGTGTATTGAAATGATTGGAATTTGATCATGCACAAAAATTCACTAAATAATGGTAATGTGACCGTACCTTAACTGTACCTTTAAAGGCACATGAAATAAGATTTAGTTTTGTGTCTTTTAGTCTGTGGCTGTCGCCCCTATACCCTTAAATAGGGCAATATTTGAGGGGACAGCCAATAGTGGTGTCCGAAACCATAGTGAACGTTATTGAGTGTACTCGTTCAATCCCACAATGCACTGCAATAACGAGTGCACAATCGCTGTACGTTCAATGGCTAGAGAATACCCATAATGCACAGTTAGAGTCACGCACCGAATTAATTCCCACGTCTGACCAGAAGATGGTGCATGCAGCTGAATCAATCATCCATCCATTTTATAAACCGCACTGGTCCAGTGTAATATATGCAGGTATATACATTCATTTTTAATTGATTATTAAATTGTTTAATTACGGTTTATACACGCTAGTTTCCATGGTAAAAGATACATCTTTACATTACTACTGGAGCGGCCAGTTTGCTACGTTTCAAATAATTATTAAACAGCACAAACTATGCAAAAGCGGCAGCCCTTCCGGCGCACTCAAGTGTCCGAATTCACTCACTCGTTTTCATTCACTCCTTCAAGTGGACGATATTAGTGGAGTAATGTAAGGAATAGTGAATGAAGGTGTAGGGGGCGATTTCGAACACAGCATATGTATGCTTTGAGATCATTTATATGCTAATTAACTCCTAATTATTGACACAATTCAGATATATGCATTTAAATCGAGTCTTTTCCTTCAGGTAAAACAAATCATAAAAGTTGACTCATCCTGCACTTCACTGACTTTTGTCCAATTAAATGCTCTCTGGAATGAGAATGTCCTTCACACTAATGCGATCTGCAAACAATTATCATATTTAGCATGTATAGACTAAAGTGTTGATATGACCCACCCGGGATACTTAAGAATAAGAATACTCTTATCAGAAAAATAGCATATTTTCAGTTACTGTGACTGAGAAGGTATTGTTGACATGTGAATGCACAATATGGATCCCGGGATAATTGTAACGCTCAATAAATGTGACACTGGAAATAACACAGTATGCTAACCATAACCTTATCAGCTATGTGCAAGCACAATTCAATCCTCTGCCTCTTCCCAAAATATACAGTTTCAGTAACAACAGGCACAGATATTTTTAAAGAACTTGTTTTGAGCAAGAGCAGTAAAAATGGCTTCCATTAGTGATTTTATTTTTATTTACAATAAATCTAATTCTACAACGTATTTAGCCTGATTTGGTTGCAATATTACAACAAATTGGGCTCTAATGGACTGGACCACCCAAGACGGCAACCCAGCATACACTTGTCATAAATTTTAATATAAAAGTAGTTTTTAAACCATTGTTGTAGTGAATGATGTTGTTATGGATTTAAAAAGTGTCAGTTCACTTAAAGTTAATATGAACTTATTTGTCGTGCTTGCTTGTGTTTCACCTTTTCAAATGAACTAACAAATAAAACTATTACTTTCACATATGGAGAAGGCATGTCTCTACATGATATTGCCTTTCTGAACTTTCTTCATTTAATGCATGACAATGTAATTTACTTTACATGTGTAAAATATGTCAAAAATACTTGTTGCCTCTCCCAGTTGCATACTTTCCCATTTTTTAGTCCACTAAAACCCAAACAGCTCTCTATAGAGAAGGCTGAAGCTGTGAGAGGGAAGCAATTTCCTGTAATAATATAATTTTGAAACATCCACATGGCTCAACAGCCTGAGGTGAAACATGAGTGTTTGTATGTGTGTGTGAACGCACAGACTGCTGCAGGTCAGGGATGACCACACAGATGAGAATTGTGTCTCGCAGGCTGTTGTCCAGTCGGCCACTGGTAGGTCGATCCAGCCTGGGAGGCTCATCTCGGGAACTGTCTGATTCCGAACTGGCTGAGTCCGAGAAACTCTGAGCCATTTCCTCCTCGCTAGACATGGGGCTCCGTGGCATGATCAACACTGCAGAGAAAGAGAGCACATTTTACAATAAATTCTATGCATAATGCCTGAATTAAAAACTGTAGTAAACTAACTAAATTAAATTCAACAAAAATATTTACCAATAAATAAATACCCAATATACTGGAAAATGTATATAATTTGCTTGTATTTCATAGCAACATTCTAGCTTAATATTACCATGTAAAGATTACATGCAGATAAAATCAACAATCATTTGTAATGTAAAGATTAACATGCACTTAAACTGCAGCATATGAATATAATTTTAATTTCCAAAATACACCAAACATCACCTATTTGTCTTTATAAAATGGCAGTGGAAAGAAATAATAATAAAATAAAATAAATATATTAATAAATAAAATAAATATAAAAAATAAAAAGTATTAACTTGAACATAAAATACTGGAATTAACTAGAATACAACTCAGAAAATAAAATAACATTTTAAAGGTGTCATGAACCAGCTTTTTTAATTTTTTTATACTGTTGTCTGAGGTCAACTTATGACGTTTGCGTGGTTTTTACATTCAAAAACATCATAATGAATAAGTAATAGGCTACTTTCTGCCTTGGCTTTGAGGCTCTCTGAAAAACGCTCGATTTTGATGGGTGTGCCGCACTGAAGATTTGGAAGTAAACGCCCACGGCTAGGATTGGATAAGATTTGCATATTTAATGAGCTTCAGCTCCCCTGTCAGTACACGTGAGGAATTAATAATCTTTTTTTTAATTAGCTTGAAAATAAAATACTGGAATTAACTGGAATACAACTTGGAAAATAAAATGTACACTTTAACCAAAAATAAAATGCAGGAAAATTAAAAAGTGAGTAAAAAAAATGGAAAGAAATACTGGATAACAACTGGAAAAAAAGTGGGAAAAAAAATAGGCTGAATAACCAATAACATCACATCACATCACAAACCACAACTAGAGACCTCTAGGTGGTTAAAATGGTTATTGGAGGTCATTTGATGGATCAGCCTATTGTCCAGTCTAAGTGAAGTCATTTCAGAGTTGAAGTAAGTTATTATAACTTGATAAAAGATTGCCAAGACAAACTTGTTTTTACTTTGATTGAAATAATGTGCACCAATGAATCACGCACAATGAGACCAGGAACATATTAATAAAGTAAAAAGGGGGAATTTTGATTTCTTGTTGACTTGAGTGCTTACTATTCCCATAAATAATATTTTTTTCTGGTCATTTAGCTCCCCTTGTTTATCTCTCTGTGGCCTTTTGTGAATTCACTGGGTTCACCAAATGTTCTGAACAGTCCCTATCTGCCAAGACTGAGCGTGTTTATATTTCGTCTGTGGATGACTTTAGGAGCGCAGCAGTACACTAAAATGTCAGACTGTATATCACGTCATTTTAATATTTCTACTCTACATCTTGTGGGTCTGCACTACCTTGCAGGGATAATTGAACTGACACTCACCTGAGAATGAAAGGCCTTGTTTATCACAAACTTTTGCGATAGCCATGTTTAACCTAAAATGTACAGTAATGCTAAATCTTTGTTTATTTTCATTATTTCATTATATAAGTAGTTATAGTAACATAGCTATGGAGAGATTACCTACAATCAGCAATCATTTATTATGTAAAAATTTGCATGCACTTTAAGATAAAGCATATGAATGAATATATTTCTTAGTGGTGGTATTTTTACTTTGATACTGTACTTAAGTACAAATTTTTAAGAATCTGTACTTTATCTGCTTATTTTTATTTTGGGAAACTTTTACTTCTCTATATTCCAAGGCATTATATCGTACTTTTTTAATATTGTAATTATCAAAAATTATCTAAAATAAAATATTAATTAATGTGCTGAAAATTAAATGAAATAAAAAACCTTGAAGAGGTTACATGCAAATATACTTGAAATCACCTTGAGTGGCCTATTATTTTTACATTACATTTACCTATTACCTATTACATTTTTTGATATTTTGATATTGTTATTTATGACAACAATAGACAAAACAAATCAAAAACTGGAAAAATAAATGCTTAAAAAATAATTGGAAATTATATTAATGAATTTAAAAAACAAAACAAATAAATAAAATAAAACAGTGAGGTCTTGCATCCTAAAACCTTTTATTTTTAGCGAATTTTTAAATTCCACTTCATGGGGCTCACCGACTTCTGGATCCCATTGTATATTTTATTGGCTGAAATTTATTACATTGAACTAAAGGTTTCCAAAAAGGACAGATGGAGCTGTTTTCTGTGTCTTGGGTTAGCACACGCCATATTTCTGAAGTGTACACAAGCGTTAGAAATCACAACAAGATTTTTGAATGGCAAACAAAATGTCTGGGTATGGGGGGGGGGGGGGGGGGGCAATTTCAGACAATGATGGAGACGTAGAAAGAGAAAGAGGCTCAGATAGTAACTAAAGCAAAGAGGTCAGGTGAAATATCTGACTAACGGCACTCTGCTAAAGCTAAATCATCACGGCATGTGCGAACGAGACGAAGCAAGACAGCTGAAGATTAATTAGAAGCGCTCACCACATTCCCTGTGCATTTTACCCTGCAAAGGTTCAGGAATAATAAAATTGACCTTTTCGTGCTAGCGCATCTTGATAATGCTAAACTACCGGGTGTAGGTAGTCTAATAACTGCTATTGAATAAACACCACGATACAACGATTAGGGGGGGCTTTGGTGTAAGAATGTGCTTGAATGAGATGTTACACAACCTACAAACTAACAATCCGCTTATGTAATGTGTTGAAGTAATGTTCAGACTTTATACTTTGAGTGTGACCATGCTTGTTAGCGAAACTGAGCCCGATCCTACGCTAAATGTCCCATGCAATAACGCGCTGGTGAAAATCAGCCGTTCTTGTGTCTCTCTCCCCAGTGGCTCAGTCAGAAGGCCCTGTCATTCATCAGGGCTGTCAGTGTTGGTTTTCTCGCTCGACCTTTACAATCACCCGCCACCAAGACAGGATTCAAGAAGCAGGAAGCATTTGTCGACTATCGCTTGAAGGGTGCCACCAATTAAAACCTTACAGCGTGGAGAAGAAATTGCACCCACATGCACTTTAGTGCTAAGAAGCTGCCAGCAGATTTAACACAACTTCAGTGTTGGCAGATAAACACACAGACACTCACTGAAGTCCTTTCACAGCCGTGTTATTGTGCACTGGGTGATATATTGGTTTCCTGTGAAGTGAATATTATCCAGTTGTGGGCATTTAAATAAATTACACAGTACATGCTTTCATCTTGCAGAAATAATTAGATATTATTTGCTTGTAAGAAGTTCAAAGGAACACTATAAGCATAACATAACCTTGCAGAGGTTACATAAAGATATACAATCAATAATATATACAATTTAATAAAGAATAGGATGCACTTACTTTACTCATTTTAATTCCCAAAATCACTGCCAAAATCACCATGACTGGCCTAAAACGGTAGTGATAAAAATGAAAAACTAAAAAACACATTAAAAATAAAATACTGAAAAATAGCCTTACTGTACTATAAATTGGGGATAAAAACATAACATGATATGAATTTGATAATAATGATATAAATAAATAAATATGAATTAATATGCTGAAAATTTAATTAAAATTAAAAACCTTGTGTGTGTGTATATACACAAGGATTATAAGGAACACCATACTAATACTGTGTTTGACCCCCTTTCGCCTTCAGAACTGCCTTAATTCTACATGGCATTGATTCAACAAGGTGCTGAAAGCATTCTTTAGAAATGTTGGCCCATATTGATAGGACAGCATCTTGCAGTTGATGGAGATTTATGGGATGCACATCCAGGGCACGAAGCTCCCGTTCCACCACATCCCAAAGATGCTCTATTGGGTTGAGATCTGGTGACTGTGGGGGCCATTTTAGTACAGTGAACTCATTGTCATGTTCAAGAAACCATTTTGAAATGATTCGAGCTTTGTGACATGGTGCATTATCCTGCTGGAAGTAGCCATCAGAGGATGGGTACAAGGTGGTCATAAAGGGATGGACATGGTCAGAAACAATGCTCAGGTAGGCCGAGACATTTAAACGATGCCCAATTGGCACTAAGGGGCCTAAAGTGTGCCAAGAAAACATCCCCCACACCATTACACCACCACCACCAGCCTGCACAGTGGTAACAAGGCATGATGGATCCATGTTCTCATTCTGTTTACGCCAAATTCTGACTCTACCATCTGAATGTCTCAACAGAAATCGAGACTCATCAGACCAGGCAACATTTTTCCAGTCTTCAACTGTCCAATTTTAGTGAGCTCGTGCAAATTGTAGCCTCTTTTTCCTATTTGTAGTGGAGATGAGTGGTACTCGGTGGGGTCTTCTGCTGTTGTAGCCCATCCGCCTCAAGGTTGTGCGTGTTGTGGCTTCACAAATGCTTTGCTGCATACCTTGGTTGTAACGAGTGGTTATTTCAGTCAAAGTTGCTCTTCTATCAGCTTGAATCAGTCGGCCCATTCTCCTCTGACCTCTAGCATCAACAAGGCATTTTCGCCCACAGGACTGCCGCATACTGGATGTTTTTCCCTTTTCACACCATTCTTTGTAAACCCTAGAAATGGTTGTGCGTGAAAATCCCAGTAACTGAGCAGATTGTGAAATACTCAGACCGGCCCGTCTGGCACCAACAACCATGCCATGCTCAAAATTGCTTAAATCACCTTTCTTTCCCATTCTGACATTCAGTTTGGAGTTCAGGAGATTGTCTTGACCAGGACCACACCCCTAAATGCATTGAAGCAACTGCCATGTGATTGGTTGATTAGTAATCAACCTAATAATCCTTTAGGTGAGTGTATATACTCAAAAATATAGATTAACTTTAAGCTGATGCATATGAATTATTATAATTCTAATTCCCAAAATACACTTCAAATCCCTGAAAAAAGAATCACCCTGAGTGGCCTATTGTTTATAAAAGACCACATCAAAACAACACAAATCATCGAAAATTAAATAACTGGAATATAAATGGGAAAATAATATAATAGGATATATGAATACGATCATAATAATACATAAAATATTAACTAATATGCTGGAAAATAAAATAAAACAGCTACTTGGTGCATTAATATAGAATATGTGGTCACAGGTGTGCAATTATAGTCCGTTTATGATGGCTTCAAATGCTTGTGCAATCATAATTCATACATTATACATTAGATTTCATATTTTGGACGCAATACATACCGAAATACATTAGAATCATACATTAGCTTACAAAATCATACATTTAATTTCCAGAATTAATTATAAGTTCAGAGACACATAGTATACGGCAGAAATTTTCAAGAAGCAGAAAAAAACAAGCACATACTGACCTAGAAGCATATTTTACTGTACTTAATAAGTACAATAAGTTTAGTGTTTTCCCTGTTCATTTAAAAAACACACCGATGCTTTTCATTACGGCAATTATTTATTAAAAGTACTGCCAAAATATTCACTCTGAATATCTGCCACTGTTGCCACGACAACTACTAAACACATTTGCATTGTTATAGTTAATGGAAGTGATGCATTAAGCATTAAAAATGGCAGGTTTGGTATAAACTGTCATAATGTGTGAGGCTTAAAACGTAACTTAATATATCCTACGCTCATCACGGAAAAAAAATAAGCATAAGAAGGATTCCGGAGGGAATTAAGCTTACCCTAATATCCTGAAAAACAACAGAAGTAATATTTTCCTTCCTGAGATTTGTTGAGGAACATCTCATATGAAGGTTAGTTCACTTCTACGTAGTCGCTGTATCATTTTATACCAGCAGTAGCAGTGAACACTAGGTTGCTCTATTCCAAAAGCCTGCCTGAGGGCAGTCAAACTTGCTGTTTCAGAAACATGGACAGTTCCAGGAACTGACAGCTCTGCAAGAGCTCAGCCTTCCCATAAACATATATAAGAGAGAAGCATCTAATACGGCACCCTTCATTAAACCAATGCACAACCATTAATATTTCATAACCAAATTTTTTTTCATCAAAAAGTGATGTGGATGTTGCATCAAAAGCACTTGGGTTCATAGTTTTTGCAATATAGCAACTCTGAAACTCAAATCCCATGCTCATAAAACCAAAAGAGAAAAAGTGCAATAACTACATTTTAGTGCTTGCTCATGCAAACCTCACCACTATAATGCTAAGACAATTGCCAGGGTGTTGCTATGGTGTGCTAGATGGTTTCTAGGTTGTTCTAGGTGATTGCTAGGTCATCAAAAGAGCCGTACGTATGAATAATTATTGATGTATATATTTTCTACCGGGTGTTCAAAATACGTAGTTTAGATATTGTGTAAGTTTCCAGCTTAGTCTTACTGAAATACTTCTGCTAAGCAGCTGTGGGCCACTATTCCCTAAAACTGTGTCTATTACAGTTTTTCTCAGTCGCTTTGGTACATTTCTCGAATCATCCTCGACATTTGCAAAATAGCAAGTGCATTTCTCAAAACAATTCGTACAAATAGCAAAACACCATGGATTACCTGCAAAAGCCAGTCTCTTGCTCAAAATCCTTAGTTCATCTCTCAAAAGTAAATATCTGTGTCAATGAACATGTCAGTGCCATCAGAATGACAAGTCCTTGTGTCATTGTGTACGGATAAGACGTTTGCATGGATGTACCAAAGCATTTGCAACTTGTTCAAAGAAATGAGAAACTGCTTTTTTGATGTGCACAAGTGACACAATGATGTGAAGATTGTACAGGTAGTTTTGAGAATTTCAATTCTGATCTGAGAAATGTACCAAAGCGACTGAGAAAAACTGTAATGCAGATTGTCTGTCGTTCTTACTACTTTGAGTAAAGATAAAGGATGGAGCAAGATTTGTTTTACAAACTTTAATGTTACATCAGTCATTCACGGTAGTGCTCAGCTAACATATGAGATGTTATAAATACAGTTCCCACATGTGCACCGCAATAAATGAGAAATACACTCATGGGTTTGTTAATGGACATACTCTTGTTAATGCTGATGGTGAGGAATTACAGCTGCAACATCTCATAATGTACCTCGTACTGAGTAGTGTATCACTGAGAAACGTCCTGCTCAAGTCGTCCTTGCGATGGAGGTTCGGGTTGAATAACTAGTTCTTTTAATGTTTCATCATCTGACTTGCGTTTGGTTTGATACGGTAAAATCGATGTCATCTTTACTGTCTTTACAGTGAGTACAACCGCTGAGGGAGCTTCCGGAGCTGAAGTTCAGTTATGGTAATGGGTGTTAAGCTTCCGACACGTGCTGTAAGCGGCAGACCAATCACAGCAGACTGAGCCATCTGGCCAATCAGAGCAGAGTAGGCTTGCAGAAAGGAGAGATTTAGGCCCCGTCCACACGAAACCAGAGCTTTCCCTATCCGATCTTTTATTTCCCTCATTTCAAGAAATATCTGCGTAAACACGAGAGAAATGAAAACGACTCAAAACGATGTAGTATACATGCCAGGCCAGTATGTGACGCTGTAATTCTGCCACAGAAATACACAAAAAATGGAGAAGAAGAGTTGTGGCTAGAATGGGTACAGCATGGTAGGAAGTGAGGCAAAATCTCACAATAAAATAACAATAAATAAATGTGCTATGTACCAGATGTGTTTTATTAACGCCTACCTACACCCTAAATACCCTTACAAATGCAAATACAGTAATTAAAAAATTACACATATTGATTTGCTCATGCCCAGTGCCCGCAGTTGTATCCCTTTCTAGTCTTTCCTGCGTGGGACGTGGTGTGATGACATCACTGTTTCACAGAATATACGGATTGGCTGTACATAAAAACGCAATGGTGTCGTTTTCAGATTCAATAAAAAATATAAATTTCATGCTCCCAAAACAGCAGATCCGTGTGGACGAAACGCTGATAGGGTACAAAATGTTAACGTATACAGCTAAAAGCGTCTCCGTGTGGACGGGGCCTTAGAGAGACTAATTCATCCGACAAGTCGTTTGAGAATCATGGAAAAATCTGGTGATGTGCAATCTATATAATGAGAAAATGATGAAAGTGTTTTTTGACCTTTGATGCATGTAAACCTGCTGTAGGAGAAATTAGGAACCTTTAAAATAGCATAATAGGGGCACTTTAACATCACCGAATTAACCAAAATGCATTGTTACGACAGCAAAACAAAAGGGTTATGATATTAGAAATAGCTTCTTTACAATTGCAGGTTACCACTTTGTACAGTGTTTGACATGCTGGTCTGCAAATATGGCTGATTCCCTCCTTCAAAGAGATTTCTCGGCTACTTTATCCTCCGCCAGGCGACGGTCCTAAGTCCAATCTCTTAGAAAAGAAATAGGACAGCTCTCGTCAACAAACCGCACGGTGTGCGATCATTCATGTCCATAGCCGTTAGATGCCATATTCGAGTAAGCAATAGAAGTGAAGCTTCTGTGAACTGTCTGAAAGGAGAAGGGTAACTAAAGTATGGGTTTCATCTGGGCCAGCGAGTAAACCACAGAGAAGAGCGGAAAGAAACAGAGCTGTGGGACTCAAAGGAGCAATAGAGTGAGACGGAGGGATAGACAGTGGCATACAGAGGCGAGAAGAGAGGGAGAGCGAAATGGGAGCGGGCTGGCCTGGATCTGCGTCCGCTTGCCTTACCCCTGGTGACTTAACGGCAACACCGCACAGCTGTAAAATAGGGCAAGACTGGGGCTCGCATACACGCTGGTGCAGACTAGTACGAATCACAGTCTGAACATCAGTGTTATAAACAAGCGAGGTGAAGCTGATGAAAAATAAATGAGAAGCAAGGCCCAGTTCTATCACAACATGTCATCTAACCCCTCCCATGAGCTGTGTTCAATCTGAGCTCATCGAGGAATCCACACGTCAATACGAGGGACAATTATTGCCCCCGGAGGACCGCCTCTGCTTTACACCATATCAGTACAAACAATGGCAGTATATTGTTTCTCAGATAGGTTTTCATCTTTTTATTCATCAATCCATTCAACCGCTCACTCTCTGGGGAAAATTGAATCAATTTAGAGGCTCCATTCAATGATTCCTTTACTCCACATACTGTCAATTACACAAAGGCCCTTAACTGAAGAGCATATAATATAATAATGAAGCCATGATCAGAACTTAATGAAATGCACTTATGTGCATTCATTTGATAAACGGATGCTCAGTGTTGGGGAACTACTCTCCAAGCAGCAGATAAACAAAACAACAACAACAAAAAAACAGTAGTAAAGTTATCTAAGGGAGCAACATGTTACAATATTTTATATAATTTTTTGTCTTTTTATGTCTTTCCTTAATCTCACATTCTTTGAACTGTAATATAGTGCTCTGTATTTGACAGTTATTAAACAAAAAAATTATAAATAAAATTGATTCTGAGGCATTTTTGCTAGCACAAAAACAATGAGGGTTTTATAATAAATTAAGGTGACAGAATAAAACACCCTAATTTATATAACCAAGCCAACATACGGCATAAGGGCGCTTTTTAATATTGTACAATTCAGGGGCAATTGTAGACCCCCTAAATTTCCACCCAACCCCCCTAAAAATTTGCGATTAACTCAGTAATATGTACACTAATTCATGTTCGTGCTCAGTCTCCTTTATAACCTAATATGAAACCGCCGACAGGCTTCGGCTCATCCCCATATTTTAGTCTGCGCTATTCAGTGTGTTCTTCAATACATAACAGTGCAGCGCCAGCATCAAAAGCAGAGGACAACGTGTGTGCATTTATTGATAGATGCAATAAAATTTGTCATAATATTAATTTGATAAAAAATCCAAAAGCAAAATATGCTAAAAGAACTGTAAAAGGGAGTGGAAATGGCAAATGAGATAATGAGTGGTCCTCTGCAGCCATCTACTGGTTATAGTGGTAATGTCATGTCAAAAATATTTGTTTTCCAACAGGTGACAGAATCCTCCACTAAAGCATGGCACATTATCTGTGTTATCTCCATGAATGAAAATTATAAATGTAGATGTTCTTTAAAGTTTTTTTTTACTGCAGAAAATATTGTTTAAAACATTACATGTGTTGAAAAAAAATATTTTACCCACATATTGTCAATCTAGACAATTACAGATAATATAATGTTTGTCCATATTCGTTATGAACATTAATTAATATTAGCTGGTTATTTCAAATGATTAGAAATGAATTCAATATTCAGGGATTGACCTGATAGGTAGTGTAAAATCTACTGTACTGTTCATGCCTACCCTAATATACAAAAAATAATAATTTAATATATAAATGTATTTATATATTTATTAAATCATACCCTCATTGGGTGCACAGCCCTAATAATAATGAAATCCAAGAAACGGCCCAGGTACAATTTCCTGAACCGTGTATACGAAATCGAAAATTCCGATGCTAATAGCTGAGATGGAGAGGGAATTTTTCATGGAGGTTGATAAATAAATATGTTTAACGTTGTATTGTATACTTTAATAATTATCTTCCTGTACATAAAATAAATAGGCCACTTTAAGATATCAACAAACGTTACTCACCCATGCGCAGAACATGCTCTTCATTGTTTATCAGATCCTTGATCCATTTATTTCATCAATATTTGACTAACTTTGAAAGTTTCTCTGCACCTAAATGTTTGATGTACTACTAAGAGCTGTTTGACTTGAATGGTTACATTACTGTTTTGAGATATAAGTTATGCGGAAAGATGGAACTTACTGTCAGCATTGATCCTTTTTCAGCCGCATTTTGGTCAGACGTAGTCGCGGCGTCATTTTAAAATCGATTCTGATTGGTCAGTTTACCGTAATATGAGAGGCGCCTTTACGCTTCTTCTTGTGTTCGTGCATGGTTTAAAACTTGCCTGGGCTACCGCGTATAAAACAAAACGAAAACGAAATATATTTACAATATATGCATCTGAGTTATGCACTATAATTTGTTAACTGACTAAAAAGTTAACTTTATAAGCGTCGGTGTTCTGCTCAGCTTCCCCTTGCCTCTTCTAACCACAAACAGCCATTGAACCACTGAACCGATTCACTACAACGAATTCAATTCAACCCAACATGAGGACCGTTTAAGATCCGATGATTCACAACTATGCTTTCAAAATGAGAGAAAGTCCCGTTAAGGAAGAACGATGAAGAATGAACTTTCAAACGCTACATGAAAGAGAGGGTCCTTGAATCAAACTTTCAAATGCTACACGAGGAGCGGTTATGAACCGATTCACTAGAATGAATTGATCGTTCAAACGCTATATATGAAAAAAGTAATCGTTTTTAAGGTAAACCGATTCTCTAGAATGAATTGCACTTTCAAATGTTGCATACAGTGTGAGATAGTGAGTGAGAAAACTGCATTTGATAGGCTACAGCATCCCTCAGCACATGGGCTACATGGAAAAAGTAGGCCTAGCTCGTATTTGAAAACCAAGCTATACTACTTTTATTTAGTTAAAGCTACTGCCCAACACTGCAGCATGAATCAGACAAACAGAGTCCTGGAATCACCTACTGGGCCCGCTTGTGTTCATAAATCGCTTAGAAGCCTGAAGTGGACAGTGTGTGGCTGCAAATCCAGTCTGCTAAAATCCTCCTCTCCGCTTCTTATCTCTGTGGGACACAGGATAACAGAGCTTCCAACCCCATCCCCGTAATGGATAGATCACCACAGCCGCAAAACACAGCTGCAGCTCCTATTTGCTATACAAGCAGAAGCCTTGACCGGCACGCTGAAGATGCCTTACAATACTGATAATGTTGTTTGTCTCCTAATTGCCGTTTTCTGGTGGCAATTTGACTGAGATCTTTTATGCACAATCACAACAGCAATCAAACGCATTGTGTTTTGAATGTCGCATGTTGGTTAAAACCCCCCTGAATGCTTCTGAAATGAAAAGAGAGCTCTGATGTATTTATTAGGACTCTTAAGAGGAAAATCACATCTTGACATGTTGCTGAAATACAGTATGGTGGCAGAAAAGGCAGAATTTGCTGAACAGAGCTGTCAGTGTACGTCAAGTTGAAAGCTGAGGTGGATTACTCGACATCTCCTAAACTCAGCCTTTGCTATTCAGTTTCCGAAGAGACATTTTCATCATGAGATACAGTTTCATATCAAAACACACAAAGCAGAAAACATTGAGAGACCGGAACAAACGCTGAATGTACTGATAAATCCACTGGGCGCTGCAGTGGTCGGGTTCGGGCAAGATGTCTTTTAAAGTCTCCTGATACTTATCAAGGGAGATACAATGGATTGTGGCTCCAGCGGCCCTGAGAAGTGTCACTAGTGAAATCAATCTTTTCTGTTGCTATGGAGTCGCAGGTTGGAAAGCCCATGAGACCATCACTACCCAAGCAGTGGATGGGAGAAAACCTGAATCTGCGCATAATGTGGCGTGTCTGAATAATGCTGACCTAAAAACTCTTTTAAGAGGCACATAAATTATTGTCAAAACTCCTAGAGGATTTTAAGTTCCCAAGGGATACTGGAGTCATTTAAGCTTTGAATTTTACAAACATCATTTTTTGAAGGGAGTTTTGTTTTCTTTAATAAACATGGTGTTTCCAGCTTATGCAGATAAATAGAATCTCCCACTTTCCATTTTGCATCCCTTGTCTTCATTGGATAAACCAATAAACTGGCTACTATTGGATCATTTTGATATCACTATTGTCACTTTTTATCACTACTATTTCTTAAAATGTGCTTGTCTATGTTAGAGACTGATAGTCCAGCTAAACTGATAAATCAGCCACTATTTGGCCATTTTGACAGTATATCAACATCTACCAATAATAATGTCAATAGATAATGTGTGCAAATATTTCGCTTTTCGTTTATATGTAGTACATTTCAGTTACTATTACTTTATTGGTTCTCTGGAATAATTGATTCTTGGTCGTTCAGTGGTCATATATTTCTAGATAATAACCGTTGCCCATGGCAACGCTGTATAAGTGACCATGTTTCCTAGCCGCATGTGTAACCTATATGCAAGTAAATATGATAAAGGAAAAGCAAATCAATATTTCATATCCAAGTATTTACAGTAGCCTTTTTAAATGTTAAGTAACTAACTATACTGTATAGTCAAATGGTATTTGTCGCAAACTAAACCTCTTCAATTTGTCCCCTTAGCCTACTTGTCACATATACATATCAGCCAATCTGCTCTCTAGTTATCGGTTTTAACCCTTTAAACCCCTTATCGATTGACCACTAATCTGCATCTCAGCCTGAAGCTTCTTTAAAAGTTTTTACAAAATGATAAGATGGAAACAAAGGAGTATTTCTCAATAAATTTTTACTGTTTATCAAATTGTGAAGAGTTATGTTTAGAAGAAGTCTCTTAACTTTGGGCATCGTTCTTCCCAGTGATCTACATAGTCTACATCCTTAATCCAACGTTTAAATGATCGATCTCACAGAAGAAAAAAACATAATCTCAAGTCCAAGTCCAAATTAATATTTATTTCTAAACATCCAATCAGATTCTACATCCCAAGCTTTGACTATAGAAGAAGCACAGCAAGACAAAGCTTATCCGATCAGTAGCCTATCTACTGAGACACAGGAGAAGTTGCCAAGAGCTTGTCCGTCAGCCTCACATCTCCAGCATCACAACTAGTCAGGTGTGGGCTCTGTCCGACAATACAAACTTCGGAGTTTCTTAATTTGGTCTTTAAGGTAACAAAACCTATAATGAAAATTGTATTGGAGAGACGCGTATTGGAGAGAAAACAAAGGTGCGTACTTACAGCATCCAGCGCACTTTTTCTTTTCTTTTGCTCTTTATCCTTTGTCTAAAGGAATAGAAATCTCCGTAGAATCGCTCGGGTTTGTCGAGTAGTCCGAACAGAGAAGGGAATGACCCCTTTAGCACTTCTTCGGGTGAAGAGGGCTGTGTATTCCGCATGTGTGGACAGTGTTAAATGCGCCGCATCGACCCGAGCGCGCAGCACACGCAGGGGAAGCAGGAGATATTTGCGCTGGATTCAGGGGCTCTTCTGACCAGCGTCTCCAGCACTAGAGGGGTTTACTAATGCAGGCGGAGCCACAGTACCCAAACTAACACACCTGCATCTAGGACAAAACGTTTGAATCGGGGGGGTTAGCATTTACGAGTTAAAAAAAAACATTTAAATAAATTATGCGTTTGTTTTAAAATTACTATTTCATGTTGGTTCGTGTAAATGTTTCAGGATTGTACTTAAAATAGACTAAAAGTAATTTTTGCACATTCTCACTAGACAAGTCTAATGAACTAACTAACTGGATAGATGGATGGCTGGATGGTTGGGTGGGTGGGACGGTGGATGGATGGATGGACGGACAGATGATGATGATAGATAGATAGATAGATAGATAGATAGATAGATAGATAGATAGATAGATAGATAGATAGATGATAGATAGATAGATAGATAGATAGATAGATAGATAGATAGATAGATAGATAGATAGATAGATAGATAGATAGATAGATAGATAGATAGATAGATAGATAGATAGATAGATAGATAGATAGATGCTGGATGGATGGATGGATGGATGGATGGATGGATGGATGGATGGATGGATGGATAGATAGATAGATAGATAGATAGATAGATAGATAGATAGATAGATAGATAGATAGATAGATAGATAGATAGATAGATAGATAGATAGATAGATAGATAGATAGATAGATAGATAGATAGATAGATAGATAGATAGATAGATGATAATGATGCTAGATAGATAGATAGATAGATAGATAGATAGATAGATAGATAGATAGATAGATAGATAGATAGATGGATAGATAGATGGATGGATGGATGGATGGATGGATGGATGGATGGATGGATGGATGGATGGATGGATGGATGGATGGATGGATGGATGGATGGATGGATGGATGGATGGATGGATAGATAGATAGATAGATAGATAGATAGATAGATAGATAGATAGATAGATAGATAGATAGATAGATAGATAGATAGATAGATAGATAGATAGATAGATAGATAGATAGATGATAATGATGCTAGATAGATAGATAGATAGATAGATAGATAGATAGATAGATAGATAGATAGATAGATAGATAGATAGATAGATAGATAGATAGATGGATGGATGGATGGATGGATGGATGGATGGATGGATGGATGGATGGATGGATGGATGGATGGATGGATGGATGGATGGATGGATGGATGGATGGATGGATGGATGGATGGATGGATGGATGGATGGATGGATGGATGGATAGATAGATAGATAGATAGATAGATAGATAGATAGATAGATAGATAGATAGATAGATAGATAGATAGATAGATAGATAGATAGATAGATAGATAGATAGATAGATGATAATGATGCTAGATAGATAGATAGATAGATAGATAGATAGATAGATAGATAGATAGATAGATAGATAGATAGATAGATAGATAGATAGATAGATAGATAGATAGATAGATAGATAGATAGATAGATAGATAGATAGATAGATAGATAGATAGATAGATAGATAGATAGATAGATAGATAGATAGATAGATAGATAGATAGATCGATCGATCGATCGATGGATGGATGGATGGATGGATGGATAGATAGATAGATAGATAGATAGATAGATAGATAGATAGATAGATAGATAGATAGATAGATAGATAGATAGATAGATAGATAGATAGATAGATAGATAGATAGATAGATAGATAGATAGATAGATAGATAGATAGATAGATAGATAGATAGATAGATAGATAGATAGATAGATAGATGCTGGATGGATGGATGGATGGATGGATGGATGGATGGATGGATGGATGGATGGATGGATAGATAGATAGATAGATAGATAGATAGATAGATAGATAGATAGATAGATAGATAGATAGATAGATAGATAGATAGATAGATAGATAGATAGATAGATAGATAGATAGATAGATAGATAGATAGATGATAATGATGCTAGATAGATAGATAGATAGATAGATAGATAGATAGATAGATAGATAGATAGATAGATAGATAGATAGATAGATAGATAGATAGATAGATAGATGGATGGATGGATGGATGGATGGATGGATGGATGGATGGATGGATGGATGGATGGATGGATGGATGGATGGATGGATGGATGGATGGATGGATGGATGGATGGATGGATGGATAGATAGATAGATAGATAGATAGATAGATAGATAGATAGATAGATAGATAGATAGATAGATAGATAGATAGATAGATAGATAGATAGATAGATAGATAGATAGATAGATAGATAGATAGATGATAATGATGCTAGATAGATAGATAGATAGATAGATAGATAGATAGATAGATAGATAGATAGATAGATAGATAGATAGATAGATAGATAGATAGATAGATAGATAGATAGATAGATAGATAGATAGATGGATGGATGGATGGATGGATGGATGGATGGATGGATGGATGGATGGATGGATGGATGGATGGATGGATGGATGGATGGATGGATGGATGGATGGATGGATGGATGGATGGATGGATGGATGGATGGATGGATGGATGGATGGATGGATAGATAGATAGATAGATAGATAGATAGATAGATAGATAGATAGATAGATAGATAGATAGATAGATAGATAGATAGATAGATAGATAGATAGATAGATAGATAGATAGATGATAATGATGCTAGATAGATAGATAGATAGATAGATAGATAGATAGATAGATAGATAGATAGATAGATAGATAGATAGATAGATAGATAGATAGATAGATAGATAGATAGATAGATAGATAGATAGATAGATAGATAGATAGATAGATAGATAGATAGATAGATAGATAGATCGATCGATGGATGGATGGATGGATGGATGGATGGATAGATAGATAGATAGATAGATAGATAGATAGATAGATAGATAGATAGATAGATAGATAGATAGATAGATAGATAGATAGATAGATAGATAGATAGATAGATAGATAGATAGATAGATAGATAGATAGATAGATAGATAGATAGATAGATAGATAGATAGATAGATAGATAGATAGATAGATAGATAGATGATAATGATGCTAGATAGATAGATAGATAGATAGATAGATAGATAGATAGATAGATAGATAGATAGATAGATAGATAGATAGATAGATAGATAGATAGATAGATAGATAGATAGATAGATAGATAGATAGATAGATAGATAGATAGATAGATAGATAGATAGATAGATAGATAGATAGATAGATAGATAGATAGATAGATAGATAGATAGATAGATAGATAGATAGATAGATAGATAAGGCACATGAAACATGACACATCTCAATATGAGATCCACTGCTGTTTATGAAGTGATCCATTAGTAAACATTCTTGTGGTTAATCAATAAGTTAATTCAGAATGTTTGGTCTGTATCTCTGTTGTTACGCTATAGATCGAGCTAACAATGAATGTGCTGCATTGTCTGCGAAATAAAGTAGCAGAAAAATACGATTTTAATAAGCATGAATAGATTTCATAATGGATCTGAGCCTACTCTCTTTTTCTCTTTCTCCCCCTCCCTCTCTCCCCATCTCTCAATTTCTCTCTCTTTCTCTTGTTGTCTAGATGCATTAATCACTGTAACCTCCTAGATGTCTCCACCTTCATTTGTCTTTGATTTCTCCGTCAGTCAGAAGTGGGGCAGCGTCTGCTGTAATAAGTCTGGCTTCTTTTTTCCTCTCCTACTGTACACCCTTTACATTGTCCAGAACCCACAAAACTGGGTCTCTGTGATATAATTGGAAACTGAGTGAAGACAGTCCCGTCCAGCATATGAGACGGAGATGTTTCGATCCCAAACCTGTGTGAATATCTTTCTTCTGCAGAACACAAAAGAAGATATTTTGAAGAATGTTGTTGTTTGGACGCCATTTTGTGAACGAACAAAATCTTACAAATGTTGTTTTATGTTCCCCAGAAGAAAGAAATTAAAGCAAATTATTTTTTAGGTGAACTACGCCTTTAAGTATGCAGCGTTTGAATCGCTTTCTCAAAAGCAGAATACAAATGTATGAATAATTTGTAACAGGATGCTTCATGAGGGATTTTAGGGTTATTTATACAAAGTTCTAAAACAAACTGCATTCATACTGCGTCAATAATAGAAGCAACTGCAATAGTATTCTTTACCTCACATATTTCTGCCCTAGATTGGTGGGTTTCAGCTGTGAGACAGTGTTCTGTTGCTCAGCCGGAGAGTATCAGCTGTGCCTCTGGCCTACATTAAACTGACCTGTTTTCTTATCATCATCATATATTTAGGGCTATTGATGATCACAGCAAAAACCCTCAGAGGGCAGGATCAAGTTGAATTATCAGTAGATTAAACAGGCGCCTATTGCCTATCAAATGACATTATAATGTGGTTTAGGCAGGTTTGACGTAAGTTATTTTGCATAAATACTTCAGCAAGTTAGTACACTGATCTCAAGGGTGTTTCATGGGCAATATCACAGCAGCAGTCTGCCATCCGGTGGCCTCGGTGAAGAATGATCTCAAACCTGAACGCTGGAGAACGCACTGTCCGTGCTATATACATACAAAGAGAAGTTTATTGAAAATATGTAAATGTATTTATTGAACAATTTATTGTGGCTGTAGACTTGAATTGTTGTACAGGGGAGCTTGAAACAAACGTCTGCGGTACAAACACAAGACGTGACATGGAGAGTCCAGGACAGAGGAGAATGAAAAGAGAAGCTTTAGAAGCATTTCCTGTGGACAATGGAGGGTCCGGCCTCCTCATACTCGTCTTTGCTGATCCACATCTGCTGGAAGGTGGAGAGGGAAGCCAGGATGGAGCCACCGATCCAGACAGAGTATTTACGCTCAGGAGGGGCAATCATCTAGTGGACAAAGGAAGAGTTCATTACCATCATACATAACAAATCATCATAATACAGCTTTTCACAATCAATCAAAAAAGTGTATGAGGTGTTTGTGTTTAACTGAGAAAAGAATTCAAATAAATTGAAAGATGATAATTGTTCCACAGTTTAGCTCACATAGACTGATGTTGGGCTCAAGTGTGAAGAGTTTTAAAAAAGTGACCTTATTGAGAAATGTGTCCCAGCGAAACTGTAATAAACACACTCTAAAAAATGCTGGGTTAAAAATAACCCAAGTTGGGTTGAAAATGGACTAACTAAGCGATTGGTTTTTTAACCCAGCAATTGGGTTGCTTTAAGCAAACATTTAACCCAACCGCTGGGTTAAAACAACCCAATTGCTGGGTTAGTCCATTTTCAACCCAACTTTGCATAATAATACAAATGATTATTATAAATTACAAAAATATTTTTAATTTTAATTATAATAATATTTTTTTTAAAATAATTATTAGAATTAAAATATAAAAAATCCATAATTACAGTAATAATTTATTATTATTATTTATAATAATATTAAAACAAGACTGGCGTAGAAACAATTTTCCCACAGAAATTGCTAGTAAATTTCAAAATTAATTATAAACAAACGCCAATTATTAATTAAAAAAATCTTAATTAATTAATATAGTATTATTGTTTTTTTATTGTTGTCTAATGATTATTATTTATCTTTGTTTGTATCTAGAAATTTAGCAATAATTAAACATCATTGGTTCAGCATGTCGGTTATTGGACACTTAAACATAAAAATAATCTATATCTGTCATAAAAAATATTTAAACTGCAAAACAACTAATAATAATTATGAATAAATATGAGTGATAATGTTATTAATTATTTAAATTGCTATTTGATCATGTTCATTATTGTTGTAGGCTAGTGAAATTATTATTTATTTACTATTGTGTCAAAAACAAATTAAATATTGGTTCTGTATATTCATGTCAGACACTTATAAAACATTAATATAATCTGTATTAAAGCCTGTGATTGGGGCACTTTTTGCCACTGATATGACTTGGAAAAAGTGTTCCAATCAACTTGAATTCACCCTAAATATAACGATAAAGATATAGTTCTAAATATCGATCTAAATTTAAAAGAACAACAGAATCTACACGACAACTATAACAATAACACTACAGAGAAACAAAACGATATCATTGAATCACTTTCAGGGCGATTTTGTTTCAGCCAATGAACGATAAAAACATAACAGCCAATCAGAATCCATCCTGCTTGAAGAGCACGAGCATTTAAAGCGACAGACGACGAAACTCGACACAACTTAGAATAAACAGAAGGATATCATCCGCTGGTGTTGATGCTAATAGTTATTGTTATAGTTATCGCTCTTGGAGTGAACGGGCCTTTAGTCGTTTAAAAAAAGGTGATCTGAAATTAACTAGTCCTAAACTGTACCTTGATCTTCATGGTGCTGGGAGCCAAAGCTGTGATCTCTTTCTGCATCCTGTCACCGATACCAGGGTACATGGTGGTACCGCCAGACAGTACATTGTTGGCGTACAGGTCCTTACGAATGTCAATGTCGCACTTCATAATGCCGTTGTAAGTGGTCTCATGGATACCAGCAGACTCCATACCTACAGACAATGTCATTTAAATGATGAATGGGAACGGGAAACATGCTTCCATTTAAATACATTACATATGCAGTACCATGCTAATTCATGTAAGTGCAGATTGCATAATAGCGTTGATTTCATTAAGGGAAGAACTGCTGGTGAGCCATTGTCCTATCAGCTCTACTGGATGAGGAAACAGTGATTGATGTCCAATGTCAAGACTAAGAACCCTGTACACCATAAATAGCCCCTCAGCCTCTGGCCATACACTGAAACGCTCCTAATTAGTTCCTGACAAAAGGAGATCCGTCACTGTGTCACCTCTCCTAAAAGTGCACTGTAATGTAAGAGATATCGCTGAAAAATGCAGTTGTTTGAATTTTTCTCTGCGGGAATCTTGACCGCTTTACTGTGCCCATGGAAGGTGGGTTTAATTGTGTTGCTGCACATAGACTGATGTGCAAATGATTAAGAATTATTAATAACATGAATTTTTCATCAATGGGAATCTAGGCTTGGCAATGGCTCAAAAGCGAGAATATATTTTGAGTGTGGGCTTAGTGGTTCAATGTAGGCCCCGTTTCAGAATGGCTAGAAACTTGCATGAATAATTGATTAAAAAACAAGGCATAATGTAGGGATATTCAAAGCTTGTCTATCATTAAGAAACCTAGTCAAAAATCCTAAAGGAATGTGAACATGATTCTACGGAAGCCCTTAGAGGCCATGCATTATTATTTTATCTTGTTTCCTTGTGATCTCGACATAACAAAAGTTGTTTTCTCAAAAGCTACATGATGACGCAGATTAAATAGTTTTCGGCTAAACAGAAAAATAATAAATAACTCATTATCTATATAATATTTTATTTATAGGAGAAAATTAAGTTGTGCTGATGGAAAAATAACCATATGAAGATATGTTATAATTTAGATCTAATCCTAATTTAATCAAATAATAATAATCTAAAAATAAAATAAAATAAAAAAATTATTATTTCCTACTGGAAACTGTGAAAATGTTAGTCTTTATTAAAAAAAATTATATTTTAAAATATTATTCCATTGTAAAATATTTAATTTTATATGTTATAATTTAGATATAATTCTAATTAATTAAAAAATAAATATTTCCTACTGGAAACTGTGAAAATGTTAGTATTTATTAAACTATTTTTATTTTAAAATATTTAAAAAATATTAATCTATTATATATATATATATATATATATATATATATATATATATATATATATATATTTTTTTTTTTTACTTAGATCCAATCCTTAATAAATCAAATAACAATCCTCTAACATTTAAATTAAATAAAAAATAAATATGTGCTACTGGAAACAGTGAAATTGTTAGTCTTTATTAAACTATTTTTATTTAAAAATATAATTTTATAATAAAATATTTAATTTTATATTTGTATAATTTACTTCTAATCCTAATGGAATCAATAAGAATCTAAAAAAATTAAATAATGAAATAGTTACTATTTCCTACTGGGAAAAGTGGAAATTGTTGCTCTTATTAGTGTTCTAAAATATTTTTGTTTTAGTTATATCTTATACAGTTTCTAGGGTTTTTGACAAGTGAAAGAAAAAATCCAAGAAGTACAAAAAAGGAAGCAATTATTCAAATGAACAAATGAGAAACTGACCGATGAAAGAGGGCTGGAAGAGGGTCTCGGGACAGCGGAACCTCTCGTTACCAATGGTGATGACCTGACCGTCGGGCAACTCGTAGGACTTCTCCAGAGATGAGGAGGAGGCGGCGGTGGCCATCTCATTCTCAAAATCAAGAGCCACGTAGCACAACTTCTCCTTAATGTCACGAACAATCTCCCTCTCGGCTGTAACAGCGAGTTAGAAAGGTATTAGATGCATTTAAATGATTAAAGAACAGCAGCTGGTATAGTTAGCTTTCGCAGTTACTAGCGTTGACCATAGGGTGGTGCTGTTTAGCTAATGAAGATAGGCCTATCACTACTACAGCGTGAACGGTAAAACTAGGCTTACGAGACGTATAAAATAAGCAAAATTTTACATTTGAGATACGGTTTATTATCTATTACACGAATGAATTCAAATATGAACCTTTTATCAGTTATAATTTATGTGAAAAATGGTGACGAACCAGTGGTGACAAACGAGTAGCCTCTCTCAGTCAGGATTTTCATCAGGTAGTCAGTCAGGTCTCTGCCGGCCAAATCCAGTCTCATGATGGCATGTGGAAGGGCGTAACCCTCATATACGGGCACATTGTGGGTCACACCATCACCAGCGTCCAGCACAATACCTGGAGCACATGAAAAAAGCATGAAAAACCAAACAAATGCAGTTTAGAACAACTATTATAGTCAATGTTAGGCAATGCTAACCTGTGGTACGGCCAGAGGCGTACAGGGAGAGCACAGCCTGGATGGCCACGTACATAGCCGGAACGTTGAAGGTCTCAAACATGATCTGAAATACAAATAGAAACCAATATGTTTTTAATATGATTATGGATATAATACTATCATGTCATGATTCGAGTCTTTAAAAGGGCTTGCCTGAGTCATCTTCTCCCTGTTGGCCTTGGGATTCAGAGGAGCTTCAGTCAAGAGAACGGGGTGTTCCTCAGGGGCCACACGGAGCTCATTGTAGAAAGTGTGGTGCCAGATCTAAGAAAATAATTTAGTATTTTTCATTAGTCTACATACGGAGAAACACCATATTTTCAGTTCATACGGTTTTAAGATGCAGTCAGTCACATTTACCCGTTGTTTGGCAGATTTTCACGGGCAAAATCTATGAGGTTCCATTTGTGTCAAAAATATGTGTCATTGCAGACTTATTAAGATAAGTCAGTACACTTTAAATTAACTTCAATTATGGACAGTGGTTCAACAACCACAACCAAGTTTTTATTAACATTAAAGGTTACATTTTTGTGCAAAATCCTTGTGTTGTGACAGCACAACTGACTGAGAAAAAATAGGTATGTCCAACCAACTCAATTCAATCACTTTGCTGTAACTTAAACTGGTTATGTTTTGGTATTTAACAAGTTTTGAAAAACTCTGAAGAGCAAAATTTCCCCTTTTTTGATTCATCATGTTCTGCCATTTACTGATGCCTGTTTCCAAAAATAATGTTGTTCCATTTGTGCCAAAAAGTGTAGACTTTTTGTACACTACGTTTGCTATTGTTATTGCTGTTGTTTTATTTTACATCCTCCCTGTTACAACTCTCAGTGAACATACTTGCATTTTACAGATATCCAGGTTAAATAATGAGTTCTTGGGACAATAAATGTATTCTTTTAAAGAACAGAAAAATAAATGCATTAAAAGTTTTCGAAAACTCATTGAAACTGTAAAATGCGTTGCAGAACCTTCATTTAGAGCAAGCCTAAAACTGAGCTTTTTTGGCACAAATAGAACGCCATAGAAATCCAGTCATTTCAATAGGAATCGTCGAGATCTGGAATTTCGCTATGGCGACCGCCCTTTTAATCCTTTAAAGTGAATAATTGTATGGTCTACCTTCTCCATGTCGTCCCAGTTGGTGATGATGCCATGCTCAATGGGGTATTTGAGGGTGAGGATGCCTCTCTTGCTCTGGGCCTCGTCTCCTACATAGCTGTCTTTCTGACCCATACCGACCATGACACCCTAAAGGAAGAGACCATAACGCAACCCTCAGTCACAATCCACACGTTTAGGGTGACCCTATCTCCCCAACTTAAAAATTGTCAATACATTTGATTCAATATTGAAACATTTACATTCCTTTTCTAGAGTTTGATAATAAACATTAGAAATAAGGACTGTCGCCTTTAGAGATCAAAGGTCAAAGCATAAGTACTGTGACTTAAGAGGGGCTTTACTGAGTGGATCAAAGTAAGACTAAGCCCCAGATGACGTCAGTGAACGCCGTGGTCTCACCTGATGGCGGGGTCGACCCACAATGGAGGGAAACACGGCCCTGGGGGCGTCGTCACCGGCAAAGCCGGCCTTCACCAGACCTGAGCCATTGTCGCACACCAGAGCGGTGGTCTCTTCCTCGTCGCACATGTTTGCTTAGACAGCTGGTGTTTGAGCACCAATGGCACAGGGAGCAAACACATGACATCCATTAAAAGCAGAAGGATTTTCTCTTGGCTATAAAATACTTGTTGAATTATGTAGCACTTGAAGCTAAGCGTAAATGATTCATCCTCTGTGCTTAAAAAGAGCTTTTCTGATAACTTGTGTTATTCAGTCCTAGCCTCCCTTCGGCAGACTCGCAATGTGCTATTAAATAATACATATTTTATTATTATTTGATATCTTGCGTTGAACATAAAAAGCTGTAGTTTATATTTTTATTGTGCCGCTTCTGTATATGAAGTTGTTACGAAGATGCAAAATCCAACTGTGTATGTACCAAATAATTCATTAAATGATTAATTAATATACTGTATGACTTTATTTCTTCTGCAGAACACAAAATAAGATATTTTGAAGTGCCTTTTGGGCCATACAATGAAAGCAACTGACTTTCAATATGATACGATTTTTAAAAAATGTTTTAGAAAGAAGTCTCTTCTGGCTGCATTGATCAAAAATACAGTAAAAACAGCAATATTGTGAAATGTTATTACAAAATAAAAAAACTGTTTTCTATTTTAATGCAGTTTAATATATAATTTATTCTTGATTCAAAGCTGAATTTTCAGCATCATTACGCCAGTTGTCAGTGTCACATGATCCTTCAGAAATCCTTTCAATATACTGATTTGCTGCTCAAGAAACCTTTCTTATTATTATCAATGTTGAAAACAGCTGAGCTTCCTGATATATTTTTATATTTATTCTTTATGGATTCAGAACATCAAAAGCATTTATTTGAAATAGAAATAAACATTATAAATGTCTTTACTGTCAATGTTGACCAATTGAATGCATCCTTGCTGAATAAATCTTTTTTTTTTTTTTTACTTTCTGACCCCAAACTTGTTTGGACAAATACAGTTCTTCAAAATATATTCTTTTGTGCTCCACAAAGCCATGCAAGTTTGGAAAGTTTTGAACGCGGTAGATGATTAGAAGTTTTGGGTGAACTAAAAACACTACGCAGATCCAAAAACCAAGCTTCGCTACACTATCTGCTGTAGTCCAACAAACCGTCTAACATAAAGATCCATTGAAGTACACTCACCCAGGAGAGCTTGCACAAGAGGCCTGGAAAACTTGCTCCCTCGAGAGCGGTAGAAAATAAGAGAGTGAGCGGCCAGTTCACCTGCTCCCGTATTTATATAGGAGCTGTGTCACCAGGGCTTCAGAACCTCAAGCCTTTTTAGGACACATTACAAACCTACATCACTCAAAGGTGGGCCGTCCCATGTGAAGATGGGGTGTTTCACAATGGATACTGTCGATAGACAGTTGCATTTAATATTAGAAGACAATTTATGGCTCTCGAGGACAGCGTGGACTATTGTTGGAAAGAGAGGTAGCCAGTTCACTGGGAGAGAATGGCATCCCAGCGGCCGTTATAAATAAGACGCCATGCATTGGTCATAATAGACGAATGGCCATTTGTCTGTTGTCTGTTATTTGTCAGATGTGAGGAACTTAGCTGGCCTTCAAAGGAAATGCGCATTGCCGCCCCATATGGGTGTGGACATTACACCGGGAACCGAAGCCTACCAAATGAGGAATGATTATCAGCGTCTCTTCCTAAAAGAAAATCATAGCCTCGAGGAAACTGTCAATGTGCCACACTTTGTGATGTTTGTCATGTGTGGGAGGTCTAACAATTACATGGACACAAAAGCGACTTGATTGCATAGTGCCAAGAAAATGGTATTGTGCTATTGACAATGGCACATTGATTTTTTTTTAACTCCGCAAATCCCATATTTTATGTTGTGAGAACTCTTAGACATGTTTGATAAACTATTGTCTAACATACAATTAACCTAGAATAAAAAGAACACATCATATTGTGATTATGGTCTTTCCCACCCCAGGAGTCTTGACCTTCTCCATAATTCAAATCATATAACAACATAATCTGAGCTTTTGTAAGCAATTTGAGCAATTATGAACTCATTTTAATGACTAACAATATATTACATCAAATAATATAATATATTTAACAGATTGTATTGTAACCCTGTTACCTAGTGTTACCTAAAACTAAATAACTAAAATATAAAAAATGCTTTCGATAATTGAAATATTTATACAAATATATGATAAATATTACTTAAACCAAACAAAAAACTAACAAATAAAGATAAAAAGCTAAAATTAATAATACTAAAAGTTTTACTGTTTAAAAAAAAGAAACAAAAATAAGCAAAACTAATAAAACTTAAACTCAAATCTAAGAATAAAAGCTAAATCAAATTATGAATAAATACTATAAAAACAAAAATAACACTACAGGTTTAAAACACCCAACAATTGACATTATTTGGTGGGAAGACAAGTAAATACAGTTATATTTATTCCATTTTCTCATTATTTCAGTTATAACTCAACCTTCAACCCTGTTATCAAAGATATTGTAAGACAATGATACATTTTTTTTAATTTATGTTCAATATATGTCTACATTACATTTATAATATAATATATACAAAATATTACATAGGCCTATATAATATATGTCAATATTATATCAATATATATCTATATATCTATATCTATATCTATATATACTGGGTTTGACAGGGCCTGAATCTTGTAAATGGGCCTGCCACATAGGAAATATCATTCAAAAGGGCTTTTACTTGAGGTCATAAGTTAACAATATCACAATCATTGGATCACTTGTATAGAGTCTTAAAGTCAAATGTTAGCCAAAGTTTACATTTCCAAGGGCACCCGGCCATTACAATTCTTCAGCTCACGCTGAGATAATCCATAGTCTCTCTCGTTTGATTCTCCAGAGGCCTGAAGTTTGGCGACGTTTCAGTTGGAGGCCACCCAGTAACGCACAGTAGTGACAGCCTGCCACCTGGCCTTGCATTCTGCTAGTGACACACAGATCTACCAGCATTGACTGTAGATGGTAACACAGCCACACGCGCACACACACACTCACACACACACACACACACACGCACGCACACACACACACACACACACACACACACACACACACGCACACGCACACACACATACACACACACACACACGCGCGTCTGGTTCGCAGTCTTTTGGGGATTCTCCATATTTAATGGTTTTCATACTGTACAAACTGTATATTTTATCCCCTTACATTAACCCCACCCATCACAGAAAACTTTCTGTATTTTTACATTTTCAAAAAACCTCATTCTGTATGATTTATAAGCTTGTTTCCCCATGGGGACCTCAATTTAGGTCCCCAAGGTGACATGAGTCCCCATGAGTCAGTGTGCAATCAGGTTGAAGTCCCACCAGGATAGAAAACACACACACACGATAGGTTTCCATGTTTTATGGGGACATTCCAATGATTTTTATACTGTACAACAAACTGTATATTCAATTCCCCTAAACCTAAACCTATCAAACTTTCTATTTTCAAAAAAAAAAAACATCTCTTTGTTTGATTTATTTGCTAAAATATCGGATACTGCCATCTTTGTCTGTAAAGGCATTTTCTGTTTGTTTTACACACTGCAGATTCTGTCAATAAAGCTCAACTTGAAACCTGAAATACTCATTTACATACTGACTGAAGCTTATGATTATAATATAGGGCAGTATATACTGTTTACGGCCTGCTATTTTTAAAAGCAGAATGCGGAACAGTACACTTTATGAACCGATAAATTATTAAACTAATAATCTGTATTATTAAATTAAAAATGTATTAATTTAATGAATTAAAAAAGGTCATCCCGTTGCAGTGTCTACTCATCTTGGAATAAAAAAAAAACCCCAGAATGTCTGAACATCTGTAAGTCAGAACAAAATGAGTCAAGATAAATAAATAAATAAATAAATAAATAATTAATTAATAAAACTATCTAAATAAATAATAGATGAAAAATCATGAGATTTAATTAAATAAATAAATGCACTGTAAAAATGATATGAAGATTAAGTTATGACAACATATGTTTATTTTTACATTACTTGAACTCAAGAATATGCAAACTTTTTTTTTTTAAAGTTAATACAATATTCAACTATTTTTTTTAAAAGTAAATTTAATGTAATTTAAGTTGAAACGACTTATACAGCCAAGTTGATTGTACTTAAAAACTTAAGGCTTTTTTTTTTTTTTTACAGTGTGATTGCATACTGCACATTTTGGCAAATGTCATCCATATATTCTATTTTATATTTGACATATATTTGCATATTGTCCACAACACTACATATGTGCATTCTACACATATAAACAGCAGAAATAGTAAGAGTATTATGCTATTCTAAACATAGTCACTGTATAAATAAACTTTGACTGTATGCTGTTTCTCTTTGAACAAATGGCCCTAAAGGGACAACAGTAGGCTGCACGAATGTTGGTACATGTGTTTGTACTCAAACAAATGTACAAATATGCCAATAGCAAGTTAAATAAAGACTGCAGGATTGCATACAATATTCAACAATAACAAAATAACTGCTATTGATTCAACTGCTGTGTGTTCCCAAATGACTGACACTTTACTTCAGAGCCGTCACGTGACTGTGTCATCGGATTAGAGATTCAGCCTTCCTAGCAACACTGACTTTCTAAGCACAGTACACACATGCACACACACATGGTTACGACAAAAGGATCTGTCATGTCTCACTTCTGAGGACAAATTTGACCCCAGAGTAAAGGCCACACACCCGTGTTCACTCTCTCACACAGGTCAATTCCTGCCATGGGTTTGTCTAGTGAATGAAAACATTTTATGGTGGTTCACGTTCAAGAGCTTCTGTCTCTGTTGGATCATGTGACCAGTCCTCTGCTCTTCTACTGTCACTGCCTTTGTCTCATAGCTGAAATTCCTCCTTACTAAACATAGATGCATCCAGTCTCAATGGGTCTTTTTTGGGACTGAGTTCAGAATGAGTTGCACAATGATATCTTCAAAGAATATTGCTCAGTTATGCAATTGTTAACATACAGTAAGACTTTTGATCTCACATATGGAGCACAGTTTGTAACATTAATATGCTACACTAACTCTAATTGATGGAGTGTGTAGCTTTTCATTTCTTAAACAACCATGTAGGAAGACACATCATGGCCATATTCCAGGATGACAATGTCAAGATTCATCAGGCTCAAACTGTGAAGGAATGGTTGGGAGGGAGCATGAAGAATCGTTTTCACACATGAATTGGCACCTCTGAGTCCAGACCTTAAATTCATTGAAAGTCTTTGGGATATGCTGGAGGAGACTTTACAGAGTGCTGGACTCTTGTATTGTCCTGCCTCAAGTGGAGGAGTTCAGGTATTTTGGGGTCTTGTTCACAAGTGAGGGAAGGATGGAACGGGAGATTGACAGACGGATCGGTGCAGCTTCTGCAGTAATGCAGTCGATGTACCGGTCTGTCGTGGTAAAGAAGGAGCTGAGCTGTAAGGCAAAGCTCTCGATTTACCGGTCAATCTACGTTCCTACTCTCACCTATGGTCATGAGCTGTGGGTCATGACCGAAAGGACAAGATCCCGGATACAGGCGGCCGAAATGAGCTTTCTCCGTAGGGTGGCTGGGCGCTCCCTTAGAGATAGGGTGAGAAGCTCGGTCACTCGGGAGGAGCTCAGAGTAGAGCCGTTGCTCCTCCACATCGAGAGGAGCCAGCCGAGGTGGCTCAGGCATCTATTTCGGATGCCTCCTGGACGGCTTCCCAGGGAGGTGGTCCAGGCACGTCCCACCGGGAGGAGGCCCCGGGGAAGACCTAGGACACGCTGGAGGGACTATGTCTCCCGGCTGGCCTGGGAACGCCTTGGGGTTCCCCCGGAAGAGCTGGAGGAAGTGGCTAGGGAGAGGGAAATCTGGGCATCTCTGCTTAGACTGTTGCCCCCGCGACCTGGCCCCGGATAAGCGGAAGATGATGGATGGATGGATGGATGGATGGATGGATGGATGGATGGATGGATCTTCATGGAGATATCATTGCAACATTTATTTCCATCAAGAGTTCCATTAAGAGAACATCCATGTTCAACTGCTCATTAATGCAAAAATCTAATCAGCCAATCACATGGCGGCAACTCAATGCATTTATGTATGTAGACATGGGCTGTGTCTGAAAGCTTTAAAATGCTGCCGTCGGAGGATGCTTTCCAAGGTAGGAAGGCTTCGCTTCATGCCTCCTGAGATACCTTCATCGGATTGATTTTTGAAGGCAGCACAGATGTATCCTTCACTGCTTTTGATATCACACAAATGTGCTTTCCACTGGGGTTTCACCCCTATGGGGTTTTCAATGACCACAGATAGTCAGGGCCATGGTTTCTATCTCATCCAAAGGAAAGTGCTTGTTACAGTACAGTGTCTACGTCACTATACTGGGGCGTCAGGACCAACACGGACATGTAACCCCTCCTGTTCGAACCGCCCACTCTCACTAGAGCGCCTCTTGAGATCAGAGGAGTGAGGTTTACTCGCACAGCAACAACTAGCTGGCTTCCGATACACTCACCCCCCGGGTCACGGCACCAATATAACCCCTCCTGTGCGCACCGCCCACTCCAAGCGGGACTCGAACCTGCGTCCACCGGCATGAGAGTCGGATGCTCTAACAAGGAGGCTAAAGGCTGCAACCTCTAGCGTCAGTCGCTAGAGCGTCTCTTGAGATCATAGGAGTGAGGTTTACTCGCACAGAAACAACTAGCTGGCTTCCGTTACAGACACAAGGTGAGCACCCCACTAACACCTCTTCCAGCAGCAACCTGGTTTACCCAGGAGGTCTCCCATCCAGGTCTAACCAGGCTCAACCCTGCTTAGTTTCAGAGGGAAACCAGTCTTGGGCTACAGGGTGATATGGCTGTTCAAATTGAGCAACAGACTGGGGAAGAAAGGTGATTTAAGTAACTTTGAAAGTGGCATGGTTGTTGGTGCAAGAAGGGCTGGTCTTTTCATGCACAACCATCTCTAGGGTTTACAGAGGATGGTCCGAATAAGAGAAAATATCCAGTGAGCAGCAGTTCTTTGAGCTGATGTTGAGCCTTGTTGATGCCAGAGGTCAGAGGAGAATGGCCAGACTGGTTTGAGCTGATAGAAAGGCAACAGTAACTCAAATATCCACTCATTACAATCAGAAGATCACACCGTGTGCTTGTCAGCTAAGAACAGGAAACTGAGGATACAATTCACATGGGCTCACCAAAATTGGAGAATAGAGGATTGGATGTCATTGCCTGGTCTGATGAGTCTCGATTTTTGCTGTGACATTCAGATGGTGGGGTCAGAATTTGGTGTAAACAACATGAAAGCATTAATCCATCCTTCATTGAATCAATGGTTCAGGCTGCTGGTGGTGTATAAGGGTGTGCAGGATTTTTGCTTGGCACACTTTGGGCCACTTAGTACCAAGTGAAGTTTTAGTGACTAATTTCGGGAGGAGCACGTCCAGATAATTAAACCTATCTAAACAATGGAGCATGCCAGATAATGTAACCTAATCAAACCCAAGTGGAGCACCCTCAGATAATTAAACCTAATTAAACACATGTGGAGCATATCAAGCCAATCGATTTAATCAACGATAAGAGGTGTGTGTATATATACAGCATATTTACCTTCTTTCATTGACCGTTTTTATTTTTAGCATCCCTCCACCACCCCATCTCCTCACTTTGATTTAATAAACTCATTAGACGTCAACACAATCCATAATAAAATACAGTCTAGTTCTAGACTATTTTCATCATGGGGGGGATACTCTGGGTTCGGGCCAAATTCCGAGCCCGGAGCCCTCCCCCGGACAGCACGCCAAATACGCATAATCTTTACTCCATTTAATTTGATGTACGTGTGAACTCGTGAATTGGGTATTGTTTAAACGCCACAGCCTACCTGAGTATTGTTGCTGACCATGTCCATCCCTTTATGACCACAGTGTATCCATCTTCTGATGCCTATACTTCCAGCAGGATAACACACCATGTCACAACAATCTCAAACTGGTTTCTTGAACACGAAAATAAGTTCACTAAACTCAAATGGCCTCCAGGCACCAGATCTCAATCCAGTAGAGCAGCTTTGGGATGTGATGGAACAGGAGATTTCCAATGTGGATGTGCAGCCAAGAAATAATATAATGTCAGTATGGACCAAAATCTCTTGAGGAATGTTTCCAGCACCTTGCTGAATCTATGCCATTAAGAATTAAGAATTACACTAGCAAGGTGTAATAAAGTTAGTATTACTAGCTTGCCTCAGATAGATAGATAGATAGATAGATAGATAGATAGATAGATAGATAGATAGATAGATAGATAGATAGATAGATAGATAGATAGATAGATAGATAGATAGATAGATAGATAGATAGATAGATAGATAGATAGATAGATAGATAGATAGATAGATAGATAGATAGATAGATAGATAATAATAGTATACATATTGCATTGTGTTCTTTATATAGTAAAAATTGCAATTGTTTCCATGCACAGCTTTGTTGAATTTTAACAGTATCTGTACTACTCATGTCTCTTCAAAGCATTTAGCATCTTCCTGGTGACTGGGAGAACTACAGTATGTCAGAGAGAATTTTAATGCCCTTGTTATGGTAGGCCAGGAAGCCACATGAATTTTGAATAAACTGCCAGGAACTGCTTCAGAAGGCTGTTAAATAGATATGCTAACACAGATCTGTTTTAAGCTCTTTGATGCAACAGAAATGCTACTGAAATTAGATTAAAAATGTTTGAATCCTTCAGGAATACCAAACCCCAGTGAGTTACAGAAAATGAGATACAACAAGCCCCAGTTATTTTGTAGTGATGAGTATATGCAGAACTGCACAATCTTTCACAAGTCAAAAGTTCAACTCAGCGATTTGATTTCTATTAGAAACGGCAACAAATCACCCCTGAACTTGTAAATGAGAAACAAAGTAATACACAGCATAATTAATTCGTTTAATAGAATAACAAATACTATTTGAACAATTTGAAATGTGAAATGACACTGAAATTTGAAAATGTTATCCTGAAACATGCTAATCCGGCACCAGTTACTCACATTGCTAGTGTTAACTGTCAATCACAGAGATTTAAAGAGAGGAAAAATATATATAAATGATTTACAAATTAATTTGAGGAATGCAGTCTTTCATAAGGTCTCTAAAAGACCGTACCTAGATGATTTATAGGGGTTAATTGTGGTTCAGCCAGAGGATGAACTCCATTTAGGCTTAAGGGTAAAAAAATGACATGGTTTGAATTATGTCACTGTTAAGAATAGTTCATTGCTAAGCACCATCTGTGGACACGTCGCATACTGGGAGGCACCATGCTGGAGTAAATCTGTCTTCAAATTCAGGTCGATAAATCATAGAAAAACAAGGTTTATTTATGTGTATAAAAGATGCATGTACTGTATGTCCTGTATGTCACATGTCCTGTAAACTCATGCAGACATGAATTATAAATGCGCTTCTGGCTCCATGCTGGGTTTCCTACAGGATTCGTTTGATTCCAGCTCTTATTCGAGCACATAGATTCTCCAACTGTCGTGAATAATAAGCTTTGGGCGTTCAAGCATTTTGCACCATCTTTCACTCAAACAGATAGTCCAGCCTAAAATGGTCAATATTGCAAAGTTAGCTCCTCAAAATATGCACAAGACATTTGCACAATAAGCAGTTTATGACATTTACCTGATAAAAGAAGACTTTAAGGCATATACATGATCGGTGTAAGATCCTGCATGTAAAAGCACTCATTGTTCAAAGTATCATACAATCAGATAACACTCATTTGCAAATTTGAGTAACACTTTATTTTGTGTCCCTGTTACAGCACGGTAAAAAAAAATTCAGGTCTCCAATTGAAAAATTTCAAGTGACTGATCACATCTAAATTTTTTAGTTGGCCAAATTGAATTTATGTGAATTAAATTGTATCAATTCACAGAAATGAAAAATTTAGATGTGATCAGTCACTTGAACATTTTCAATTGGAGACCTGAATTTTTTTTACAGTGAGTGTAATTATACATTTAAGTACTGAGTAATAATAATTAACTACATGTACTTGCTATGGGGTTAGGGTAAGATTAGGGTCAGTTGCATGCAATGATGCCTAATTTATAGTTATATATTACTATGGTAAATACATGTAACGTGGAACAAGGACACATTAAAAAATTGTATATGCTGCATATTAGGATGCAAAACTGGGCTAGGAGAAAGCCTTATACATTTAAAAACTTACACATAGCACCTTAAAGAGCACACCTGAACAATTTTTTTAAAAATGGAATAGGCATCACAATTTATAATAAAATAAATATAATAGACTATATTTTATTATACAAAATTATTATCACCATTGTAGTATAGTAGTAGTAGTAGTGTGTGTGTGTGTGTGTGTATAGATAGGGAATACTGTTTCCATGAACTGTACATCACTGCAACAATGCTTAGGTAGGTGGTACGTGTCAAAGTAACATCCACATGGATTGCCGGACCCAAGGTTTCCCAGCAGAACATTGCCCAAAGCACCACACTGCCTCCACCGGCTTGTCTTCTTCCCATAGTGCATCCTGGTGCTATGTGTTCCTCAGGTAAGCGACAAGCACCCGATCACACGCACCCGGTCATCCGTACGCCCATTGCTCTGTGGTCCAATTCTGATGCTCATGTGCCCATTGTTGCGCTTTTTTTGTGGACAGGGGTCAGCATGGGCACCCTGACGGGTCAGCGGCTATGCAGCCCCATACGGAACAAACTGCGATGCACTGTGTATTCTGACACCTTTCTATCAGAACCAGCATTAACTTCTTGAGAAATTTGAGCTACAGTAGCTCGTCTGTTTGATCGGACCACACGGGCCAGCCTTTGCTCTCCACGTGCATCAATGAGCCTTGGCCGCCCATGACCCTGTCGCCGGTTCATCACTGTTCCTTCCTTGGACCACTTTTGATAGATACTGACCACTGCAGATCATAAACACCCCACAAGAGCTGCAGTTTAGGCGATGCTCTGACCCAGTCGTCTAGCCATCACAATTTGGCCCTTGTCAAACCTCTTGACCTTGTCAAATCCTTACACTTGCTCATTTTTCCTGCTTCTAACACATCGACTTTGAAGACAAAATGTTCACTTGCTGCCTAATATATCCCACCCACTAACAGGTGCCGTGATGAAGAGATAATCAGTGTTATTCAGTTCAATATATATACGAAATATATAAATTATAATATTTTGATTACAACTTAATTGTGAAATAAGTGAAAAAGAATTGTTTCTTATAATGAATTGGGTTGAATAGTAAAATTATAGACATATTTAAATAATATAGATACACCGGGTATTTTATGGTAATCAATTTATATAATAGTAATATAAATTTATAATATTAAAAAATTACATAATGTAACATAATTGTGAAATTAGTGAAAAACAATGTTTCTTACATAAAAAATAATTGGGTTAAATATTAAATTTGACTAAGGAACCTAGTTATAGTTCCATCTATGAACCCTTTAATCTAATCTATTTTTTGGGTACTTATATCCATCCGCCATAAGAATACCAGCATCATCACCACCACATCCACAAGAAAATGTGACGGAACCCGCTTTTACACATGCAGACTGGATGAACATAAATGTGATCAATGTATGATGAGGCACGTACTCGCTTGTGACAGAAGGCAAATATTTTCTGACCTCTATACCAGGTCTCTCCCATTTGAAAGATTGTAAAAGGGCAAGCAGGTTTTGTCCCATGGGCCTTGACCTTAGATTGAAAACTCATGCTCCTTTCCCCCAGTTTTCCCTGAACCAACCCCGTGCATTAGTGTCCAGTTTTAGGAGGTCCATAATCCAGGAATCTTTTTGAGCCCCTTCCATGAACTCTGTCAGGGATATTTGACCTGTGGATGAAGAAGAAGACTGTCTTTAATTAATTCTTTCAACATCCGCTCCCTCTCTCCCTGTCCAGTGACAGGCTTATTTTAGCAACAGTCTAAGCCTACACATATTTAGGCTGCCGCACACAGGATTATTATATAAGGCTGTTTATTCATCTATGTGCTCATGTGGATTTTTAGAAAGTAAACATCATTTTCACACACTTATGAGTGTCCAAGTAGTGTTATCACAGGAGATTTCAGACATTTTCCTCAAGCAACAAATATCATTTCCACCACATCTCAAACGATGCAGGCATATTGTGTGTATTCCCTGATGGAAATGACACACGCACACACACACACACACACACACACACACACACACACACACACACACACACACACACACACACACACACACACACACACACACACACACACACACACACACACACACACACACACACACACACACACACACACACACTTTATCAAAATTGTAATATATATATTTAGTGCTGTCACATCGAAAATAAAAGTTTTAGTTTACATAATATGTGTGTGTACTGTGTATAATTATTCATTATAATTAAATATACAGTAAATACACTCATTCATGTATATATTTAAGAAATATTTGCATGTATATATTGTATATATATATACATATTTTATATATAAATATAGAAAATTGTTATTATATATATATATATATATATATATATATATATATATATATATATATATATATATATATATATATATATATATATATATATATACACATATACATACATACATAATAATTATACACAGTACACACACATATATTATGTAAATGCAAACTTCTATTTTGGATGTGATTAATCGCAATTAATCGATTTGACAGCACTGATATATATAATATATATATATATATATATATATATATATATATATATATATATATATATATATATATATATATATATATATATAATATATATATATATATATATATATATATATATATATATATATATATATATATATATATATATATATATATATAAGCAAAAATCTAATTGGTCTACTCATTTTCTGTTTGATACACTATATGGTCACATCATGTGAATCCCCTGTAAAGCCCCTGTAATTTTAGGAACTTCAATTCTAATGTATAAAATTCCTAATGTATACAGTGACAAACTGACTTCATGCCGTCCTTTCTATTCTAGCGTCACAATGCACTTTTGCTTGAAGCACTGTCCGTAGAGAAATTATTTACTGAGTTTGGTGTGGAAGACCTTGACTGGCCTTCACAAAGCCCAGACCTGAATCCCACTAAACACCTTTGGGATGAACTGGAATGCTGACAGTGAGCCAGACCCCATCACCCAACATTAGCCCCTGACATCCAGGTGCTCTTGAATAGAAGCAAATCCCGATAGACATGTTACAACATCTAGTGGAAAGACTTCCCAGAAAAGTGAAAGCCAAAATAAAAATAGAGAATATACTGGAAAATATGTGATATGCATTACATAACATATTTCCATTAATGGGAAACTAGTGCTTATATTTTTCAATATACTGCATTGACCATGTATGGATCCATATATCCATATATATTATATTATATTATATTATATTATATTATATTATATTATATTATATTATATATTATACTATATTATATATTATATTCAGTACATATCCATGTCCTGCACTTATGCAAACGTTGTATATCCTGCACTTGCTGCTATTGCACTTCTGGTGGTTAGACCTAAACTGCATTTCGTTGCCTTGTACTTGTACTTGTGTAATGACAATAAAGTTGAATCTAATCTAATCTAAAATCTAATCTAATATGAATATACATTTAAAAAATATCAAACAGTGAAGACAAAAACATGCTTTATTGAAATATTCAATTCATTTCTCTTTATTGAGCTAACGTATGGGTTTTCATAAAGATGAAAACATATTCATAGACTTTTATCTCACTTTATTGTTTGCATAGCAAACTTACACATTTGATATATGAAAATGTGTTTACTGAAAACATTTTAAAATGTTATGATATTTGGACAATTGGATGTCTTGTTAAAGTCTTGGCAACATTTTATATGCATTAGTGCAGTCAAATCGATCAATCGCATCCAAAATAAAAGTTTATGTTTACATAATATATATGTGTGTGTGTGTGTGTGTGTGTGTGTGTGTGTGTGTGTGTGTGTGTGTGTGTGTGTGTGTGTGTGTGTGTGTGTGTGTGTGTGTGTGTGTGTGTGTGTGTGTGTGTGTGTGTGTGTGTGTGTGTGTGTGTGTGTGTACTTATTAAATACACACACATGCATATATATATATAAAATATTTATACTTATATATAATATAAATTATATAAATATATATACAGCACATACAAGCAAATATTTCTTAAATATATACACAAATGAGTCAAATGAGAAAATGCACGTTCATCTATATTTCATGAAGTGTATTATTGAATATAAAATTACATACATTACAAATAATATATTTTCACATATTTTTCAATATATGAAAAGTGGGAATTCCTTATCAATTATTCAATATATAATATATTAACACAATATATTATTCTATATATGTTCAATAAATAATGTAATATATTCATCGTTCATATATTAAAAAAATTTGTAAAAGCATGGCTTGAAATTGAATGTTTAACCATTTTTAGGAGTGCTTTTTGAATGTCTACATACTTTTGGCAACATAGTGTACCTTCAGCTGTTTACCACAAGATATTATATTTTTTGGTTTTTAAAGGCTCCCTACATTTAACAATTTTATCCCTTAAAAATCATCTTTGATAATCAAAATGACATATTTAAGAACAGAAGAAGAAGATATTTTGAAGAACGTTTGTAACAAAGCAGATAGAGCAACCATTGACTACCATATTATTCCCCCCCCTACTATGGTAGTCAATGGTTGCTCTCTCTGCTTGGTTACAAACATTCTTCAAAATATCTTCTTTTGTGTTCAGCAGAACAAAGAAACTCATACAGGGTTGGAACAACTTGAGGGTGAGTAAATGATGACAGAATTTTCATTTTTGGGTGAGCTATCCCTTTAAAGCATTTTAAAAGACATATAAACAACATTAAAAACTTGATAATATTGATTTGAGGAAGGAAAAAAAGCAATTTACCATCTTTGTCTTGATCTAAAATGTCGAATATCCTGTCACAAACGTCAGTGGGTGTCATTTTGAGGGTGTTTTTTTTAAGTTGGCAAATGATCTTGAAGAAAAAAAGCAAGACACCTTTTAGGAAAGGAAAAAACAAAGATGACAATGGTGAGAATCAAGACCACTCTCACCCTTATAATACGTTTGACCTCTTGTTTGTCCAACTTTCCATTGTCATCTCTGTCATAGACTTTAAAAGACCATTTCAATCTGTCCTCTAGGTTTCCTCTCAGAACCAGGTGGATGGCCGCTACAAATTCCATAAAGTCTATAACATCATCCTGCAAATGGGCACAAATGATTCTCGGCTGATGAGTTGATCACATATGCACATAATCACAGCTTATGCATAGAAATGGCTGCTTTGCTATCACTATTCAATTTTTAAGTAAATGTGCACTTGTATTTTTAAATTATATAAAAATACTTGACCTTTTCAACTCTTGCACTTTCCTTGTTCATAAAAAAAACCCCCAAAAAACAAAAAAAAACTTACCTTGTTTGTGTCAAAAGATTTGAAAAGTGTTTCCATGTACAAAGCCTCATCTTCTGATGTGCTCTGAATTCCGAAGATCTTGCGGAATTCGTGAAGATGCAGGGCTCCACTTGGGCACTCTCTCATGAATCTGGTATAAAGAGGCTGGATGTCTGATAGTTCCACTTCCTTATCATCATAACTGTGAATTTGACCCATATTCAAGTCCAGTCTTTGTCCAAAATGATCATCTGAAAATGCCCACGATAACCGAAGCGAAAGTGCCGCGCTGCATTCTCTTCACAGGTAAACTGACATAATCCACTTACAACTAGAAACGTGTTGTCTTAATATGAACGTACTGCTATTTTTAGGAGGCCTAAATCTCATTTGCTCTTTGATCTGACTTGCGGAATCCTCACGGTGAAAGTTCACGATCTAAAATGAGAAATCTAGTAGCCTATGAACTGACCTGTTGCTGAAAGTGGCCTATGTATAAAAAATGAAAGGAAAATCTCATAAGTAACTTAAAAACATTAAACACTTAAATTGAATGTTATGTTATAATTAAATAAATAAAATATTAAAAGCACAACCAATTATATTTTATTATATCATATTATATGATATATAATATGATGTCTTTGTTAATGTCTTTTAATATGTCCATTAACATATCTTTGATATGTTAATGTCTTTTAACATTAACATCCACATACTGCATACTGCAATTGCACTGCACTTTACGTCCCTATTGTTACTGCGTAACAACCTGTAATAAACCTTGCACATTATACTTCTTTATATATACA